>NW_028270174.1:3925209-4283602 GCF_037043375.1 Chiloscyllium plagiosum
ATCCCTTTTCACCCTAAGAACTGTATCAAACTCCTTCTCAAGACATTCAATGTTTTGGCCTTAACCACTTTCAGTGACCGAGAATCCCACAGGCTCCCCACTCCCTGGGTGAAGACGTTTCTTTCATCTCATTTCCAAACGTCCTACCCTGTACCCTTAGATTGTGACTCCTGGCTCTGCACTCCCTGGTCTTCACGAACACCCTTCCTGTGTTAACCCTGTCTAGTCCTGTTACAATTTTATAGGTTTCTGTAAGATCCTCTCCCCCACATTCTCCTCAACTCCAGTCAATATAGTCCGAACTGATCTAGTCTCTCTTCATACATCAGTCCTGCCATCCCAGGAATCCCTCTGGGAAACCTTCACTGCACTCCCTCCATCACTAGAACACCCTTCCTCAGATAAGGAGACCCAAACGGCACACAATACTCCAGGGGTGGTCTCACCAAGGTCCCATAAAAACAGAAAAGCAGCCAAACACAGCACCAACATCCCTGATCCACACAATAATAATTCCAGTGTTAGCAGCAATTTTGTACAATCACTGACCATCACTTCTTGACATCTAGGCACCAAAAGTTAGGAACAAAGGGACAAGAGGTGGACATGCATCCCTCCCAGGCTGTTCTATCACTCGTTAAGACTGTGGTTGATCTGAGTTCTAACTCTGATGCCTCTCTTTGTTTCATATCCCTCAATGCCTTTGGCTAACAAATACCTCTGATTTAAAATGAGCCAAAAACCTAACATCAGCCTCCTTTTTTGGAAGAGAGGAACAAATCTCCCCCCATCCTTGTCTGTTGACCAGAGTTAAAAATCACATGACACCAGGTTATCGTCCATCCGGTTTATTTGGAAGTACAAGCCTTCAGGGCACTGCTCCTTTGTCAGCAAGTTACTGGGTCAGATCATAGGGCACAGAATTTATAGTAAGAGATCAAAGGGTCGTACAACTGATGCATTGGACTGAACAAACCGAGATTGCTGTCAAGTCTTTAATCACTTACAATGGGGATGAAGGTTTCGATTGATTAATATATAAATACCAGAATTTCTTTCAAGTCACAGTCCTGAGATAACTTCAAGTTGACCTGTGTTGAACTGTTTTCTAATGTAGCTCAGTTGGCTAGATAGCTGGTTTGTAGTGTCATGTGATACCAATAATGTGAGTTCAATTCTCACACCGGCTGGAATTCCCATTGAGGGCTCTCCTACTCAATCCCTCCCCTCACCCGAGGCATGGCATGGTGCCCCTCAGGTTAAACCACTATCTGGCACCTCTCTCTAATGGATACAATGGTCCAGTAGGATTATGGCAACTTTACCTTTTAGTCTCACTCCTGAAAGGGACTGGCTTAAATTGTTAGATGATGCCCTTGGGGGAAGATAGACATGCAACTCATTGGAATAAAATTCATATTCAGCAAAATTTAAACTTCTAGCATTGAAGAGTAATTGTGAGATTAATAAAAAGAGCCGATTAAAGTCAGCTTTTTAGCCTTTTTTTTGCTGTTGAAATTTCCAGTACACTTCCCAGTTCCTTGGAGTGCAGGTGCATAGCTCTTTGAAATTGGAGTCCCAGGTAGACAGGGTAATGAAGGAGGTGTTTTGTATGCTTGCTTTCATTGGTCAGTGCATTGAGTTTGTAATTGGGAGGTTGGTGTTGAGGTTGTACAGTGCATTGGTTAGGCCACTTTTGGAATACTGCATGCAGTTCTGGTCTCCCTGCTATAGGAAGGATGTTGTGAAATTTGAATGAGTTCAGAAAAGATTTACAAGGATGTTGGAGGATTTGAGCTATAGGGAAAGGCTGAATAGGATGGGGCTGTTTTCCCCGGAACACCAGAGGCTAAGGGGTGACCTTATAGAGGTTTACAAAATTATGGGGGGCATGAATAGGGTAAATAGACAAAGTCTTTTCCCTGGGGTTGGGGAGTCCAGAACCAGAGGGCATAAGTTTAGGGTGAGAGGGGAAAGATTTAAAAAAGACCTAAGGGGTAACTTTTCACACACAGGGTGGTGCGTGTATGGAATGAGCTGCCAGAGGAAGTGGTGGAGGCTGGTACAATTGCAACATTTAAGAGGCATTTGGATGGGTATATGAATAGGAAGGGTTTGGAGGGATATGGGCCAAGTGCTGGCAGGTGGGACTTGATTGGGTTGGGATATCTGGTCGGTATGGACGGGTTGGACCAAAGGGTCTGTTTCCATGCTGGAGAGCTCTATGGCTCGAGTCAAAGTTCAAGTTAATCAGGATGATCTCTTTGTGAGCTTGAATTAATCTTTATAAAATTAATCCAAATGTATTTCTTTTACTGTTCATCCTCTCTTACAGAAATTCCCCAGACAGGACACTTCACTAAATGTCCAAAGGAGTTGATGAGTTACTGTATTGAAGGAGAATGTCGGTTTATGCAGTCTGAAAATAAACCATCGTGTGTGTAAGTGACTGAGCAAAATGTTTTCAGTTCTTTCCTGCAGTCCTTTATTGATTTATAGTTTAGTTTCTAATTGTTCCTTGGAATTTCCAGGTAACTTTTATTCTCACAATGAGTATAAAAACTAAGAATTTGCATTTATATAGTGACTTTCACAATCTCAGGGCCTTCCAAACTGCTTTCCAGCCAATGAGGTACCTTTTGAAGTGCAGACACTCCCTCAATACTTGTTTCAATTGAAGGAGACTGGATGAAACAGTCAAGCCTTTGGACAATGTTTAGAATGAAGGAGATGATGGTATCATGGCTATGTCACTGGATGAGAAAATCCAGAGGCCTAGGTTAATGCATGGGTTCAAATCCCAACATGGTAACTGGTAGAATTCAAATTCAATTAGTTAATCTCAATGAGTCCAATCACAAAAGGGTGTTATAAAAACCTGCAAGGTTCAAAAATACCCTTCAGGGAAGCAAATCTGCTGTCCTTATCTGGTCTACATGTGACTCTAGTCCCACACTATGTAATGGCCAAGAAACACACAGAGTTAGCAATGGGGGACCAAAGCCTTGCCAGCAGGACAGATACAGGACATCTCTGCAGGCGTTCCTCAGGGTAGTGTCCTAGACCCAACCATCTTCAGCTGCTTCATCAATGACGTTCCCTCCATCATAAGGTCAGAAATGGGAATGTTCACCGGTGATTGCACAATTTCCAGCACCATTCACAATTCCTCAGATACTGATGCAGTTCATGTCTAAATGCAATAAGATCTGGACAATATCCAGGCTTGGGCTGACAAATAGCAAGTAACATTTTTTAAATTTGTTCTGGCTAGGACCAGCAGTTATTCCCATCCCCAATTGCCCAGAAGGCAGTTGAGAGTCGACCACATTGCTCTGGGTCTGGAGTCACGTAGGCCAGACCAGGTAAGGATGGAGGTTTCCTTCCCTAAATGACACTAGTGAACCAGATGGGCTTTTACCAAGATGTGTAGGTTGGGTGCATTAGTCAGGGGTAAATGTAGAGTAATGGAGAATGGGTTTGGGTGGGACACTGTTCGGAGGGTCAGTCTGGGCGTGTTGGGCCAAAGGGCCTGTTTCCACACTATAGGGATTCTGTAATAATTTCATGGTCATCATTACACTCTTAATTCCAGATTTAATTTTTGAATTCAAATTCCTCCAGCTGCTGTGGCAGGATTTGAACCTGGATGCCCAGAATATTTCCTTGGTTTCTGGATTAACTGTCCAGCGATAATGCCACTAGGCTATTACCTTCCTATTTGTGCTACGCACATGCCACATAATAACCATTTCCAACAAGAGAGAAGCCAACCATCTCCCATTGACATTTAAGACTTTACCATCACGGAATCCCCCATTATCCACCTCCAGGGGTTTACTATTGACCAGAAACTGAAGTGGATTTGCCATATAAATACAATGGCTACGAAACCAAGTCAAAGATTGGGAGCCCTGCACTGAGTAACTCACCACCTGACACCCCAATGCCTGTCCACATCTACAAGGCACAAGTCAGGAGGATGATGGAATACTCTCTCTCTGGATTGGTTGGTACCTCATCCATCACTTCCAAACTCACTCCCTCCACCACTGGTAGCAGCAGTGTGTACCATCACTGAATCCCCCAATGTCAACATCCTGGGGTTACTATTCATCAGAAACTCAACTGGACATGACACATAAATATGGTGGGCACAAGCACTTAATAGCAGCTGTATATATAATCGACAAGAAGCATCCTTCAACATTATCTTCCAAATCTGTGCTAACTTCCATCTACAAGGACAGGGGCAGCAGATACATGGGAACACCACCCCCTGCAAGTTCCCCTCCAAGCCACCCACCATCCTGACTTGGAAATGTATCACTGTTCCTTCAGTTTCACTGGGTCAAAATCCTGGAATTCCCTCCCTAAGGGCATTGTGGGATGTCCCTACACTACAAGGAATTGCAGAAGTTTAAGAAGCTCACCACCACTTCTCCAGGATAACTAGGGATGGGCAGTTAATTCTGGGCTAGCCTTGTTACCACACATCTGCTGCCCTTGTCCTTCTAGGTAGTAGAGGTTGTAGGTTTGGAAGGTGCTGTCTGAATTTCTGGTGAATCTCTGCACTGCATCTTGAAGTTAATACGTACTGCTGCTACTGAGCACTGGTGGTGAGGAGAATGAATGTTGAATGTAGTTCCATTTAAGTGGGCTGCTTAGTTTTGGATAGTGTTGAGCTTCTTGAGTGATGTTGGTGCTGCTCTCATCTGGACAAGTGCAGAGACTATTCGTTCACACTCCTTTCTTATGCCTTGTAAATGATGGAGATAGAGTCATAGAGATGTACAGCACGGAAACAGACCCTTCGGTCCATCAATGTCGACCAGATATCCCAACCCAATCTCGTCCCATCTGTCAGCACCGGACCCATAGCCCTCCAAACCCTTCCTATTCATATACCCATCCAGATGCCCTCTTAAATGCTGCAATTGTACCAGCCTCCACCACTTCCTCTGGCAGCTCACTCCATACACATACCACCCTCTCCGTGAAGAAGTTACCCCTTAGGTCTCTCTTATATCTTTCCCCTCTCACCCTAAACTTATGCCCTCTAATTCTGGACTCCCCCACCCCAGGGAAAAATACCTTGTCTATTTATCCTACCCATGCCCCTCATGATTTTGTAAAATTATAAGGTCACCTCTGATGCTCCAGGGAAAACAGCCCCAGCCTATGCAACTTCTCCCTATAGATCAGATCCTCCAACCCTGACGACATCCTTGTCATTATTTTCTGAACCCTTTCAAGTTTCACAACATCCTTCCAATAGGAAGGAGAACAGAATTATTTCATGCTTTTCCTCTGAGTACAAGAGACAAAATACTGGAGGTACATAGTAAGTTAGTGGGAAAATGTGACCAGAGTTTTTAGATAGATGATGGATAGATTTCCTACAGTGTGGAAACAGGCCCTTTGGCCCAACAAGTCCACACCGACCCTCCGAATAGTAACCCACCCAGTCCCATTTCCCTATGACTAATGCAACTAACACTTTTGGGCAATTTAGCATGGCCAATCCACCTGACCTGCACATCTTTGGACTGTAGAAGGAAACCGGAGCACCCAGAGGAAACCCACGCAGACACGGGGAGAATGTGCAAACTCCACACAGTCAATCGCCTGAGGCGGGAATTGAACCCGGGTCTCAGGCGCTGTGAGGCAGCAGTGCTAACCACTGAGCTGCCCCTAAATTGCGGAATTCTCAGCTCCAGTTAGTGTTCTATTGAAATCTCCAGATTATATATTTCTTCAACTCTATGACCACCAACCTATTAAAATGTTTAATAACCATCTGGTTGTTTATTTTAACCATTTACTCTTGTTTTCAACAGGTGTAAATTTGGCTATGTTGGCTCCCGATGTGAATTTCTGGATGTATTCTATCGAACCGGAAAACGGGATCAGTTCATCGTCGTGGGGCTGGTTCTGGCCATTCTGCTGCTCACGATTGCAATAATAGTCATCTGTTTTTGTGTGCAGTTAGGTATACTTTAATCCATCTCTTGTTGAATCTTGAGGAATTGCCTAACAGTTGTTCATGTATAAAAAGACATGTGTATTGTAGATGAGTACATCATGGAGGGGAGGCTATTTGACCCACTGTCCCCCGGTAAGCCTCTTTGGAATTGCAATGATGAGAACGTAAATATGACAAAAGGCTCAGAATAAAGGGGTACTAATTTCAGACTGAGGTAAGGAATATCTTCTCTTAGAGGTTTGTGAGTCTTTGGGATACCTTGCTGCAGAGAGTTGGGGGAGGGGGATAGAGTCCTTGTGTTCTTTTTTAAAGGTGACATTGATCAGTCGGGGAATTTATGGGAAAGTGGACAGGAGGGTTGGATCGGCCATGATCCTATTGAATGGTGGAGTAGGCTTAAGGGGCCGAATGGCCTGCTCCAGTTCCTATTTCTTATGCTTTTATAGGAGCAGAATTGGGCCGTATGGAACTTGCACCTTAACACAATCATGGCTAATCTCCAACATCCATTCCTGTAGCCCCTGATTCTTCCAAGTCCAAGTCTCTGTTGATGTCTGTCTAGGGCCTACTTGATGCCTGAGTTTCAGTGACCCTCTGGAGCAGAGAATTCCAAAGATTCACAGCTGCCACGAGTGCAGAAATTGCTCCTTGTCTCTAATCAGCTGGCGCCATTTCTGAAATCATACTCAGCGGGGCCAGGAGCTCGTCTAAGCACTGGCCCTGTCAGACCCTCTCAGAATCTTTTGTTTCAATGGTCACCTCTCGTTCTTCCTAACTGTTGTGACTGTAACGAGGTCAGCCAGGGTGGACCTCATAGAATCTGAGTTCCCTGATTGGGGCTGTGAATCTGATTCAATCGGGGAGCCCTGGCTGACAGATAAAACAGGATTGTCAGGGGTTCTGTTCACTCTGAGAGCTGGCTCCGAGGAAGATGGGTGAGTGTCAAGGACTCTCCGTGTGTAAATAAAGGGTGATTCGGTGATGAGATACCGGCCTCTGTGGAGTTATCTTAGAAATGACAGAGAATTTAGGCCCTTCTGACTCGATAGCGCCCTCATCTTGATAATCAATCCAGAGTCTCTGCTGCTGCTCCTTCTCCATTGTCCAGGAAACCTTTCCCATCCAAGTATTTATCAAATTCCCTTTTGAAAGTTCTGGAATTCCCATTATCTGGGAATGTTGAAAGATCATAATAATCATTAACAGAGTTGGCTAGTTATGTAAAGGTGATTTTCTAAAGCCCTACAGCTTAAAGAACCTAATGTGAAGGAAATAAGTGAGGACTGTTTGATATTTCGAAACCTGACTTTGTTTTGTGGGGATGAGCAGTAAGATGTGTTTTATCAGCTTAAGATCCAGTATTACAGGATATTATTGTGAACTCTAAGATAGTTGAGTTTAGAAGACTGAGAGGGGAACTGGTTGAGACATATAAGATTATTAAAGGATTGGACACTCTGGCGGCAGGAAACATGTTTCCGCTGATGGGTGAGTGCCGAACCAGAAGACACAGCTTAAAGATACGGGGTAGACCATTTAGGACAGAGATGAGGAGAAACTTCTTCACCCAGAGAGTGGTGGCTGTGTGGAATGGTCTGCCCCAGAGGGCAGTGGAGGCCCAGTCCCTAGATTCATTTAAGAAAGAGTTGGATAGAGCTCTCAAAGATAGTGGAATCAAGGGTTATGGAGATAAGGCAGGAAGAGGATACTGATTAGGAATAATCAGCCATGATCATATTGAATGGCGGTGCAGGCTCGAAGGGCTGAATGGCCTACTCCTGCACCTATTGTCTATTGTCTAATAAGAGGATCTTGAATTGGAAAAACCTAATTTGAATTAGATTCCAGTCACTCACTGGGAGGAACTTGTAGCACTGCAGGGGCAGAGGAAAGAAGTGGGAAGGATTGGACAAGTCCTGAAAGAGCTAGCACAGGCAGAGTGGGCCAAGTGATCTCCACTTTTGCTGTATGTTTCTAGTTATGGCTCTGCCGAGCTGTTTTATTCAGTAACTGAATTTGGGCAGTACCTCTGTAGGGGAGGCAGTGAGTAAATGAATGTTCAAATCCTGTACCCTACTTGTTACTAATTCATCCTTATGAAAGTGCTTTGCTATTGCTCAAGCATTCCAAGTTCAGGTAACAGGGAAGGTAAATGGAATATTGGTCTTTATCTCAAGGTAATGGGGTATTAAAGTATGGAGGTTTTGCTAAAACTACATGCAGCATTAGTCAGACCACAGCTGACATACTGGGACAGGAGACAGGAAGGAAGGAAGTGAGGACTGCAGATGCTGGAGATGAGAGTCGAAGAATATGATACTGGAAAAGCACAGCCAGTCAGGCAGCTTCCAAGGAGCAGGAGAGTCGATGTTTTGAGCATAAGCTCTTCATTGTGATTCTTCGAAATGTCAATTCTCCTGCTCCTCAGATACTGTCTGACCGGCTGTGCTTTTCTAGCACCATGCTCTGAGATCGGAGACAGTCCAGAGAGGGTTCACTTTGCTGGTCCTGGGGATGGAGGGTCTGTCCTATGAGGAGAGGTTGAGTAGATTGGGCCTGTACCCGGAGTTTAGAAGAATGAGTGGTGACCTTGTTGAAACATACAGGATCCTTAGGGGACTTGACAGGGGAGATGAGGAGAGACTGTTTCCCTTTTGGGGGGAATGTCTGGGACCAGATCATCTCAGAGTAAGGGGTCACCCAGTTAAGACAGAGATGAAGAGGAATTTCATCACTGAGGTGGATGAATCTGTGGAATTCTTTACCGTAGAGGGCTGTTGGGGCTGGGTCATTCAGTATATTCAAGGCTGAGAGAGACAGATTTCTAATCAGGAAGGAAAACGAGATTTTTATGGGAAAATGCAAGAAAGTGGAATTGAGGATTATCAGATCAGCCAAGACCCCGTTGAATGGCAGAGCAGACTTGATGGACTGAATGGCCTATTTCTGTTCCTATGTTATTAGCATTCTCGCTGACCTGTGTGTGATCAAGGAGAGTGCTGTTCTGTGTTTCTGAGTGTAACTTTTGTTTGAAATATTGTTTAGAACATAGAAAAGTACGGCACAGAACAGACCCTTCAGCCCACGATGTTGTGCCGAGGATTATTCCTAATCTAAAATAAAATAACCTAACCTACACACACCCCAATCACTGCTATCCATGTCCATGTTTAGCAGTTGGTTAAATGTCCCTAATGACTCTGCTTCCACCACCACCACTGGCAACACATTCCCTGCACTCACAACTCTATGCGTAAAGAACCTACCTCTGACGTCCCCTCTATACCTTTCTCCTAATATCTTCAAACTATGACTCCTTGTGGCAGTCAATCCTACCCTGGGGAAAAGTCTCTGTCTAGGGACTCTATTCATGTCTCTCATTATTAGATTAGATTACATTACAGTGTGGAAACAGGCCCTTCGGCTCAACAAGTCCACACCGACCCGCCGAAGCGAAACCCACCCCATACCCCTACATTTACCCCTTACCTAACACTACGGGCAATTTAGCATGGCCAATTCACCTGACCCTGCACATCTTTTGGACTGTGGGAGGAAACCGGAGCACCCGGAGGAAACCCACGCAGACACGGGGAGAACGTGCAAACTCCACACAGTCAGTCGCCTGAGGCGGGAATTGAACCCGGGTCTCAGGCGCTGTGAGGCAGCAGTGCTAACCACTGTGCCACCGTGCCGCCCATGATCTTGTATGCCTCGATTAGGTCTCCTCTCTTCCTCCTTCTCTCCAGAGAGAAAAGTCCGAGCTTATTCAACCTTTCTTCATAAGGCAAGCCCTCCAGTCCAGGCAGCATCCTGGTAAACCTTCTTTGCACCCTCTTTGTATCTTTCCTATAGTCGGGTGATCAGAACTGGACATAATATTCCAAGTGTGGTCTCACCAGGGACTTGTAGAGCTGTAGCAACACCTCGCAGCTCTTAAACTCAATCCCCCTTTTAATGAAAGCCAAAACACCATATGCTTTCTTAACAACCCTATCCACTTGGGTGGCAAATTAGAGGGATCTATGTACTTGAACACCAAGATCCCTCTGTTCCTCCACACTGCCAAAATGCATCACTTCTCATTTATCCAGGTTGAACTCCATCTGCCATTTCTCAGCCCAGCTCTGCATCCTGTCTATGTCGCGCTGCAGCCTGCAATAGCCCTCGATTCTATCAACGGCACCTCCAACCTTTGTGTCATCTGCAAATTTACTAACGCACCCCTCAACCTCCTCATCCATGTTATTTATAAAAACTACAAAGAGCAGAGGCCCAAGAACAGAGCCCTGCGGGACCCCACTCACCACTGACCTCCAGGCAGAATACTTTCTATCTACAACCACTCTCTGCCTTCTGCCAACCAATTCTGAATCCAGATAGCCAAATATCCCTGTATCCCATACCTTCTGACATTATGAATGAGCCTACCATGGGGAACCTTATCAAATGCCTTGCTGAAGTTCATACACACCACATCCACTGCTCGACCGTTGTTAACCTGTCTTGTCACCTCCTCAAAGAACTCAATAAGATTTGTGAGACATGACCTGCCCCTCACAAAGCCATGCTGACTGCCTTTAGTCACACTGTGCTTTTCCAAATAGTCGTTAATCCTATCCCTCAGAATTCTTTCCAAAACCTTGCTGACCACAGATATAAGGCTGACTGGTCTGTAATTGCCAGGGATTTCTCTATTACCCTTTTTGAAAAGAGGAACAATAATTTGCCTCCCTTCAATCCTCTGGTATGAACCCTGTGGAGAGTGAGGAAGCAAAGATCTTCGCCAGCGGCTTAGTAACCTCCTTTCTCGCTTCCTAGAGCAGCCTGGGATAAATCTGATCTGTCCCTGGGACTTATCGATCTTAATACTTACCAAAATTTCCAGCACATCAACTTCATCAATCTTGATCTGGTCAAGCCTGTTTCCCAGCATTAAGGTCCCTTCCTTAATGAAAACCGAAACAAAAAACTCATTTAGGGCTTCCCCTATCTGCTCAGACTCCACGCACAAGTTCCCTCCGCTATCCCTGACCGGCCCTACTTCCTCCCTGATCATTCTCTTATTCCTCACGTATGAGTAAAACGCCTTTGGGTTCTCCCTAATCCATCTTGCCAAGCCTTTATTGTGCCCCTTCCTGGCTCTCCTCAGTCCATTTCTGAGCTCCTTTCTAGTAAGCCTGTAATCCTCTAGAGCTGCACTAGATCCTTGCTTCCTCCACCTTACGTAAGCTGCCTTCTTCCTTTTGATGAGAAGCTCCTCTGTTCTCGTCATCCAAGGCTCCTTAATCTTGCCCCTTTTTACCTGTCTCAGAGGAACAAATTTATGCATTACTCACAACAACTGCTCCTTAAGCAGTTTCCACAATGTCTGTTGTGCCCTTTCTGTGGAACAATTGCTCCCAATCTGTACTTCCCAACTCTTGTCTGATAGTATCATAATTCCCTTTTCCCCAGTTAAATATCTTCCCTTGGTAACTGCTCCTTTCCCTCTCCAAGGCTATGGTAAATGTGAGGCAGTTGTGGTCACGGTCACCAAAGTGTTCTCCCACCGTGAGATCTGACACCTGTCCTGGCTTATTGCTGAGCACCAAATCTAAAATGGCCTCACCCCTCGTCGTTCTGTCTACGTACGGAGTAAGGAAATCCTCCTGAACACATCTGACAAAAACGGCTCCATCCAAACTGTCTGCACTTAGGAGGTTCCAGTCAATATTGGGAGTGTTGAAGTCACCATAACAATAACCCTGCTATATCTGCATTTTTCCAAAGTCTGCCGGCCTAAGAATTCTTCGATCACCCTACTGCTATTAGGGGGTCTGTAGAAAACCCCCAATGCGGTGCCTGTTCCCTTGCTGTTCCTAACTTCCACCCATACTGACTCCGTAGACAAACCTTCCTCAACAACCTTCATTTCTGTGGCTGTGATGCACTCTCTGATTAGCAATGCTACACCCTCTCCTCTTTTACCACTCTCCCTGTTCTTTTTAAATGTTCTTAACCCTGGAACATCTAGCAAACATTCCTGCCCTTCTCAAACCCATGTCTCCGTTATGGCCACAACATCATAGCCCCAAATACTGATCTAAGTTCGTCACTCTTATTTCTGACACTCTTGTGTTAAAGCGACACACTTTAACCGATCCCTTTGTTTCATCACACGAGAAACCTTCCCAATAGAATCATTACATCCTGTTTATGTATGGGAAAGGTTGCCAATATATCTTGGATCCCGGATACTTTTGTCGGTGCTCATGGGGGTTCTCTCAATGATACCAGTTTCCAATACTGAAAGGCCAATAGGAGTGGGATTGCATCTCTGGCTCCCCTGTCCTGACGTGTCCTCTTTCCACATCTTCGAAGGTGAGAATACCTTGATTAGAAACCCCCAGGTTGCGAGCCTCCGTTCCCAGCTCCGAGTTTTATTAACATGGGGAAGAGTGCTTCCTGTCCTGAGGGTGATCTGGAGAAGTTGGAGTGGTTTTCCTTCCAACAAGATGGACACTGTAGAATGGGTCACGTTGACTAAGAATAGATTGGAAGATGTTTGAAACAGTGAAAGGTTTGCAGAGAGAAAACGAAAGAGAAATTGTGTTTCTATTGGTGGAATAAATGATTGCCAGAGGACACAGGTTCAAGGTGATTGGGGAAAAAATACCAAAGATGATATGAGGAAAGTCTTCTTGCACAAGAGTGGGTAGGATCTGGAAGTCTGAAAGGATGAGAAACAGGGATTCATTAATAGCCTTCAAATAGCGATTGGATGAATGCTTCAGTCGGGAGAGGGACTGACTGGATTGTTTTTGGAAAGAAGAAAAAAAACTATGGATGCTGGAATTCCGAAATTGTTGGGAAAATCTCAGCAGGTCTGGCAGCATCTGTGGACAGAAAGCGGAGTTAATGTTTCAGGTCTAGTGACTCTTTCTCAGACTGTTCTGAAGAAGTGTCACTGGGCCTGAAACATTAACTCTGCTTTCTGTCCTCAGGTGCTGCCAGACCACCTGAGTTTTTTTCAGCAATATTTGATTTTCTTTGTGGAAAGAGTTGTTACAATAACAGTGGCCTGAATGTACTCCTGTGCTATCCTGTTGATGATTGTATGGTATATAGCCTGATGCTATCTGTATGTAGCGTATTGCAATGACATAAAACAGGATAAAGGAAGTAGTTATTTTGTCACTGAAGTGGTAATCCAGGCTATTGCTTTGGGTACACCAGTTTGAATCCCACCATGAGAGCTAGTGAAATGTTAATTCAATAAATATCTGGAATTGACAAGATAGCTTAACTTGAATAGAGCAAATAGCCAGTATTGGTTAGTGAACCCGATGGGGTTTTACAATAATGTCCTTTAGGAAGGAAATCTGCCCTTCTTACCCAATCTGGCCTACATGTGACTCCAGACCCACAGCAATGTGGCTTCCTCTAAATGACCCCTCTCAAAAGACCCTCGCAAGCCACTCCGATCAAGGGACAAATTTGGATGGGCAGTAAGTTCTGGCCCAGCCAGTCACACCCACATCCCATGAACGAATTATAAAGAAAAATGGAAATAAATGAAATAGGAGCGGGAAATAGACAATTTGAATCATTGAACCTATCCCAGCATTTATTCTGATCATGATTGATCATCTATGCCATCTAGATTTTCCCTCCCTATTCCTACATCCTTACATTTCATTAGTGTATTTCTTACAACTAATGAAATAGTAATTCTTACAACTCGGTTTTAAATATGTTCATCTCTGAGCATCCACACAGAGAATCCCAGCAGTTGACAACTTTTGTTTGAGGAGATTTCTCCTTCTGTCAATCCTAAATGACCAACTCCCTTGCTGAGAGTGTAATCACTAACCTCGACCCTTCAACCAGGGGAAAAGCATCCAGGCAACTACACAGTCAAGCCTCGAAGAGTTTTATGTATTTAAATTAGAATAGCTCATGTTCTTTTGAAGCCCACAGAATACAGGCACTATCAACCGAATCTCTCTTTATAGGACAGCTCTCTCATCTTGGGAATCAACCTGGCCAAACTGTTCTTGCTTCCCCTCTTTGAGAAGTATGTGCTTATGGTGGAGACAGACCGTACTCCAGATGCAGTCTCACCAAAGTCCAATCGAATTTACCGCATGACTTCCTTACTCTAATATTGTTGTGCATTGCAGTGAAGGTTAATGTACCATTTATCTTCTTGATTTCAAATGGTTCTTTAGAAATCCAATGGAGTTATTCAAAGATGTGAGACCTGCTGAGTTATATGCTGAAAATGTGCTGCTGGAAAAGCGCAGCAGGTCAGGCAGCATCCAAGGAGCAGGAGAATCGACGTTTCGGGCATGAGCTCTTCTTCAGGAGGGCTGCTCCTTAGATGCTGCCGGACCTGCTGCGCTTTTCCAGCAACACATTTTCAGCTCTGATCTCCAGCATCTGCAGTCCTCACTTTCTCCTGCTGAGTTATATGGCAAGAAGTATGTTTGTAACACCTTCACTTTCTCTGATCTTGGTTTTCCCACAGTCGGTTCCGCAGGAAACACAAAGCTCACAAGAAGAGGCGTGAAGAAGCTGAAATCCTCAGCTCCAAGCCACTGGATGGGAAAGACTCACGAGGTGAAGGTGAAGACACTGCAATGACCACTCTAGCTTGAGTAAGTACTAACCTATTTTGGCCAATCAGGTTGACCCAAGTCCAAGGAAAATGATTTGAAGGTGGGATGTCCAGGACCAATTTAATGACAGAAACAAGATGCCGGGCACAATTCCAAAGATTGGGAAAAAAGGGAAGGGATTATGAAGAGTGATGATTATTGAGACACTGATTGCTTGACATTCTTTGGAAATGTTGGTGACTGGTTTTAATATGTTTTACAAAAACTAAACCATTTCGAGAAAGTGCCAGCATCTGGGATAAATGGTAGTGAAGTGAGGCTGTTATTGGGTGATGTTCTGAAGCAGGTGGAATGCAAATTCAATTAATCATTTTGGAAAATAAAATCAGTAGCGGTGCCCGTGATACTGGTTGTTGCATCTTGTTCACTAGTATCCTTTGGGGATGGAAATTTGCAGTCTTTGCCTGGTCTGGCCTACAAGTAACTCCAGACCCCCAGCAATGTGATTGGCTCTTAACTGCCCTCTGAAATGACTGAGCAAGATACTCCCATCAAGGGCAATTAGGGATGGACAACAACTTCTGTCTTAGACAGTGACGCCTACATCCCGTGATAAAGTAAAAAAGTTGGACAGAAACAACATTTGCCCCAAACGATCCATTCTGCTGGCTATGCTCACACAAGGTGGGGGAGG
This sequence comes from Chiloscyllium plagiosum, assembly GCF_037043375.1. Taxonomy (NCBI): domain Eukaryota; kingdom Metazoa; phylum Chordata; class Chondrichthyes; order Orectolobiformes; family Hemiscylliidae; genus Chiloscyllium; species Chiloscyllium plagiosum. The sequence goes on from NW_028270174.1 coordinate 3,940,493, forward strand.
GGCACTCAGTAATGAGACTCATTTGAAGAGCCAGTGTAGGGACATTGGGCTGAATGGCCTCCTTCTGCACTTTAACAATTCTGTGATTCTGGAAAATATCATCCTGACTTGGTGTCACCCCTTCAGCTTCTCCCTTGAATATGCCCCCTTCAGTGCATCAGTTTTGATATATAACAGGTTTTTAAAGCAAGTTCAGTTATAGATTGAGGAAGCTGTAAATGTTCCCCTTTGATAAGGTTAACAAGAGATTTGACAGAGGTTTTCAAAATCACAAGGGGCTGTGATCTGGATAGAGTCAAGCATTCCCATTAGTGAGAAGATTGAGAATGAGAGGACCCCAGCATTTGTCTGGGTGTCATTTGGAGAATAATACTGTGCAGGAAGTGACCATTCAGACCATCGAGCTTGTGTTGACTTAGTGAAAGGGCAATCCCACTGCCCTGCTCTCCCCCCACAGCCCCACTCAAGTCAGATGTTTTCTTGGAAATTATTCAAACTCACTGTTCAAATCTAATTTCTGACCTTTCTCTTAAAAGAAATAATTGATCAGAACAGAAATGAAACCAAATCAATTTTTCTCTGCTTTAAAATCCCAATTTACAAACGCACTGTGAACAAATTAGAAGTGTTACATCATTAAGAATATTGAACAGAGGGGTGGAAATGGCATTGGTGAAGTTAAGGAGAAGCTGGATCAACACGTAAGGGAGAAAGGAATAGGAGGGCATGCTGTAACAGTGGGATAGTGCAGAATAGGAGGAGGCACAAGGGGGGTATAAACAACGGCACAGACCAGTTGGGCTGAATGGCCTGAATACTGTAAAATCTATAAGTGGGACGAATTGACCCTGAAATAGGGTGAAGGTGACTGACTGGGATTCTGTCTCCTAGTTGTTATTTATTTGGCATGCTGCTATATGCAGGATGTTGAGGTTAAGGGGGACACAATGAGGTTAATTACGATACCTTTCCTATTTAAATAATGCTGTTTAACCTCCCATACAAAGCTTGGATTCTCAAAGTGGAGAGGAGGGAGGTGCAAGTGAGGCATCTTCAGGAGTGAAAATTGAAATGAAGAGGAGGAAGTGATTTTTGAGATCTGTGAATAAAGCTTTGCACTGTTTTAAAAATGATTTATTTTTTATTCCCTCTCTGTAGAATCGATCTGGATGGGTTTGAGGCACCTGCAGGCACAGTGTACCTTCCAACACGGCAGAGCACGCCAGCTTCCCGTTAGGCAGCAGACTTTAACCTGAACGGACACTGGATTAAAGTTAGGAAAAAGAATGAAAATGTTACTCACTATATTTTAACTACAATAACAATTATCGACAACTTGTCCGAAACCTGTTTGACTGCACTGTGTTTCTGAAATGGTGCTGAAAGGATTTCACATCACAAACTGGGAAATTATTTTAGCGTATAAGCTGGACACTAACAGGGAAGGACTGAGAGATTAATTCACAGTTCTAGACTATTCTTCAAACAGACTTACACATTGAGACCCTTTTCTCCAAGAACACTTCATCTGTTCTTACAGTGTGATAAATGTGGAATTGACATGTCAGAGAAAGTAAAATAGAAGGTTCCTTTAAAAACCCTGGGACACATGGGGAGACCGAACAGTTTCTCTCCAGTCCAGCAGAGAAGAGAAAATAGTTTGAAATGAAAGATGCTGTATTTTATGACCATCACTGGTCTTTGTGTTTTAATTCCATTAAATGTTTCAGATCCAGGATTAAAATTGTGAATTATGATAAACATTGCTTCTACAGCACAAAAAAATACACTGATTGTTGCACATATGAGTTCAGAAATCACTTTCCTTTCATAAAATGAATCTTTTTTTTTGTTAATGTTGCTATTTATGAATGCTGCTAAAAGGTGTTACTGATGTAGACTGTGTAACCACCAGGAAGTTGGCTGGTTCAGTGTTCTGTGATCAGTTTATCAGAGCTGAGTGACACGGTGTGTGAGTATTAAAGGGGTTATACTTTCTTCCTTACTGTTTTTGCAGCAGTAGTTGGGAATGCTGAAAATGAAATGAATGTGTTTTTTGGAAATGTTGCATTTATTTGTTATTTAATAAATGTGTGCCATTTATGACCTAATTGTCTTCTCAATGTTTTAACTCCATATTATCTGTCTACAAATAAAATCTTATAAAATAAGAAAATAGAAAGTGCTGGAAACATTCAGTAATTCAGGAGGCAACCTTCAAGGAAGGAAGCTGCCATCCTTATGCAGTCTGGCTTATATGTGACTCCAGACCCACAGCAATGTGGTTGACTCTTAACTGCCCTCTGGGCAATTAGGGATGGGTAATAAATTTTGGACTAGCCAATGATGCCCTCATCCCATGACTGAATTTAAAAACGCCATGGACAGAGAAACAGTTCACCTTTCCATGTATCTGCCGATCTGTCTCTTTGACACATTTTCTCTTACTGGATCAGATTTCAGTTTTGCAAATTTCTGCATCTCGGGCAAGATGGTGTTGTTGCCATGGCAGGCATAATTTTAAAAGTTAATCTAGGCTGCTGACTGCCTTTTTTTATTCACATAGGCCAAACCAGGTCAGGATGGCAGTTTCCTTCTGTAAAAGGCATTAGTGAACCAGATGGGTTTCTCCGACACTCAATTCATGGTTATCATTAGACTCTTAATTCCAGATATTTATTGAATTCAAATTCACCATCTGCCGTGGTGGGATTTGAACCTGGATCCCCAGAATATTACCTGGGTCTCTGGATTAACAGTCCAGCAATAACACAACTAGGCCATTGCCTCCCTGATTTAATGCAAGAGAGATTCATGACTCTGAATTAAGAGCTGATCTAGGCCATTCAGCCATTGAGCCTGGTCTACCATTCAGTAAGATCATGTTCCATTTGCGACCTCCATTTTCCTTTCCTGCTAAACCCTGGGACCTTTAGAATTTTGACCAATTAACCCCGTCACTAAAATATTCAAGGACCAAAGCATTGTGGGGGCTAAATCACTGGAAAAATTTAAAGGTGAGGTAGGGGGAATTTTGAAAGTCAGGGGAGTGGAGGGGAATGAAGTGCTGGCAGAAAAGAGAAATTGAGGCCTTGGATAGATCAGCCATGATCTTGGCGAGATGCGTGGCACATATGATGGGCTGAATGGCTGATTAATGCTCCTGTTTGTTGGATTCTTATTTCTGGGACTCACTGGATACTTGAAAAGGAAATATTTGCGGGGAAAGGGAAAGGGCATCGGGACTAAGCTACTACATTGGCTGACTAGGATTTTACAGGGGCCTGTAATTTCCCAGGATCTATCGGTGTGAAGGTCTGATCACTGTAACCTCTAAAGGTTACACATTCTAATTTTAATTTCTGCTCCATTTTAGTGGAGCACTCCACAACCACCTGATGAAGGAGCAGCACTCTGAAAGCTAGCGCTTCCAAATAAACTTGTTGGACTATAACCTGGTGTTGTGAATTTTAACTTTGTCCAGCCCCTTTGGTATCTCCAAATCAGGAGTCCATTTTACAGTTGGGTCTTACACGATGCTAATAATGCAGTGTGCACTGTGATTACTGGATCATTTCACTGGATGCCTACATCAACCACCCCTGCTGTGGGATATGTTGGTGAACTTTAAGCTCTGAGAGTTGTAGAGTGGATTGCGACTTTATCCAGAATATATCTTGAATGCTCGCAGCTACTGCCTTCACAGTGAGATGTTGAATTGGTGAGGCCGAGAATAAAACTAAAACAGATGGGAGGGTAGTTTTTTGGAATCCTGTTACCAGATTCAGTCTGCTGACTGGTGTGGCTTCAAATAATACACAGAAACCTGACTGACACTAACACACTGACCCCAAATTCTGGATTGACTTGGTTACTCCTACAATGATCTCATTGGAATGAATTTCTCCAGTGAAAGCGGAGTACAGCACTCACAGGATTACCGTAAATGAGCTTCATTACTTCAGTAAGATCTCACACGTGGGCTATTGAATTACTGTTGACAAATTCAACTCTGCTGCCAATGCAAAGAACATTAATATGTAGCTATGAAATGATGTAATAAGGATGTAGCTTTTGATATTGTAATGAATTGACAGAGTGAAACAGGCCCTTCGGTCCAGCTGCTCCGTGCTGGTGCTTCTACTCTGCATGAGCTCTTCCCTCTCTCTGTCTGTCTCTGTCTCTGTCTGTCTCTGTCTCTCTCTCTCTCTCATACTGTCGGCATATCCTTTGATTTCTTTCTGCTACATGTGTTTATCCAGCATCCCCCTAACCAGACCTTGCCCACTCCCTGTGAGAGGGAGTTTCACACGCTCCTCACTCTCTGGAGAAAAAGCGTTTCTCCTAACTTCCCGATTGGGTTTATTTGTGACCTGTTACCTGTGGCACCCAGGTTATTTGTAATGAGGTGGTTCAATATTATATTCTGCAAGTGTTGTGTAAAATATACAGCAGGGAATTAGGACTTACAGCCAATTGGGACTGTTCATGTTTTATTCACTAAAGTTTGCAAAGGAGGTCTCGAACACCCTACCATCATTCTAACTCGAATGCAGCTCACTGAGATATGTTTAACACAATGTTCCAACCTCGTTAGAAAAATGGGCTGAGACTGATTGGGAGCTCCTCGTTTCTATAACCACAGTGTAAACATTGCTTTTACAGTCAGTAAGGAGGTAGGAATGGAATGTGTTGTTGCACAGGATGAGTCACAAGGTCAGGTTAATGGATAATTCCCTTCAAAGGAAAGCCTGTGAGCAAAAGGTTAGCGAGGAAACTTTTCATTAATCAGCTGTTGTAAAAAGAAAACAGAACCTTCAAATAGTGTGTGTGTGTGTATACAGGAACACTTTAAGGCAGGGAATGTTCCAGAGAGGGGACGACAATTTAAACAAGTTTCTCATGATTAAACAAGTTCCTGTATAAAGCCATTAAAAACACTTTGATCAAATGTGTGTCCAGTGGTTGTAAATTCATTTAAGATTAAGTAAAAACATAAATAACTGAAGATGCTGGAAATCAGAAACAAAAACAGAAATTGCTGGTAAGGCTCAGTTGAAATCAGTTAATGTAGAACAAAAAGGGATCAGAAAGGCTGGAAGTTGACGTGACCGTTCTTAAGAACAATGGATGTTGGAGTGAGGGCTGTGGCCCACTCTGACTGGATAAATTCCAGAAGATTTAATCACATGACACCCTCCCTCCAACTGCTCTGCCTCTCCTGTACACAACCACCATTACAGGTCTGCTTTCTAATGGCCAATCAGAAAGCCAACAGGTCCTTCATTAGTCAACCCACCTTTTCTGTCTGGTGTCTAATACATTGATATCCATTAAATGGAAGGGTTGAAAGGAAATTATTTTTTAAATGCCCCTGCAGTTCTTGTTTCTCTCCAGTTCCTCCCAGTGGTGACCTGGATGGATTAGATTAGATTACTTACAGTGTGGAAGCAACAAGCCCAACAAGCCCACACCAACCCTCTGAAGAGCAACCCTCCCCCCCCCCCCCCCACATTTACCCCTTCACCTAACACTAGGGGCAATTTAGCACAGTTCTGGAAGAGCACAGCAGTTCAGGCAGCATCCGAGGAGCAGTAAAATCGACACCCTTCAGGCTCTCTGCTTGTATTCCTGATGAAGAGCTTTTGCCTGAAACGTCGATTTTGCTGCTACTCGGATGCTGCCTGAACTGCTGTGCTCTTCCAGCGCCACTAATCCAGAATCTGGTTTCCAGTCATTGTTTTTACCCCGCAATTTATCATGGTCAATTCACCTAACCTGCACATTTTTGGACTGTGGGAGGAAACTGGAGCAACTGGAGGAAACCCACACAGACATGGGGAGAATGTGCAAACTCCACACAGGTGGGAATTGAACCCGGGTCTCTGGTACTGTGAGGCAGCAGTGCTAACCACCGTGCCGCCCTAATTTTTAACATTGGACACTCTGAGTCAGTTCTGAAGGGTTTGTAGTCCTTTGCATTTCTTCAGTTATCCTTTTTCAAAACAGGTCTTTGGCAAATGTTATTTTATTCCTGGGGAAGAGACGCAGCACTGGGAAAGGCTGCACCTATTGTTCTTGAGAAGATGGTCTATGAGGTCTCTTCAATACATGGAATAACTTGCTCAATCATTTCAGAGGGTGGACAAGAGTCAACTGCATTGCTGTGGGTTTGGAGACACATTTAGATCAGACCAGGTAAGGATGGCAGATTTTCTTGCCTAAAGGAGATTAATAAAGATGGTTTTTACTGCAATCAATAATAGCTTCATGGTCATCATTACTGAGACAAGCTTTTAAATTCCAGTTTTTTGTTTGCATCATTTACTGAGTTTAATTTGCCAGTTGCCATGCTGGAATGTGAATTGTTGTCTCCACAGCTTGAGTTCAGGCCTCTTGATTGCTACAACAACAAACAGTGCTGGAAAAGCTCAGCAGGTCTGGCAATATCTATGGAGAAAAGTCAGAGTTAATGTCTCACGGCCAGTGACCCTTCCTCAGAATTCCTCTTGTTTGCTGTTTTTTGCTGCAGCATTCCCTAATTTATTATGGAGCATTTTGGAAGTAAACCTTAATGCTGAGTTGTTTCTTTCTGAAATCATGGCTTAATTTTTTATAAATATGTCCAAACCAATAGAACAAGGAGCATGAGAAGTCCATTCAGCCCCTTGAATTTGCTTCATGACTGAATCTGGTTCACCACTGAATATGGTCATGGCTCCTCTGATTGTAATCTCAACTCCATATTCCCTCCTACCCTGGATGCAGAAAATGCCCTTTGGCCCATCAAATCTTTCAGGCCTTTGCTTTCCCTCTGGGGGAGGTAGTGGTAATGTCACTGCTGTAACAGGGTCAGGATAGACCTGTTTGAAGAGGAGAAAGGGTGTTCTGTCAAAAAGTCAACTTTAAATAAAAGCATAGTTCTTGGGATCAGAAAGTGACTTGTTTTAAATATGAGTGGAAATTTGACCACCTCGGTTGTAGAGAGTTGCTACTTAAATTAGTAAATACTTCCTAATGAGAGAAAATGGGGACTGCAGATGCTGGAGATCAGAGTCGAGAGTGTGGTGCTGAAAAAGCACAGCAGGTTCAGGCAGTATCCGAGGAGCAGGAGAGGAGATATTTCAAGCATAAGCTCTTCAGGTACTTCCTAATTCCAACCCGGTCAAATCTATTGTTTTTTCCAAAATTAGCCCATTCATATTGGATTGGGATTGTGCCTCTTTAAATTATTACTGCACAAGGAGGCCATTCGATCCATCATGTCTGTACTGGCTTTTAGAAAGAACTGTCTAGTTAAGCCCAATCAGCATGTACCCCATTGGCATTGGAAATGATTCCTTGTTAAATTCTAATTCTCTTTCAGGTCATTATTGAATCTGTTTCCATCAGCTTTCCAGGCAGTGCATTCCAGGTCACCAATTACTGTACGTTGCTTTCTCCTCACCTCACCATTGATTAACAGATCCATCCAATCAATGTCCTCTTGTTTACTGACTCCCCTGCTTGTGATTTGTTGCTCATGGTCAGCAGGGAGCTCTGGAGATGGAACTAAATAATAAGGTATTGTAATGGAGCCAAAGCAAACTTGATTCAGGTGTCTGAGTTGGTCTCTGTCACATTTATTTCCATTGATATTCACCAGAAAGACAGCCAGGACCTGTAAAAATCATCTTTTAATCTTCTCGGAGCTGTTCAGCAGTCAATGGCTCAGTGACAGGCGAAGCATTACTGTGGGTCTACTCTAAGCTGTAGATGTCAGTTGAGTGGATTCTCCCTAGTGTCTACTATCTGCATCCCACACTTTCATTCTTCATGATTGTCATTCATTCCATCTCACTGGGCTCTCACTTCTATTTGTGCTCTTGAAGTCAGTATTTTTCCATTAAATAGCTTCAATTTTACTTTCAAGGGCTTAATTTTTGGGTCACATCTTAAGGTCCTTTACACAAGTCAGTGAAGGTTAGACCCCACGTAGAGCACCAGGAGCTGATCTGGGTACCACACCTTAGGAAGGCTAGATTGGTCTTAGAGATTTTCAAGAATGATACCTAGACTTCAGGGGAGAGATTGTACAAATTAAGCCTTTTCTCTTGAGAGTTTAGAAGGTTAAGGGGTGATCTGATTGAAGTCTTCAAGATATTAACAAGAAAAGACAGGGCAGATAAACTATTTCCACTGGTTAGGATTCTAGAGCTAGGGATATAGTGTGAGAGTTAGGGCCAGAGCATTCAGGAGAGATGGTAGGAAGCACTTCTACACCCCCAGGGTGGGAGAGGTATGGAACCCTCTTCCACAAACTGCAATGGAGGCTGGATCAGGTGTTAATTTTAAATCTGAGATAGATAAATATTTATAAAACAAAGAAGTGTGGATGCTGGTGATCTCAAACAAAAACAGAAATTGCTGGTGAAACTCAACAGGTCTGGCAGCATCTGTAGGAAGAAAGCAAAGTTAATGTTTTGAGTCTGTTGACTCTTCATCAGGACTGGATAAATTAGATAAAATTTTGTTCAGCAAAGGTATTGAGGGATATGAGCGAAAGGCAAGTATATGGAGTTAAACCACAAATCAGCCATGATCTCATTGAATGATGCGATGGACTCAAGGGGCTGAATGGTCTACTGCTGATCCTATGATGCATGAAGCACACTGTCATGCTCTCTTGATGTTCTCCTTCTGCAGTCAGCATTCTAACTGCAACAAATTATTTCTCACCTTTCGACCTGACAGCTTGTTGTATGATGTAGAGTGAATTGTCAGAATCATTGGCTGACCTTTCCTCAGTAGCTGCCATTATTGGCTTGTTTACCTTTCCAGCTAAGCACTTGTGTAGAAAGTGATCTTGTGTGATATCCTTCCAGTATTTATATCTTGTCCTTTGCTTGTTTTTCTGCAAATATTCTTTGCTTTTCTCAAAACCTGCTGTTCACATTTAGCCTGGACTGTCCTTCAGCCTCATGCAAAGCCTCATCTGTTTCTGCCGGAAGTATGTTCCAGATGATGATTGACAATCTGCGCTTCTGTTTATGTTGTTAGCTTTTTTGTCAGTACATTTCTCCTCTCTCAGCAGTCGTGCTCTCATGTTAGGATCTCTTATGCCTAATACAGTGCTGTTTCTGACGTTTTGAGACTTGTAGCTCAGGTTGAGGTTTTGAATGTAGGTTTGCTCGCTGAGCTGGAAGGTTCATTTCCAGACGTTTCGTTACCCTACTAGGTAACATCTTCAGTGGGCCTCAGGCGAAGCAATGCTGATGATTCCCACTTTCTATTTATATGTTTGGGTTTCTTTGGGTTGGTGATGTCATTTCCTGTGGTGATGTTATTTCCTGTGATTAAGTCACTTCCTGTTCTTTTTCTCAAGGGGTGGTAGATGGGGTCTAACTCGATGTGTTTGTTGATAGAGTTCCAGTTGGAATGCCGTGCTTCCAGGAATTCTAGTGTGTGTCTTTGTTTGGCTTGTCCTAGGATGGATGTGTTGTCCCAGTTGAAGTGGTGTCCTTCCTCATCCGTTTGTGAGGATACTAGTGAGAGAGGGTTATGTCTTTTTGTGGCTAGTTGGTGTTCATGTATCCTGGTGGCTAGTTTTCTGCCTGTTTGTCCAATGTAGTGTTTGTTACAGTCCTTGCACAGTATTTTGTAAATGACATTAGTTTTGCTTGTTGTCTGTATAGGGTCCATATAAAACAGGAGCTAACTAACTTGATAGCAGGAATTTTCAGTATTGCTTCACCTGAGGGCCACTGATAATGTTACCTAGTAGGGTAACAAAAGGTTTGGAAATGAACCTTCCAGCTCAGCGAGCAAACCTACATCCATTTCTGACGTGATCAGCTATCAGCATTCCAAACTTTCAGGATTTATCTAGATGTATCAGTGTGATTACAGATTGATCAATAGACCCCCTTTCCCATTGAGCTCTGATATTGAACACATACCATTTATAAGTAACATTAATATGGTGATTAAAGCTTGTAAATCTCTGCAGCCTGGCTTTTCTGTTCCTCTGAGATCCAAGCTGCAGTATAGATTGTGTTATTGTTTCCCAGGCACTGATAGCAAGTTTGCTCAGGTTTTTAATTTATTTCTTTTTGCAATACCACAGTTTTGCCATTGAGTAGAGGATAATATTTATTTCAACCTATATGTTCCAAGGCTGGATCCATCCTGGCAACATTAAAAACAGAAGGTGATGAAAATAGTGGGTCAGGCAGTACCTGTGGAGCGAGAGAGAGAAAGAGTTAATGTTTTGAGACCAATGACTTTGTGCGGGAAATTCTGCCTCTCATAATTTAATTGAGTTTTTTTGAGCATGTACCAAAAAGATTGAGGTCAGCAGTAGATGTAGTCTACATGGTGTCCTTAATCAAGCCTTTAACAAGGTTTCGTATGGTAGACTGGTTAGTCAAGTTAGATCCCATTGGATTCAGGGTGAGCTGGCCAATTGGATACAAAATTGACTTGACGTAGGAGACAGAGGGTGGTGGTGGAGGGTTGTTTTTCACACTGGAGGCCTGTGACCAGTGGTCACAGAGATCAGTTCCAGGTCCACTTTTGTTTGTCATTTATATAAATGATTTGGATGAGAATATACAAGGCATGGTTAGTAAGTTTGCAGATGACACCAAAATTGAAGGCTACCTAAGATTACAAGGAGATCTTGGTCAATTGGGTCAATGGGCTGAGGAGTGGCAGGTGGAGTTTAATTTGGATAAGTGTAAGGTATTGTATTTTGGTAAAACAAACAAGACCAGAATTTATACAATTAATGATAGGGCCCTGGTTGTGTTGTAGAACAGGGGGACCTGGGGGTTCAGGTATATAGTACTTTGAAATTTATGTCACAGGTAAACAGGATGGTGAAGAAGGTATTTAGCTAGCTTGCTTGCCTTCATTGCTCAGACCATTAAGTTGGGTTATCATGTTGAGGTTGTACAGGACGTTGGATGAGACCACTTTTGGAGTACTGCGCACAGTTTTGGTCACCCTGCTATAGGAAGGATATCATTAAATTGGAAAGGGGACAGACAAGGTTTCCTGGGATGTTGCCTGGACTGGAGGTTTTGAATGATGAGGATAGGCTAGGACGTCTTTTCACTGGAGCGTACGAGATTAAGGGGTGACCTTACAGAGGTTTACAAAATAATGAGGGGCTCTGACAAGGCGAGTAGCAAGGATAGGTGAGATTAAAACGAGAGGGCATAATTTTAAGGGGAGAGGGGAAAGATTTCAAAGGCTCCCGAGGGGTAACTTTTCTCTCTCGTGGTGGCTCATATATGGAATGAACTGCCAGAGGAAGTGGTGGGGGCAGGTGTAGTTATAACGTTTAAAAGACATTTGGACAGGTACATTAATAGGAAAGGTTTAGAGAGATATGGGCCCAACGCAGGCAGGTTTGGGTAACTTGGTTGGCGTGGATGAGTTGGATCAAAGGGTCTGTTTCCGTGCTGTATGACTCTGACTCCATAACTGCAAGATCTTTAGCAGTCCAACACTGTCTAGGTTTAAGAGCTGAAGAACAGATGGTTGTAATTTGGCCATAACCAACTCCTAAACTGAGCTGTATCCTTGTGAGAAATTTAACGCTTTGAGGAGGGAAGGGAAGGGGCAAACTTAAAATTATAGAAAGTCTTCAGAGAGTTCTGAGGAAGGGTCACTCGACCTACAGCGTTAACTCTGATTTCTCTCCACAGCTGCTGCCAGACCTGCTGAACTTTTCCAGCAATTTCTGGTTTTGTTTCAGTTTATAGCAGATCTTCTCAGATTTCCGGGCCCCTCTCCGGGTAGGATGTGGTGATGTTTCAGTGACATTGGTCAGACCCGGCACGCTGATCTCCAGTTGGGAAACTTGTTGAGCAGATATTTCTTGCAAATAGGAACAGCTGCACTTGCAATTTTGCAAAACTAATCCAAAAGTTCCAGCGCCTCTGGTTTATACGACCAGAAGCCACTGGGGGGCAGCGATGGAGTATTTGTGAGGAATCCGTACACAGTTAAAACGGGAAGGTTTCCCCAGTGACTTCATAACCGAGTGGAGACTGGGAATTCCACAGGGATGTGACAATAATGTTGGTGTGACTGACTTGAAGAACGTGGAACCCTTCCCAAAGAACACAACTTGGTGACCTCGCCAAAGAACATTGTTTCCAGGTCTGTGATGGAACTTAGCTCCTGTGAAGCTCTCCCTCTCCTGCTCTCCCAACTCCAAACAGCTATCTCCCTCCCAAATCCTCCTGACTTTACTTCGTTTCCTCTACTTGTCCAGTCTCTTCCCAGCCTTCAGGAAAGTGGGTGTGAGGAATGTCCGATCAGCCATGATCTGATTGAATGGTGAAACAGGCTCAATGGGCCAAATAGCCTACTCATTATAATATGCAATACAAAATCCTTTTATTGTCACATGTGCTGCAGTGGAGGAGCACAGTGAAAAGCTTTTACACTGTCTGCCGTCTCATGGTGACATTGTACCTAAATGCAACTCTTGGATGTGACAGTGGAATAACAGAAGTTGCATTACTTAGAATTGAAAAATATAGTAAGAATAGGGCACCATTAAAGGGTTGACATCCCAGTAAGGTAGGAAATTCCAAATAGACATGACAATGTAGCAGCTCAGTGCAGGGCCTCAACATGTGGACTGTCCGTCCATGTCAGACCCCAATCCAAAGGCCATTCCCATTCCACTCTAAACCCCAGTCTGCTCTGTACCTGCTCTCAGCTGCTCCACAGCGCCAGAGACCCGGGTTCAATTCCCGACTCAGGCGACTGACTGTGTGGAGTTTGCACATTCTCCCCGTGTCTGCGTGGGTTTCCTCCGGGTGCTCCGGTTTCCTCCCACAATCCAAAAAAATGTGCGGGTCAGGTGAATTGGCCATGCTAAATTGCCCGTAGTGTTAGGTTAAAAGGGGTAAATGTAGGGGTATGGGTGGGTTGCGCTTCAGCGGGTCGGTGTGGACTTGTTGGGCCGAAGGGCCTGTTTCCACACTGTAAGTAATCTAATCTAAAAATTATTAAGGTAAGTCCCAGGACTGCCTCCCCCGTGCTGTCTCCGCCCAGTGCACGCTGCTCCTGTTGCTACTTTGTATGGTCTCACCTGTTTGGTTTTTTCTGATGCCCTATTTTACCAGTTGCCTGTTCCTGACCCGGCCTCCTCTTCACTATGGATGCCCAATCCATCTACACCTCAGTTCACCATGTGGACTCTCTGAGATCTCAGCCCATTGAATGGGGTCCAGAGGATCCCCTCCAACCCACCCAGCTCAGCTGGTTTTCTCATTAAATTATTTCTCTCCCAACTTGTTTCTCTTTGAGATCAGGAGAAGAGTCAGACTGGACTCAAAACACTAACTCTCCCTCTCACTCTCCACAGATGGTAAGTTTCTCTGATTTTACATATTTGCCAAGTATTCCTCTATATTATCCCTGAGCCAGCATTATTAAAGCAGTACACTTGGTTGACACTTTCCTGGGTTCTTACTGAGTGTTGCTGTGTTTCCAACATTATAGCAGTGAGTGCATTTCTAAAATATTTCACTGACTGTGAAGTGTTTGAGATGGTCTGAAGTTCCCCAAGGTGTGAAGTAAGTACAAGTCTGGCTTAAAGCTGCCTCCCTGATTCACTTGAGCAACAATGCATTGTCGACGTGAGATAGCAGAATTTCCTGGTAATTATCTGTAGATTGCCTGTGAACATTATAAAATGACTCTTTTGTGTTATCAGTTTGTTGTCAGTAGAAATTAGCTGTGGATAATCTGATACTACGCCCAGTATCCATAGGAACACACCTCAGTAGTGAGCCCCAGGAAGGTCCAATAGAAAATCATTTAGGCCCTTTGTCAGCCACCCAATGAGATAATGGCTGATCTGTGACTTAACACCATTATCCCCTTCTGTTCCATGTCCCACAAAGATCCAGGTTTAAAATTATTACCTGCATCAACACCTCTGTTGTGTGTCACCTTCCTATCGCCCTTTCTGTTTCTGAACTTCTCTCCTGTCTCTGGTGTTGAGCTTGTGTTCCCATAGCTGGACTCCCCTGTGGGGTAGAAATCTTCTGAATTGTTTCCCCTTTCAAAATCCTTCAAATATCATGAATGGAGGTGCCGGTGTTGGACTGGGGTGTACAAAGTTAAAAATCACACAACACCAGGTTATAGCCCAACACCTCTTGGACTATAACCTGGTGTTGTGTGATTTTTAACTTTAAATATCAAATCATCTTTTAACCCTCTATATTCAGGAGAATAGATCACCTTCTGTCACCCCCTCCTGTTATCTGTGCCTGGTAACATTTGATAAACCTGTGTTGTATAAAAGGACAATATATCCTTTTGAAGTTTCCCAGATGGAGTGAGCTTCCTGGGCCAGATCTGGCAGCAGACGTTCTTCTGATGAAGGATTGGGAATCCCAGGAGGACCAAACTGAACAAAGTCTTTGGAAGGTACCATCAGGGTTGATCAGCAGTGGATTTCGGTCTTCCCAAGTCTCCCTCACCAGTTGAGTGGAGAAAGGAGTTCCCCAAAGCGCTGGGAGCTCTCGGGAATATTTGTTCACGGAGCCCAGGCACCTTTTGGAAGGTGGGCTTCCAAAAATCCCCAGGTTTCCCACCTTTCTCCGATTCTGCTGACAAACTGGGAGATGTTGCGACTCTTTGGAAAGCATGTCAGGGAGGACCATGAAAATAACTTCTCCGATTGAAGCATCTTAGTTCTTGAGTTGGTGAAAAGATTTGCAATTCTTTGCATTATTATAAAATCCTGTCTATGCTCTTGGGTAGTAGAACCAGAGCTGTTCATTCACGTAATGTGTTTACTTCCAACATAGAGGTGGGTCAGCTGTAAACTGAGTAGGGAGAGGCCATTCAGCCCATTAAGCCTGTTCCACCATTCAATTAGGTCATGGCTGGTCTCTCACTTAGTTCCATTTACCTGCATTGGATCCTAATTCCTTCGAAACTTGAATGAACAAAAATCTAATAACCTCAATTTCAAATCTTCTAATGATTCCCCAACCCTCAACAGTATTTTGGATGTGAGGGAGGATGAGGGGACAGAGAGAGTTTCAGATTGTGTGACAACACGTTTCCTGACATAACAGTGGTTTTGATTAATTCACAGCATTAAGGCATCACTGGCGAGGTTGCATTTTCTGTCCAGCCCCAATTGTTCCGGGGGTAGTTAGGAGTCACCCACATTTCCTTCCCTAAAGGGCACTAGTGAACCAGCTGGGTTTCTCTAACAATCAGCAGTGGTTGCGTACAGCACAGAAACACACCCTTCGGTCCAACTGGTCCATGCGGACCAGGCATCCTAAATTAATCGTGTCCCATTTGCCAGCACTTGGCCTATATCCCTCTAAACCCTTCCTATTCATATACCCATCCAGATGCCTCTTAAATGCTGTAATTGTACCAGCCTCCACCACTTCCTCTGGCAGCTCATTCCATACATGCACCACCTTCTGCATGAAAAAGTTGCCCCTTAGGTCCCTTTTAAATCTTTCCCCTCTCACCCTAAACCTATATCCTCTAGTTCTGGACTTCCCGATCCTAGGGAAAAGGCCTTGTTTATTTATCCTGTCTATGCCCCTCATGATTTTACAAACCTCTATAAGGTCACCCTTCAGCCTTCGATGCTCCAGGGAAAACAGCCCCAGCATGGTCAGCCTCTCCTTATATCTCAAACCCTCCAACCCTGGCAACATCCTTGTAAATATGTTTGAACCCTTTCATGCCTCACAACATTCATCCAATTGGAAGGAGACCAGAATTGCACGCAATATTCCACCAGTGGCCTAACCAACATCCTGTACAGCCAGAACATGACCTCCCAACTCCTGTACTCAATACTCTGACCAATAAGGGAAAGCATACTGAACATTTCCTTCACTGCAAGGTTTGTGAAGGTTTGTAGCTCAGGTTGAGGTTTAGGATGTAGGTTTGCTCGCTGAGCTGTAGGTTTAATATCCAGACGTTTCATTACCTGGCTAGGTAACATCATCAGTGGCGACCTCCAAGTGAAACGAAGCTATTGTCTCCTGCTTTCTATTTATATTAACAACATAATCTACAAACAAACCAACGGCACACCCATGGGATCTCCGCTATCAGGATTCATAGCAGAAGCGGTAATGCAAAGACTAGAACAAACAGCCCTACCAACCATCAAACCAAAAATCTGGGTCCGCTATGTAGATGACACCTTTGTCATCACAAAACGAAACAAGATAGAAGAGACATTTAACATCATCAACAACACCCTCACAGGCATAAAGTTCACCAAGGAGGAAGAAACCGACAACAAACTCGCATTCCTGGACGTCACAGTCGAAAGAACGGACAACAGAGAACTACAAACCTGCGTATACAGAAAACCGACAAACACTGACCAAATACTCAACTACACCAGCAACCATCCCAACACACACAAACAAAGCTGTATCAGAACACTATTCCAACGAGCCACCACACATTGCAGCACAGACAAACTTCGGAAAACAGAGGAGAACGTATTCGAGAAGAACGGATACTCAAAAAACACAGTGCGCAGATTCCTCAAGAACAAACCACGACAAGCAGACCAAACACAACCAGAAACCCTAACCACCTTACCATTCATCAAAGAAGTTTCACCAACACTCTCAAACAAAAACTAACAAACTTAAAAGACCCAGTACAACCCATGGACAAAACCAACGCCATCTACAAGATTCCATGCAAGGACTGCCACAAACACTACGTAGGACAAACAGGAAGAAAGTTAGCCACCAGGATTCATGAACACCAGCTAGCCACAAAAAGACACGACCCTCTCTCCCTCGTAGCCCTACACACGGATGAAAAAAACCACCATTTCGACTGGGACAACACATCTATCCTGGGACAGACTAAGCAAAGACATGCCAGAGAATTCCTGGAGGCCTGGCACTCCAACCTCAACGCCATAAACAAACACATAGATCTAGATGCCATCTATCAACCCCTCAGAAACGAACAGGAAATGACATCACCACAAGCCGCAAGAACCCCATCCAGGACAAACATATAAATAGAAAACAGGAGACAACAGCTTCGCTTCACTTGGAGATCGCCACTGATGATGTTACCGAGCCAGGTAATGAAACGTCTGGATATCAAACCTACAGCTCAGCGAGCAAACCTACACCCTATTTCTTTCACGATCCTATCTACCTGTGACTCCACTTCCAAGGAACTATGATTTTTGTTTTTGTTGAGTTAAAATGGAGGGATTTGAACTCAGATCACTAGAATGTTCCTGGGTCTCAGCATTAATAGTCTAGTGATAAAACAACTAGGCCATCACCCTGAGCAGCCCCACCCAATCACTCGCACTTTTTGAATTCCACTGATCACCAGAGCAAATAGTTCCTCCAGTCTACACACGTGGTCTTGCTCCTGTGCACTGCTCTTAAAATGCTTAAATGTCATGATCACATATCACTGTTCTTCCTCGTCCTTTGTTCTCCTGTAATAATTACTTTTAAATTTGCCCAAGGGAGTATTGTAGAAGAGGTAATGTTTGACTGATATTTCCTTCAGCCTTATCTATGAGCATCGTTCACACACTCTGTCAGTTGAGGAGAATAATTGATACCAATTCTCCCAGCAGTGTTACCCAGAACAATAAACAATCCCCACAGCCACACCTGCCCCATCTTTCCACTCCCTTGTCTGATCATTGCTTCAGGGAGTTCCCACGCTCACTGAGACTTCTGTAAAACAGAGAGGGGTTCAGAAGTACTGATACACAAATCACTAAAAGTAGTGACAAAGGTTCGCATGGGCACTATCAAACCAAAGCACTAACTACATCGGAGCAGGAGTAGGCCATTCTGCCCCTCGACCCTACTCTGCCATTTAATGAGATCGTGGCTGATCTGTTCCTCATTCCATACACCTGCCTTTGGCCCATTTCCCTTAACAGCTTCACTTAGCAAAACTTTATCTTTCTCAGACTTTAATTTAACACCTGATCCTGCATCCATTGTGGAAGAGAGTTCCAAACCCTTCCCTTTGTGTGTGGAAGTGCTTCTTAACATATCTCCTGAGCCCTCATTCCCAGACTGTATCCCTAGTTCTGGAATCCCCAATCAATGGGAATAGTTTCTGTTTATCTACCCCTGTCTTTTCCTGTTAATGTCTTGAAGACTTTGACCAGATCACCCCTTAACCTTCTAAATTCTAGATGATCTCTCGCTGTACTAAACCCCTGAAGTCTAGATACCGTTCTTGTAAACCTACACTGCGCGCTGTCTCCAAGGTCAGTCTATCTTAAATTACAAGATCAGATAGTTTTCAATGACAGCTGTAAGCTACTGAAACAGAAACAGGAAAAGGTTCTCAGGAAGTCTGGTAGTGCATGTGGCAAGCGAAACCGAGTCAATCTTTGAGATGGATGCCCATTTCTCAAAACTGGGAATAGTCTGAAATAGAGGCGGTTTTGAGTTTGTTGGAGATAAGTACAGAAGCTTTTCACGTTTTACACATGATTCTGCTGCCAGGCGAGAGCAGCCACTTCTGACAAATCTTTTGTCTCTTTGTTTTCTTTTCTTGCCCTGTGGTCACTGTCTTTGACCCTGTAGGACAAACTCTTCTGTCACTCCATCTCTCCTGTCTTTCAGACTTCCCTTTGGCCCTGTCGATCGGGGTACACCCTCAATTGTTTGGTGGTTTGGGCAGTTTAGTATTGGAGTCAACTGGCTAGTCAACAATCTGAATGATTTTTAAACAATATTGGGGCAGCCTGTCAATTTTTTGACCAAGGTGACGACAACACAGGAGCTAGGAGCATGAATAGAGATAGTGTAGGGATACGAGCTGAGAATAGTTCACAGGTCGGCACAACATTGAGGGCCGAAGGGCCTGTTCTGCGTTGTATTGTTCTATGTTCGATGTTCTAAACCTGCTCTGATTTTGAATACCATCATGACTGATCTCATCTTGGTCTTAACTCCACTTTCCTGCCCACTCCCTGTAATCCTTCTATCCATTACTGATTAAACATCTGTCTAATACCGAGGTTGTGAATTCAAGCCTCACCTGGAGTACATGTTAGGGGCGGCACGGTGGCTCAGTGGTTAGCACTGCTGCCGCACAGCACCAGGGTCCCGGGTTCAATTCCAGCCTCGGGTGACTGTCTGTGTGGAGTTTGTACATTCTCCCCGTGTCTGTGTGGGTTTCCTCTGGGTGCTCCAGTTTCCTCCCACAGTCCATTGATGTGCAGGTTAGGGTGAATTGGCCATGCTAAATTGTTCATAGTGTTAGGTACATAGTCACAGGGAAAGTGGGTCTGGGTGGGTTACTCTTTGGAGGATCTCTGTGGACTGGTTGGGCCGAAGGGCCTGTTTCCACACTGTAGGGAATCTAATCTATCTCCTCCTGACCTGCTGTGCTTTTCCAGCATCATTCTCGACTCTGGATCAATATCTAATGATAGAAACCCAGTAGGCCAACATCTCCCCTCTTTCAAAAATCACTGGGAAATGTAGAAATGTTTGAACAGTTTCCTGTCCCCATCATTGTCTAAACTGGTATGAATAGCAGATGATGTAGTACGGTGGCTCAGTGGTTAGCACTGCTGCCTCACGGTGCCAGGGACTGTACAAACCATTCTCCCTGTCTCTGTGTGGGATTCCTCTGAGTGCTCCAGTTTCCACCCACAGTCCAAAGATGTGCAGGTTAGGGTGGATTAGCTATGGGAAATGCAGGGTTACAGAGATAGGGTCGGGGGAAACTTGCTGGTTTCATGGAAGTCTAACTTCCTGTTGAGTTAATGTGGATTGGATGGGCTGAGTGGTCTGCTGTCAGTTTGTAATCTCGTGTGTTGTGTGGATACATGACAAAGACATCAGTTGAACTATTTTATCAATTTTACATCCTAGCAATTCTTTTTATGTTGAAGTGAATTGTGGGGTGGGGGTGGGGGGGAATCCAGTGGCTGTATTGTAGTAATCCAGAGACTAATGGTCTGGAAGCACGTGTTCAAATTTCACCACAGTGACACGTGGAATCTAATATTCCATTAATAAATCTGGAACTACAAACTAGTCTCAGTGATGGTGACCAACTAACACTGTCAAAGTAAAACCCATCTGGTTCACTAACGCTGTTATACCTTACTGGGAAATTGTGGTGGAATTTGAATTCTACTATTCCTGGCGTCATCACAAAAGTTAAAGATTTGAAGGACATAAATTTCCCCAATTGACCAGACTAATAGAAACCTTTCTGTACTGAACAAGAATCACTTTTACATGAAATTAGACTTTAGCTCCAGGTAAACAGTTATAAACTGTTGGTATATAATACTAATGAAAACTCTAATCCTCTCGTAAACTCCTCCTTACACACAGGCAAATAAACCAATAGGGCTAAATAGATGATGGACAGATGGGAAAACTGGAAAGAAGAACAGT
Organism: Chiloscyllium plagiosum; assembly: GCF_037043375.1. Taxonomy (NCBI): domain Eukaryota; kingdom Metazoa; phylum Chordata; class Chondrichthyes; order Orectolobiformes; family Hemiscylliidae; genus Chiloscyllium; species Chiloscyllium plagiosum. Next base: position 3,960,928 of record NW_028270174.1, read on the forward strand.
CACTTTTTTTTTCCCAGGTTCTGTTGTCAGGATGAGCTTTGTGACTCTTCTGTTGGTCAGCAAGTTGCTTAAATCATCTTTCTCTAGATGCTTCAACTGGTTGATGAGAGACACAAGGTGACCAGTCTTCTTAAAAAGTCTCCAAGTTATCAGTTAACGGTTAGCTTACAATACTGTTGTTGGAAACAAACTGATTTGCTTCAGGTTTGCTATTAGTTTTCACTGTGGAGAACAGAGAGACTGCTGCCAGGCAGAGAATGAACTGAACACTTCTCTGTAACTTGTTTCAAATTCCAAGCTGTTCAGTTACCTAAGACCCAATCATACAGTTATTGGCAGGCAAAAAAGGCTTTTGTCACCAATCCATTGACCAATCAACTTCTCATTGTAAGCAAAAGTTGCATCTGTGTCCCCATCAGCTCCAAATTCTCTCCAAGTCAAACGCCAATTACTGCTTCTTCCCCTAATTTGACCTATTTTCCTAATCAACCCATTCAGAAATGTTATGACACATCGCTGGATCATGCAGGATTTGAACCTGGGCCTCTCAGTTCAGGGGTAAGGCTATTACCACAGAACCACAAAAGCCCTTCAAGCGGTTGTTGAGATGATGCCTTCAATGGGTTCAGGTTACTTGCTTTCCAAGTGTGCAGCCAACGGCTTTTAAAACAGCTCCCTCTTCCCCGGCTGACCTACATGTGAGTCCAGACCTGTGGCAATGTGGTTGACTCTTGACTGTCCTCTGAAATATCCTAACAAGGTGCCCCATTCAAGGGCAATTGGGGATTCCCACATCATATTAAGTGATTTTGCAGCACCCTCCATGTTCCCAGTTTCTGTTTTGTTTGTAATAGAAACTGTGACGATAGTTTTGTGCCATCTCCCTGTTTGTTACATATTCTTATCAAGATAAGAGTAATTGCCAGGGAGTTTCCCTTTTCCCAAGGTCAGAGACAAGTATTCATCAGAACCCATGAAGAATATATCTATTATTTTATCTATTCATTCTCAGGTTTTGGGCGTTGTTGGGAAGCCTGGTACTTATTGCCCAACACTTGACAAGGTATTTGATGGAGCTTTTGTCTGTTTAGGGGTGTGGAACAAATATTGGCTGGCTCATCCATCTTCGAGGGCACATCCATTCCAGTGGGAAGTTCCAGATCTGGGAGGTTTCTCTCTGAAAAGGACATTGATTTCCCATGTTGCTGAACTTCTTTCATTGATTACTGTCACTCAGTGCCTCTGAGCAATCAGGAGGTTGGTTGGAAATCTCGCTGCAGAGCTGGGAGTGTGAGGGTCTGGCCTGACCCCAGAGTGCAGTCCTGGGAGCTCCACACTCTTTGATTGGGGGTGGGGAGATCAAGACCCTTAACGTGTATGTAAAAGAATCAAAGGCTGCATTGGTGTCTGGACAAATTTCTATCCCTCGTTCAGCATCATCACAAACACTTACTCAGTCGTTAACACAAGTCTGTGAGATCTTGCTGTGCACATGTTGCCTACTGTATTTCCTACATGATGACAGCCAGTGAAGCATTGATAAGCACCTTCTCACTTTTTTTATTGGATGCTTTTCACAGTAAGTGCTGGAAGTACACCGCAGCTTTAACAAAACACCGTAGTGAACTCAAAACATTAACTCTGCTTTCGCTCCACAGTTGCTGCCAGATCTGCTGAATTTCTCCAGTGTTCTGAGTTTATTTCATACCTTCAGCATCCACAATTAGACAGAATTGTAGAATTGTACAGTACAGATCAAAACCCCAATTTATGTTCATTTTAAAACAAAATTTTGCTTGTTTTTGGTTTGTTTACAGATCCCTGCTTGTTGATAGCGTCGTGCTGTGTACAAGTTGTTGACATTCTTCAGTGAGTGTGCATTCTGCAGCAGCGGAGTTTTGTGAGCTGGAACTCAGATCAAGACCGAGATCCTTCTCTATCCCACGGAGCTAGCCATAATAAATCCTCGCTCAGTCTAGGGCTCAGATGCCTCAAGAGGGAGTCTTTCCCGTTTCACTGCAGTCAACAAAATCGTTGTGATTTTGTATGACAGAATCTGACAGTACAGAAGAGGCCCTTTGGCCCACTGACTCTGCATCAACAAAATAAGCTGCCCTAAATCTACACTGGTCCCACTTCCTGCACTAGGCCTCAAAGCCTTGAATGTTATGACATTTCAGATGTTCAAGTGGGATTTCCAACCGGCCTCCTGATGGCTGGGAGACACTGAATGACAGTAACAGAGGATGAAAGAAGCTCAGCAAAATGTGAAGTCAATGTCTTTTTTTTTCAGAGAGAAAGCTCCCAGATCTGGGACATCCCCACCCCAATGAATGTGTCCCTTAATTGCCCTTGAAGGTGGACAAGAAGAAAGTGAGGCCTGCAGATGCTGGGGATCAGAGTCGAGAGTGTGATGCTGGGAAAGCACAGCAAGTCAGGCAGCATCCGAGGAGCAGGACAGTCAACATTTCAAGCACAGGCACAATCCAGTAACTGAGGGACCAGTCGTTGGAGGAGGTGAGGTTTTAAACTCCCCCTGTCGGTTTGGTTAGATGCAGGGCAGGCAATGAAGAGCTTATGCTTGAAATGTTGACTCTCCTGCTCCTCAGATGCTGCTGCCTGACCAGCTGTGCTTTTCCAACACCACACTTTTTGACACCCCTTGTTTTAACCTCTCCCAGTTGATGTGAGGGCTTGTGGTAAGACCTTAAGAATTAGGAACAGCAGTAGGCCATTCAGCCCCATGAAGCCTGCTGCACCATTCAGTAGGATTGTGTCTGATTAAACATTCCTCACAACCACTTTCCTGCCCTTTCCCTCGTTACCCCAACTGATCAAGAATTGATCTCAGCCTTAAATATACATGAGGACTCTTCCCCTACATCTCTCTATGGCCAGGAGTTCCAAAGACTCTCAATCCTCTGGGAGAAGAAATTCCTCCCCATCTCCATCTTAAATTAGTGCCCCTTTGTTCTGAGACTGTACCCTCTGGTCCCATGAGGGGGAACACCCTCTCAGCATTGACCTGTCCAGCCCCTTCAGAATCCGATAAATTTCAATGGGATCACCTCTCATTCTTCTCGACTCCCAACCTTTGTTCATAAGACAATCCCTCCATACCGGGTATCGTCCCACTGATGGGAGGGATGAGGTGTTTGTTCAGGGGGATCCAGGCTTTAGGAGGTGTGCGCAGGCTTGATAGACCCTGTTGGTTTTATATATTTGTAGTGCAGTTTGGCCAGTCTGTCTCTGGATTCCTCATCCCTGGTCTCATTCTGGTAAATTTCCTCTGTACCCTCTCTGGCTTTGCTAAAGTCCCACAATTGGATACAATTCCAGTTGAGGTCTAACCCTGTATTTTGTTAAAATTGTTCAGCATGGGCTGGGCTGGACCAAAGGGTCTGTTTCCGTGCAGTATGACTCTATTTAGCATAACATTCTCATGTTTATCTGTGTTTATTTACTCAAGGATCCAGTATACTTATTTAACAGAGAGTTAGCAGCAATTAAGATAGATTTTTGCACTTGAATCAAAGAAAAAAAATGAAATGATTAATCTTCAGATCTAACACATGAATGTTTATCTTTGTGATGTATACGTTCCTCACCTCAAGTTTAACTCCATAATCTCTCTTAGCCAATGAATCATCCGGAATTTATGGACCGTGTAAGCGCAGCTCCTATCTCCAATACAAATGAGTTAATCAATTTCCCCCCGGTTTTCCCTGCACCAGCACATTCCAACTTCAATATCAGTTATGTTAGACTGTGCGTGTTGTTTCTGTTGTCATGGGATACGAGATAAATTGTTTCAATTCACTTCAAAGATGATGGCACTAGTGAGTCTTATCATTTGGGAGTGAAATAAACAATAAAAGAAACTGCCTTTGTTCTTTCAGCTGCTAAAACATGACAATCGCAGGCACACACCAATGCATTTCAAAGCGTTCTTCAGCAAAGTGCCAAGAATAAAGTTGAATTAATCTATTTCAGTCCGAAGAAGTGCACATTGGGTGGATTGGCCATGCTAAACTACCCCTGAGTGTCCAAGGCTGTGCACATTGGGTGGATTGGCCATGCTAAACTACCCCGAGTGTCCAAGGCTGTGCACATTGGGTGGATTGGCCATGGGAAATGCAGGTTTACACGATAGGGTAGTGGACGGGTCTCTGAGGAGGTGGGGGGATTGCCCTTTAGAGGGTCAGTGTGGACTGAATGGGCCAAATTGCCTGCTTCCATACTTCATGCACACACCCAGAGGATTGTTGGTTTATCAGCAGCTTGTCAATGATGGATGTGCCTCTAAATCAAATAATAATGGCATCATTGGGCTGCTTTACCAGAAAGTGGCTCAGTACAAGTTTTTGGTTTATGTCCTGGAGGTTTCTGACTCTCAGCTTACTCTGACTGTTCTCCAAAGCTCACTTCTGTACCAGGTACCTGTGGCACCTCCCTCGCTACTGTCAGGACTACGCTGGGTTCCTCACCCGGTGCCCTGGTTTTAAAACCCTCACTGTCCACTATCTCAGTCTGGAGCTGCGCTGCACAGTCCCTTCCTCTGTAGTTTGTCCTAGAAATGGCAAAGGGCAGAGACAAATTACTGAGAGGGACCTGAGGATGGACTGCTGCAGAGGAGGAATGCCCCCGCTCAGGGCAGGATATTCAGATACACTGCAGCCGCAAATATCCCCATGGTAACCTGAGCAAAGCTCCAGCAGGCCCCAGTGCAGGACAGTGTCCGTCACTCCAGCTGTGCAGCCTGGGACTGCGGGGGAAAGGAGGAGGAATAAATGCTGTGAGAGCAGACGTCATTGTAAGGATGTTCTCATTTTGTAAATACATGTTCTCTTGTTCACCAGCAGCTGTCTGTGTGAGTGAGGAACTGTCCATAGTACGGTCCAGCGTCTGAGGGTCTGAGCTGTGAAGAGAGAAGCTGCGACACCTTGTGCAGGTCAGGAGAGTTTGGGAGGTGTTTGTTACTTTGGCCCCAACGGTCAATGTTTCCAGTGCACAATCCGTTGCTTGATCCTTTCTGCCATTGGTGGGATTAATTCCTGATGGTGGACAGCAAGGCTTGGATTGGCAATCGATACAGAGGGTCGATGTGGAAGGGTCAGTGTGGCTCTTCACTGCATTGTCTAACTACCTGCACCAAGGTCAAGCCCCTCCTTCACATATTCCCTGAACAGGTCAGAATGGAGCCCAGCTACCATGGCCTACTCCCCAGACTGTTACAGTATGAATTCTGGCTGTGACCACCCCAAATGGCTGATTGGCTGTGTACAAGCATGTAGATGAGGGTAGGGCAGTTGACTTGGTATACATGGATTTCAGTAAAGCGTTTGATAAGGTTCCACATGGTAGGCTGTTGGAGAAAATGCAGAGGCATGGGATTGAGGGTGATTTAGCAGTTTGGATTAGAAACTGGCTATCTGTAAGAAGGCAGCGAGTGGTGGTTGATGGAAAATATTCAGCCTGGAGTCTGGTTACTAGTGGTGTGCCACAAGGATCTGTTTTGGGACCACTGCTGTTTGTCATTTTTATAAATGACTTAGACGCAGGCATAGGTGGATGGGTTAGTAATACGGGGTAGACCATTTAGGACAGAGATGAGGAGAAACTTCATTACCCAGAGATGGTGGCTGTGTGGAATGCTCTTCCCCAGAGGGCAGTGGAGGCCCAGTCTCTGGATTCATTTAAGAAAGAGTTGGATAGAGCTCTCAAAGATTGTGGAATCAAGGGTTATGGAGATAAGGCAGGAACGGGATACTGATTAGGAATGATCAGCCATGATCATGTTGAATGGCGGTGCAGGCTCGAAGGGCTGAATGGCCTACTCCTGCACCTATTGTCTATTGTCTATTGTCTAGTAAGTTTGCAGATGACACTAAAGTCGGTGGAGTAGTGGACAGTTTGGAAGAATGTTACAGGTTGCAGGGGGACTTAGATAAACCGCAGAATTGGGCTGAGAGGTGGCAAATGGAGTTCAATGCAGCTAAATGTGAGGAAGAATAACAGGAAGGCAGAGTACTGGGTCAATGGAAAGGCACGTGGCAGTGTGGATATGCAGAGGGATCTTGGAGTCCATGTACATAGATCCCTGAAAGTTGCCACCCAGGTGGATAGTGCTGTAAGGCAGCATACGGTGTGTTAGGTTTCATTGGTAGAGGGATTGAGTTCTGGAGCTGCAATATCATGCTGCAACTGTACAAAACGCTGGTGCGGCCACACTTGGAATATTGTGTACAGTTCTGGTCGCCCCATTACAGGAAGCATTGGAAAAGGTGCAGAGGAGATTTACCAGGATGTTGCCTGTTCTGGAGGGAAGGTCTTATGAGGAAAGGCTGAGAGACTTGGGCCTGTTCTCATTGTAAAAGAAGAAGGCTAAGATGGGATTTGATAGAGACATACAAGATGTTCAGAGGATTAGATAGGGTAGACAGTGAAAGCCTTTTTCCTCGGATGACGATGTCAGCTTGAAAGAGAGGGCATAACTACAAATTGAGGGGTAATAGATTTAAGACAGATGTCAGAGGCAGGTTCTTTACGCAGAGAGTGGTAAGGGCATGGAATGCCCTACCTGCCAATGTAGTCAACTCAGCCACATTAGGGAGATTTAAACAATCCTTAGATAAGCACACGGATGATGATGGGATAGTGTAGGGGGACGAGCTGAGAATAGTTCACAGGGCAGCGTAACATCGCGGGCCGCAGGGTCTGTTCTGTGCTGTATTGTTCTATGTTCTATGTTCTAAGCCCCTGGACTGACAGACGACATTATGCTTGATTACTGTGCCAGGAGCCTTTGAGTGAAGGCTGTCTCCCTTGACCTGACTATCTTTATCTTTATTCATTCATTGTTCCCTAATCTTGCCCAGCCTTCCCTTTCATTCCAACAGGAACATAATACCTCTGAACCCTCATTATCACATTCTGGAAAGCCTCCCACTTGTCAGTCATCCCTTTACCTGTGAACAGTCTACTCCAATCAACTTTGAAAGTTCTTTCTTCATACCATTAAAATTTGATTTACTCCAATTAAGAACTTAAACTTTTATGGAAGACATCTTTTTCCATAATTGTTTAAAAACTAATAGAATCATGACCTCTAATTCCAAAGTATTCCCCTGGTACCACCTCAGTCACTTGCCCTGGCTTATTTCCCCAGAGAAGGTCAAGTTTTGCTCCTTTTCTAGTAGATACATTTACAAATGGATAAATAGAGTTTTCTTGAACACCTTGAACAAATTCCTCACCATTCAAACCTTTAACACATGGCAGTCCCAGTCAATGTTTGGAACCTTATTTTTCTTACAGATATCTGAGAGCTTTGTACATATTTGTTCCTCAGTTTCCATCTGACTATTGGGGAGCTGACAGTACAATCTTATTGGAGCAACCTTTAGCAGGCAATAAATTTCAGGAGACAGTAAAGTTCAGGCACGTGGTGATTTATCCAAGCATTGACCGGTATAATGCAGGGAGAGGCCAAAGATCACCCCGAGTCTGGCCTCGGCGTGACTGCTAAATCACCCCTTTCAACTTCGACTTAGATCAGAAGAAAACTCAGTGACATTCTGACTCGAATACAAGCAAATTGTCTCTTATACATGTTCTTGTTTCTTTAACATGATCGCACATACTCCCTCACCCCATATATTATTGGTTAATTAGTGCTGGGTTATCCACCTATGATTGGGTTTTTAGCACATCACTCTATATTAGTAATTATTTGTTGCTGTAATCTGATTGGACCATTTTAGGATGTGAGAGGTTGATTTTTGCGTGGTTACCAGTGACCCTCGTATCTCAACAATGTCTATATCTGTTTATCATTCTGGTTGCTGTCCTTTATAAGAGATAGGCGATGCCCCTTGCCATTACTTGGAATGAGTTTTTAAATCTTTCTTTGTAATTTTTTTTAGTGATATATATATTACCTTCAAGATAGTCATGGATGTGATGTATATTGATTTTAGCAAGGCATTTGATAAGGTTCCCCATGATAGGCTCATTCAGAAAGTAAGCATGGGATACAGGGAAATCTGGCTGTCTGGCCCATAGAATACAGAGGGTATTAGCAGATGGCAAACATTCAGACTGAGCTCGGTGACCAGTGGTGTCCCACAAGGATCTATTATTTGTGATTTTTTATAAATGACTTGGATAAGGAAGTGGGAAGGGTGGATTTGTGAGTTTGCCGATGACATGAAGGTTAGTGGAGTGGTGGATAGTGTGGAGGGCTGTTGTAGGTTACAACGGGACATTGACAGGATGTAGAGCTGGGCTGAGAAGTGGCAGATGGAGTTCAACTGGAAAAGTGTGAAATGATTCGTTTGGGAAGATCGAATTAGAATGCAGAATACAGGGTTAAAGGCAAGGTTCTTGGCAGTGTGGAGGAACAGAGGGATCTTTGGATCCACTTCCATAGATCCCTCAAAGTTGTCACCCGAGTTGAAAGGATCATTAAGAAGGCGTGTCAGCTTTTGTTAGCAGGGGGATTGAGTTTAAGAGCCACGAGGTTATGCTGCAGCTCTATAGACCCCTGGTTAGACCACACTTGGAATATTGTGTTCAGTTCTGGTCACCTCATTATAGGAAGGATGTGGAAGCTTTAGAGAGGGTGCAGAGGAGATTTACCAGAATGCTGCCTGGACTGGAGGGCATTTCTTATGAAGAAAGGTTGAGGGAGCTAAGGCTTTTCTCATTAGAGTGAAGAAGGATGAGAGGTGACTTGATAGAGGTGTACGCCCCACATCCCCAACTGCTGCTTCCATTCTATTCCTGCTCGTAAAAAAAACAAGAACGAGAGAGGCACAGATTTAAAGGGATGTGCAAACAAAGCAGAGGTGACATGAGAGAAAAACCTCTCCACACAGCGAATAGTTTGGGTCTGGAATGAACTGCTTGGAAATGTGGTTGGGTCAAGTACTACTCAGAGGAGATTGGACTTGGATTTGGATAGAAATAGTCTGCAGTTGTATGGGGACATTAGCATTGGGTAGTGATGCTCGTTTGATGAGTGAATGCAGGCACAATGGGCTGAATGGCCTCCTTGTGTACTAGAACAATTCTGTGTTTCTGTGTGCTTTACACAGTGGCTCAGTGGTTAGTGCTGCTGCCTCACAGCACCAGGCACCTGGGTTCGATTCCCGTCTCAGGTGGCTGTCTGCGTGAAGTTTGCATATTCTCCCTGTGTCTGCGTGGGTTTCCTCCCACAATCCAAGGGTGTGCCGATTAGTGGGGTGGGGTGGGGAATTGTCCAGTGTTCAGGGATGTGTAGGTTAGGTGCATTAGTCAGGGGTAAATATAAGGTAGGGGAATGGGTCTGGCTGGCTTACTCTTTGGGGGAGGGGGGTCAGTGTGGACTTGCTAGGCCAAAGGGCCTGTTTCCACACAGTAGAGATTCTATGTCTATATTCTATTTTAAGATGTTGAGAGGCATAGATAGAGTAGATAGCCAGAGACTTTTTCCCAGGGCAAAAGTGTCTATTATGAGGGGTCATAATGTTAAGGTGATTGGAGGAAGGTTGAGGGGAGATGTCAGAGGTTGGTTCTTTACTCAGAGAGTGGTGGGTGTGTGGAATGCACTGCCAGCGGTGGTAGTAGAGTCAGATACATTAGGAACATTTAAGCCACTCTTGGATAGGCACATGGATGACAGTAAAATGAAGGGTATGTAGGTTAGTCTGATCTTAGAGTAGGATAAAAGGTCGGCACAACATCGAGAGCTGAAGGGCCTGTACTGTGCTCTGCTGTTCTATTATTGAAAAGTGTGGTGCTGGAAAAGCACAGCAGGTCAGGCAGCATCCGAGGAGCAGGAAAATCGACGGTTCAGGCATAAACCCTTCATCAGGAATGGGGGGGAAGAGAAAGGAGGCTGAGAGGGTAGGGGTGGGGCTGGAGGGGAAGGTAGCTAGGAATGAGATAGCTGGATGCAGGTGGGGGTGATGGTGATAGGTTGGAGAGGAGGGTAGAGTGGATATGTGAGAAGGAAGATGGACAGGTAGGACAGTCAAGATGGCAGCACTACATTGGGGAGTTGGATCTGGGAAGAGGTGGGGAGAGGGAATATTTGGAAACTGGTGAAGTCGATGTTGATGCCGTGTGGTTGAAGGGTCCCAAGGCGGAAGATGAGGCTTTCTTCCTCCAAGCATCAGGTGGCTTGGATTTGGCAGTGGAGGAGGCCCAGGACTTGCAGGCATTTGGCAGAGTGAGAGGGGGAGTTGAAATGTTCAGCCACAGGACGGTGGAGTTGTTTGGTGCATCTGTCCCAGAAATGTTCCCTGAAGTGTTCCATGAGTTAGCATTCTGTCTCCCGAGTGTAGAGGAGACCACATCGAGAGCAACAGACACGGTAAATGATGTCTATCAAGGTGCAGGAAAATCTCTGCCGGATGTGAAGGATTCTTTGGGGACTTGGGTGGAGGTGAGAGGGGAGGTGAGGGGAGAGGTGAGGGGGGGAGGTGAGGGGAGAGGTGAGGGGAGAGGTGAGGGGAGAGGTGAGGGGGGAGGTGAGGGGGGAGGTGAGGGGAGAGGTGAGGGGAGAGGTGAGGGGGAGGTGAGGGGTAGGTGTGGGGGGAGGTGAGGGGGGAGGTGAGGGGGAGAGGTGAGGGGAGAGGTGAGGGGGAGGTGAGGGGGGAGGTGAGGGGGGAGGTGAGGGGGAGGTGAGGGGGGAGGTGAGGGGGGAGGTGAGGGGGGAGGTGAGGGGGAGGTGAGGGGAGAGGTGAGGGGAGAGGTGAGGGGGGAGGTGAGGGGGGAGGTGAGGGGGGGTGAGGGGGGAGGTGAGGGGGAGGTGAGGGGGGAGGTGAGGGGGGGGTGAGGGGGGAGGTGAGGGGGAGGTGAGGGGGAGGTGAGGGGGGAGGTGAGGGGGAGGTGAGGGGGGGGTGAGGGGGAGGTGAGGGGGGGGTGAGGGGGGAGGTGAGGGGGGAGGTGATGGGGGAGGTGAGGGGGGAGGTAAGGGGGCAGGTGTGGGGGGAGGTAAGGGGGCAGGTGTGGGTGCAGGTTTTACACTTCTTGCGGCGGCAGGGGAAGGTGACGGGGGTGGAGGGTGTGGACCCAACAAGGGAGTTGGGGGAGAATAGTCTCTGTGGAATGTGTGGGGAGGAAAATATGTTCTATGTTAATTTGGCACAGGAAGTAAAATAGAGATTACTACTTTTGATGTTCTTCTTTTTAACCTCCTACCAAACCTTTTATACTCACTCTGCAAAACCTTCACCCTTTCCCTAACAATGTCCTTACTTCCCATGTGCATAGCAGCTTCCAGCTCCTCACTCTCCCCTTTGACAATAGGCTTCAAACAGTTTGAGACATCCTTCACCCTGGCATCAGGAAAGCAGCACACTCTCCCAGACTCACGCTCACTGCCCCAGAATCTCCTCTCTGTGCCCCTGACTGGATGGTGCCCAGAACAATTTATTCTTTTAAATCTTGACAAACCCTGTTTAATATAAGATTCATTCTTAGTGCCCAAGACCTGACGACCACTTCTACTTTCCTCTGACACCTGCTCATTCTTTAAAGATGAAGTCCGGATGAGGATTGATTTATCCGACCTGAAAGGGCAGGAAGGAGCTAGGTTTAACGTGTCCAGCCCAGGACTGAACCCATGACTGTTTAGAGCAGAAGTGAGATGGTTTCTCAAGAGGATCCACAGGGGAAAGCCTTCTCTTGTTGGTCAATAACTAACATCTCTGTCTCCAGCCTTCCCAGCTTTTAATCAACTTGAGAAAATCTCTTAAGTTACGTGACACAAATAATGACTAGTCATTTTTCCAAGAGGATGGTTTTAGATGTTATGGAGAAGGATGAGAGCTCTGCACGTGATTGCTTTGCTGAAAGTGCACACAATGTGAAGGAACAGGCTCAGGTACAAACTCCAACATTAATGCCTTCTGCAGGTATTTGTTATTGGAGGTTTTCACAGGAGGAAGATAAATAAATATCCCCATGTTCAAAGTTCTTCACCATTTCTCACCATGATTTACACTTTTCAGAACTGACAACAATCAGTTGAACACTCGAACGTCCCTTCCTCTCTGCCTTTCTTTTATCCTTCGATTTCAAACATGCATTCACTTCCCTCTTACTGCTTCACCCCCAATAAGGGAGGGATTCCATGGCCTATTCTTTATGAAAGATAAAACTTTGAAATTCTCCCTTTTGATTATTCATTGAAAAATTGCTTCCAAAGGCAGAAGGGCTGTGACCAGAGGTTACGAAACACAGAGAGACCAAAGGCAACTTGAGCAGCACAGTGGCTCAGCAGTTAGCACTGCTGCCTCACAGCACTAGGGACCTGGGTTTGATTCCACCCTCGGGCGACTGTCTGTGTGGAGTTTGCACATTCTCCCAGTGTCTGTGTGGGTTTCCTCTGGGTGCTCTGGTATCCTTCCACAATCAAAGATGTGCAGGTCAGATGAGTTGGCCATGCTAAATTGCCCATAGTGTTCAGGAAAATGTAAGTTAGGTGCATTAATCAGGGGGTAAATGTAGGGTGGGGGGAATGGGTCTGGGAGGGTTGCTGTTTGGAGGGTCGGTGTGGACTTATTGGGCCGAAGAACCTGTTTCCACACTGTAGGGATTCTATGAACTTGAGGAAGTAATTTCTGAGTTACTGTGATCTGGAATACGTGGCCTGAAAGGGCAATAGAAGAGATTCAATGGGAATTTTCAAAAAGGAATTGGGTAAATTCAGGAAAAGGGGAATGCAGTAGGTATAATAATTTGTATGGTTGTCCTGGGATTACAAATCAACTTGAAAAGAAGCCTTATATCAAAGTACATGTTGTGGCATGAATCCCATTTTGAGAACTGATGTTCCAGAATGAAGCTCATGTTTGAGAATTAGTATTCTAGAATAAATTATTTTCTGGCCTCGATACTCAGTGCTGCTAATCTTAGTGATTTTCATCTCAGCTGTCCTGCATTATTCTTTTCCAGGATGTTTTTGTGACCTCCTGGGTTCTGCTGTGCAACAGCCTGTACTCACTCACATTGAAATGCATTTGTTCAGTTAGCAGTCGGGTTACTCTGAGTTACAAGATTCTGGCTTTGACTCCCACCATTGGTTTAAGCACACCAATCGATGCTGATCCTCTGGTGCAGTACTGGAGGACTGCAATGCTGTCAGACATTCTGTCTTTCAGATAAGACAATAAATCCAAATCTGGGGATGCATGTGAAAACTCCTGTGACACTAACTCAATGAGGAGGTGAGGAGGTCTTCCAACATCCTGGCCAATATTTATCCCTCATTCAATGTCACAAAAAACTGATTTACCTGGCCTATATCGCAGGTTATTTGTGGGATCTTGCTGTGTGCAACTTTTAGCTGCTGTTAGCGAATTTTTAGGAAGATTCATAGCTGCTGTGTTTCTTCAATTAAATCAGCAACTGCACTCAAAGTGCCACATTGGCTGCGGAACATTTTGAAACATCTGGTGGTTGTGAAAAGCATTACATAAATGCAAAGTCTTTCTTTTCCCTTTTCATTAACAGTCCCATGATGTCCTGATCAAATGTCAGCAACACTTTTCTTGCAATCTTCAAATTCCCGGTTTAGATGTTAAGAACCAAATTCACCAATACCAATTGGCTTTTTACCAAAAACACCAGCATGTCACATTCTGATGAAAATATCACTGTGACATTGATGTCAATTAAGTCAACATTAGGTTTTATTTTAAAGATTGTATCCAGTGTCAAGTTGTAATTCAACTTTTCAAGAACTGGTTATAAAATATTTTCCCACACAACACAAATGGTATTTAGACAATTCATGGCCTGACCTTTCACATCACTCACAGTCTGCGAAGGGGAAACTAGTTTGGTGACATTTCACAACTTCAAGCTTACACACAGATTGTCTGAGGACATGTTGCAAGTGTGAGAACGAGCCAGTTTTATTATACAAACCAGCTAGAACAATCCAATTGGTATTCACCAACACACAAAGGTCACATATTAAAAACTAGAGAAATGTCAAGTAAAATGCAATAACAAGCTAGTGATACTGAGAAACATGTGTCTCTGTGATGGTGCTACATTGCACCTGCTTGGTGTTTGAGGATTTTTTTTCCCTAATGGTAATGTTCATGGATTTATATGAACGTTTGTTAAAGACCAGGATGTGAGGAAAGGGTGGATATACTGGCTTTATATCTGCTGGAGTTTAGACAAGTGAAAGTTGATTTGTTTGAAGTGTACATGATCCTGAACAGTCTTGACAAGGAGGATGTGGAAAAGATGTTTCCTGTCGTGGGTCAGCTTGGAGCTAGGGGACACGGTTTGAAAAGTAACTGATGGGGAGAATGGAGGACCATCAACTCAGTGAAAGACACTCTTTGGTCTGACTGAAACTTGACGAGCTTCCAGTGCAAACTGGTTGGTCATGACCAAGTGCTGCAGACTGGCAATTCATAACACAACAACTGAGGAGTACAGCCCTCAAACCTGCTCCATACTGTCCATACTCAATACAGTCATGGCCCTACAGCAATGTACTTCTGCCTTTAGAAATATTCAATGACCTCCCTTGACCACTTGCTGAGAAATCCAAAATCAGACATCCCTCAGAGAAAATCCTCCTCCTTCCTCTGTCTAAAACTTCTAGTTTTAACCTTTCCTCACTAACAACTTGGATAATGGCAAAGAAAGTCATCTATCCAAATTTGCTGAGGAAACAAACTTAGGCAGCAGTGTAGACAGTATAGATGGCAGCATAAAATTACAAAGTGAATGGACAAATCTGTAGCAGGTGGAGTTCAATGTAAGCAAGTGTGAGGTTGAAGACCTTGGATCAAAAATGGATCGATCAGAGCACATTCTAGATTATCGCATCAGAAAGTCATACAGCACGGAAACAGACCGTTCAGTCCAACCAGTCCATGCCAAACATAATCCCAAACTAAACTAGTCCCACCTGCCTGCTCCTGGCCCAAATCCCTCCAAACCTTTCCTATTCATGAATTTACCTAAATGTCTTCCCAGCATTGTAACTGTCCCCACACCCACCACTTCCTCAGGAGGTTTATCCCACACACGAACCACTCTCTGTGTAAAAAGAAAATGCCCCCATGTCTTTTTTAAATCTTTCTCCTCTTACCTTAAAACTATACCCTCTCGTCTTGAAATCCCGCACCATAGGGAAAAGACACCTACCATTCACCCTCATCTGAGCCCCTCATGACTTTATAAACCTTTATAAGGTCACCCCTCAACTTCCTTCGCTTCAGTGAAGAATGTCTCAGCCTATCCAGCCTCTCCTTATAACTCAAGCCCTCCATTCCCGGCAACATCCTGGTAAATCTCTTCTGATTTCCAGCTTAATAATATCCTTCCTATTACAGGGCGACCAGAACTGGACACGGTACTCCACAAGAGGCCTCACCAAGATCATGTACATCCTCTACACAATGACCCAACTTCTATACTCAGAGGTCTGAACAATGAAGGCAAGTGTGTTAAGGACCTTTACTCGTGTCTGACCCATTCCCCATACTTCTGCCCTCAACCCTCCCACCACAATGATAGGGTCTCCCCCGGTCCTCACTTACCACCTCCAGCTTCCACATCCAAAAGATTGTAAGCAGTCATTTCACAATCAGACAAATACTCTCCTCGCCTCCTTTGTGAGCATTCCGCAGGGACTGTCACCTCAGGAATATTATCATCCACACTTCCTCTGTTCCCAATACATCCCTACACTCCGTTAACACCTTCCCACGCAATCACAGAAGGTATAACAGCTCCCCATTTACCTCCTCCCTCCTCTTTACCCAAACACCTTCCAGGCAAAGCAGCACTTCATTAAGTGTAGTTTACTGTACTCACTGTGCACAATGTTCTCCCCTACACACTGGGGATACAAAACGCAGACTGGGTGACAACTTCATAGAACACCTACATTCAGTCTGTAAAAATGACCCTGAGCCTCCAGCTGCCTGCCACTTTGACACACCACTATGTTCCCCCACCATCAGTTCTGCTGTCGGCCCACAATGTTCCAGCAAGCCCCAGCACAATCTCAAAGAACAGCATCTCAATTCCCACCTGGGGATTCTGCAGTTTGTAGGACTCACCATCGTGATCAATAACTTTAAAACTCAATTCTGTCCTTCCACGCCAGCCCCCCAATACAACAGATCGTGGTAAATCCAGTGGATTTCTGATTTGATTTATTATTGTCCCATGTACTGAGATACAGTGAAAAGTATTGTTTTGCGTGCTAACCAGACAAATCATACCTTATATAACTACCGTCTGTTCTGATATAATACTATAGCTCTGTTTAAATGTGATCCCCCGTTATAAAAAAGTCACATAATAGCATCACCATTTAAATTAATGGGACCAGAATCACATTATAGCCAGTACAGGGAAGGAAAGTTTACATTCTACAAATGATGGTCTAAATTCTTTAATCGTTTATAGCCAATATGTGTTGACGAAACATGTGTTAAAACAGAACTGACTGTACACCAGGGTAATAGAACAGAATGCAGAATATAGTGTCACAGCTACAGAGAAAGACCAACTTTAATATATGAGAGCTCTGGTAAGGGGTGATCAGATCAAAATCTTCATGATATGAACAGGAAAAGATCGAGTAAAGATAAACTATTTCCACTGGTTGAAGATTCTAGAACTAGGGGTATAGTCTGAGAGCACTCAGGAGAGATGGTAGGAAACACTTCAACACAAAGGGGGGGAGAGGTTTGGAACTCCCTTCCACAGATGACAGTGAATGCTGGATCAGTTGTTAATCTTAAATCTTTGATAAATACATTTTTGTTAAGTAAAGGTATTAAGGGATGCACTAAATCTTGGGGCAGCCACCACAGAGAGAGAATGAAGGAGCCTAGGGCCTTTCCACCAAACGACACCAAGGGGCAGGAAACGTCAGGAACCCCCCTGGGCAGTGTGCCTTTTGGAGAAGATACAATGTCAGTCAGGAGTGTTGAAAATATGTTGAGGGACCTCAGAGTGGAGTGTAGTGAGAAAAAACATATATCTTTCTGTAATTTCCAATTTGAAATGTTTAGCCCTTCGGCTGTGCATTTGACCTGGATTGTGTTTTTGTAAATATTAGGACTTTCATAGCATTGCATGGAATATGCTGTAAGGGGACAAGTTGAATGTTATTACAAATTCTGTAATATTCAAGTCAAAATATTGAGTAATATATTTTTACAAAATTTCTGAGTTAAATAATTTCTTGAAGAGATAACATTTGTTAAAACCCAGGGCTAATTTTCATCGCATGCTGATGATACCCAGCTCTGCCTAATCGGTCCACTCTCAACTCTTCCACTTGTATTGAATTAGCAAGTAAATATCTGGCATCCAGGATTGGATGAGCAGACATTTTCTCTAATTAAACATTGGCACAGTCAAAGCTGTTGTTTTCAGTTCCTGCTCCACCCTCTGTTCCCCCACCATTGGGCCCATCCCTCTCCCTGGTAACTGACTGAAACAAGGAGCACACGAACAGGCCCTTCGGCCCCCCGAGCCTGTGCCGGCACATTTTGACCTTCCACACCAAAACTGATTTCACTTAGAGAATCCGTCTCCCTCTATTCCCTTCTTATTCAGGCATTCCTTCAGGTGCTTCTTGAATGCTGCTGCTGTGTCTGCTTCCGCCACCTCCTCTGGGCAGCATGTTCCAGGCGTTCACCGCGCTGTGTGTGAAAAACATGCCTTGCACGTCTCTTTTAAACTCCCCTCCCCCCCCCACCTTGAACCTGTGTCCCCTAGTAATTGATCCCTCCATCTTGGGAAAAAGCCCCATATTTTCCACTCTCTCCATGCCATTCACGGTCTTACAAACTTTTATAAGATCACCCTTCAACTTCCTGCATTTCAGTGAGAACAAACCCAGTCTATCCAACCTTCCTTCATCGCTAAAATCCCCCAAACCAGACAACATCCTGGTAAACCTTTCTGTACCCTCTCCAAAGCATCCACATCCTTCTGATAGTGTGGTAACCAGAACTGTATGCAACAAAGTTAACAGGTCAATGATCTTTTATCGGAACAGGGATGAGACATTATCTGCTGCATTTCATAATAAAGTTGCACATCACGCTGATTGGCCTTAATAAAAATCATTAAAGACGCTCATTGCATTGTACCAGATGTACTTGTGAAATCTAGAGTCTAGACTATTTCTGAAAAGTAATTGGAAAGGGAACATTCTGTGCTAGTTGGACTGGTTTTGGGTTTAATTTTAACGCATGTAGTGACGAAATTTCAAGGGAATATTTCCCACAGAAATGATTTGAGTCACAATGACATGTCACTAAATCCAAATACCATTCATTGGAAACTTGGAATGAATCCTGTGTCTGTCCATGGGGCTATGATTGCACAGGGCCATTTTTGTACAGACGGAACTCTCCAATCCTTGGTTTTCCTGTCTGTCATTGGGTCTACAGCTAAGCTGTTCTGATATATTGCAGATCATATCTTGTGGTTGAAGCCTGTCTTTGTTCCCCAGTTAAGCCATTAACTGCTTGTTATATGCTTGTGGCAACGTCTCACAATGCCTTTCACTAGTATACTTGCACTGCCAAATGTTGTCACTGTTGGCTCAACATCCTTCCTTCTCCTAGTGTCCAAACCTCTAACTGTCTCTGTGACAAATGAACTGAACAACTGAGCCCCCACCTTTCATTCACTGTTACATAACACCCTGACAAATACAAGTGCCAGTCAAACTGAGATCCAACCATATCAGTGTGTGCCATCAACAAGATGCACTGCAGAAATTCACCAAAGATCCTCAGACAGTACCTTCCAAACCCATGACCACTTCCATCTAGAAGGACAAGAGCAGCAGAGCACCAAAGGAACGGCGATATATTTCCAAGTCAGGATGGTGAGGGGTTTGGAGGGGAACTTGCAGGGGGTGGTGTTCCCATATATCTGCTGCACTTATCTTTCTAGATGGAAGAGGTCATGGGTTTGGAAGGTGCTGTCTGAGGAGGTTGGGTGAGTCAGTGCACCCAATGATGATAAATTGTTGTAAGATGTGGGCCAGGTTCTGAGAGAATGGGGTTTATCTTTTGTTCCAACAAGACAGGGCTGGCGTGCTGTTGTTGTTTGGGAATGAGGTTTTGTAGTTGGTGGACCACAGACTCCTCTCAGACACTTACATCAGAGGCTGAACATCGTTTGGAGAAGTAAATAAGTTGTTATGTATCTGCTAAAAGAACTCTGATCTCATCAAAGAAATGGAGCCAGTGATGTGAGGAACTCCCAAAGACACACCTTGGAAGCAACTGTTGGCTTTTCATAAAATCACATTTGATTATCAACTTGTCTGCAGGACCAGTTAACAGCTCAAAATTGAAGTGACATCATGAGTATATGTTTTGCTCCAGTGCCTTTTCCTGTTGATGCTGCTTTGTTAAACTCTTCTGTTTCTGTCAAAATATTATGGATGGGTCGCACTTCAGATTTTCAATCTGGATAGTTTGATATTAAACTGCTTTAAACTAGGTTAAAAGAAATCCTGAACAAATTACCTAGCCACTGGCATTATGAGGCATCAATGCTAACCACTGAGTCACCATGCTGATTCCAGTATTGTGACTGGAACACTCAGGAAGGAGTCCTGACATTGATCAATGCTATTGGAATAGATGGAGATTGAAGCAAAGGAATAGAATTACATCACAGAGCCATCGATTTCTGACATAGAATCATTCAGAAAGGAACAGAATGGAAAGAGAACATTCGGCCACCATGCTTTGGAAGAGTATTCCAATTACTCCACCTGCCCCACCCTGTCTCCATTGCCCTGGAAACCTTCCCCCTGAGTAAATATTTCACACCCTTGGTGATTGAATACATTGAGTCTGTTTCTACTGTCCTTTCAGGTAATGTGTTTCAGAAGACAACAGCTCTCTTCATGAAAACAGAATCCTCTTTAGATTAGATTCCCTACAGTGTGGAAACAAGCCCTTCAGCCCAACAAGTCCGCACCGACCCTCCGAAGAGTAACCCACCCAGACCCATTTCCCTCTGACTAATGCACCTAACACTACGGGCAATTTAGCATGGCCAATTCACCTGACCTACACATCTTTGGACTGTGGGAGGAAACCGGAGCACCCGGAGGAAACCCATGCAGACACGGGGAGAATGTGCAAACTCCACACAGTCAGTCGCCTGAGGCTGGAATTGAACCTGGGACCCTGGTGCTGTGAGGCAGCAGTGCTAACCACTGCACCACCGTGCCACCCCTGGATTTACCGCCCTCTCGATTCCTGAGTTCACATTGATCTCGGTCCTTGGGTGACTGACCCTCTTGCTAATGACAATGGTCTTTCTCCAGCTGCTCGGTCTGAACTCTCTGTACCCTTTCAAACAGAAAGTCTCACCGCGGTATCAGTCTCTCTGGCCTACCGTCTTTGTTTCGGGTGGATCTTTATGCAGAAGAAAAACATTGCGAATAGTTAGTTCTGGTGTCTCTAACCTCAAGGCGTTTCACTGAGACTCCCAGTCTGTGTAGCTGGTGTGTGGGAGTAACCCATTCATATTGTGGCAAACACCCCCCTGTTCCCTGCAGCAGCGTGTTCATGAAAGAATCCCTCTCTTAAAAATACGTCACGGTTAGACTCCTAACATCTGCCCCAGAGAAGCACTGTTGGGTTATGCAAGCACAGAGGGTGGGAAGGAATGTTCACTAAGCCCAGCAAGTGTTTCAGTTATTTTATTTTCAGCTGCCAATTTGAATCTGGAACTTGGCGATGCTTTGAGGACAGCATTTAGAGTTAGGTTTCATTGTCACGTTATGCTCGAGTACAATGAAAAGTGTGCAATGTCTCCATTCCCCAGTGGCATCTTCATATGAAGGTACCTCAGTACAAAACCAGAAGAATGAAAATTTAAGTTAAACTATTACCATTACAGTCTTTATACAGCTTTGTCCAAATATACCTCGGTATAAAAGCTTTGGTATAAATTGAAAAGTAAAGAAATAAAGTTAAAAGTTCAGCATTACTATCTTCCTAAAGCAGGGAGTCTGCACTGGCCGTCATCGAGTCTGGGAGTCCACACTGATCGTCCCCTTGAGGCCAGGGGGCATTTATCCCAACCCGCCTGGATTTTTAAAGAGAGGTCATGGACAGAGATCCTAAAGTTCACAAACGGCAACGTGAGTGCTCCCTAGCTATTGATGAGTTTAGAGTGAGGTACTAACTGACCTGTCCTTCCTCCAGATCAAACACTAACCTGAACAAGAAAACGCAGATGCAGCAAACCTGAAATAAAACCAGAAATTGCTGGAAATCTTCAGCAGGACATGCAGCATCTGTCGAGTGAGAAACAAAGCTAACCCTTCAGGCCAATGACCACGAGAATAACCAAATGTATATTCGCTCACCTTTTAAAGCAGGTGTCTCATCTGATCTTCTTCTTGACAGAGTTTATTGCATCAAACAAAGAGCCCAGGAGAGGTGATTCAGCCATCTGCTATACTCTGGTGATTTGCTTGACATGGGTTTCCTCCCACGTTCCACCGCTCTTCATTTTCATTTCACCGCCATATCATTCAATTTCTTTGCAATTTCCCTCATTCATTCATCCAGCTTCCCCTGAAAAGTGGCAGTCGAGGGAGCGATTCAGGTGAATCCCCCAGACTCTAGGTTTCTGTTCCTGACTATGACCGACAGCTAGCCAGTCTAACACAGACTCTCTGTGTTGTATTCACTGATGGGATATGGCCAGGCCAACATTCATTGTCCAACCCTAATTGCCCAGAGGGCAGTTAAGAGTCAACCATGTTGCTGTGGGTCTGGAGTCATATGTAGGCCAGACCAGGTAAGGATGGCAGTTTTCTTCTGTGAGGGACATAACTGAGCCTGATCGGCTTTTTGACAATTAACACTATTTTCATGGTCATCATCAGACTCTTAATTCATTGAATTCAAATTCTACCAACAGCCATGGAGGGATTTGAACTCAAGTCCCCAGAACATTCCCATGGTTTCCTAGGTTAAATTGTCTAGTGTTAATACCATTAGGCCATCATTCCCTCAATTATCCCATCAAATGGCATCCAGGCACTAAGCAAAGCTGGCTCATGAAGTCTCTGAGTGGTCAGGACTCTCTGACCGATCTGGGGTTCTTCCTACACCATGCCCCTCCCTTCCACCATTCCAACCAAGGCCTACAGTTGGAAGAAAAGAACCAGCAGCAGCAGAAACACCCACATGACCAATTCAATATTTACAAGCAAAACCCATTGTGGGGAGGTGTTGGGAGAGAGGGAAGGGGTGAAATCAAATATGGAGTTGCAGGGGGAAATAAAGCATTGTATCCCCCAAGACGCCCGTCTCTCTCCAAGGCATTGAGACCACTGATGGACACTGCATTCTCCCACTCCAATGGCACAGTGCAACTACAGAAGGGGGGGCAGGCAGCTGGCAGAGATGATCCCCTCCATGGCCTGCTGCCTGGAACTGTTTATAGCCAGCCTGGCCAGGCCCAGGAGCAGACCCACGAGGAAATCCTCTGATCTCCCCGCATCCCTCTGCACTGGCTGCCCAAAGATCAGGAACATGGGGCTGAAGTGCAACCAAAAACACAACAAAAGGTTTTTCCACTCGCCCACAGCCAATCTATACATGGCCATGTCCAAGGCAGCAAGACAAGAGTCCCTTTTTTGTTTTTTTTCTCTTCTTTTTCTTTCTTTATTTTCTTCTGTACGCAGAAATGTTATCACACCCATCTGAGCGGCCTTCCCACGACCAAGATCACCGGGACTTGTTTTTGCATTTTTTTTAAACTACTACCCACCAGCAATAAAAATACGCACGTGTCGCCAATTCAGTATCTCCAAGCAAAATCCATTCTGGGCAAAACAAACTCAGAGCCTTTTAGATATTTTCACTCAGTCTGATCAGAGATGTTGTTATACAACTGTGGAGCAGATGGCATCTGAACCTAGGCCTCCTGCCTCAGAGCAATGGATACTACCACTGTTCCACAAATGACTCTCACAGGACACAAATAACCAATTAGTATCACATGTTCTCAACTGACTCGGGAGCAGAAGTGTTTGAGCCTTAAAGGGACACACATTGCTGATCTGGATGTTGTGTTTGTATCTGGGTTTCATACTTCAGGGAGGATGGCATTTGAGATGGCATTGAGGTGATTCAGCAGGATGGGTTGAGGGATGTGGAGAGACCGGGGAATCTAGGAATGTTCCCCTTAGAGGGTTAAAGGGAGATTTAATGGAGCTGTTCAAAATTACGAGTGGCTTTGAAGCAAATGTAAGGTCAAATCTTTTCCACTAATTGGAGGAACAGTGGCCAGAGGGCACCTATTTAACATAATTGGCAAAGTTGCCAGAGGAGACTTGAGAAATTGTTTTGCATAGCAAGTTGCTGTGATCTGGAACGTGTTGTCTGAAAGGACAATGGTAGTACAATCAAAAATAACTTTCAAAAAGAAATTGAATAAATACTTGTAAAGGAGACATTTGTTTTGCTCTAGGAAAATGGGACCAATGAGATTGTTCTTGCAAAGAGCTAGCAAAGACAATGGGTTGAATGGCCTCCTATTCTACTTAGCTCTCTCATTTGTTTTTCAAACAGGTTTTGTAGTTATGGTTGGATGAGGAGATTGTTGTCAGTTCACATCAGTAACAAATTGTAGTGTCACTGGGTTCACAAAGACCTTGAATAGTTCTCTGTTCTGGTTACAGTCGAAGCTGCTATCAGTAACTAGGCCAACACACAAATGTTTTGATTTGTAACAGAAAATACCATCAGAGCGAGCGTTAAGTTTGTTTAGACTTGCTTGGTGAACGATGCATGACCAAATCACGCGCACAATCCAGACAAGGTGTTGCCAATCTCTTTCATCACGTTTCTTTCTTTCTCTCATGATGGTCTCCCCTGGTTGCAACTCCCAAAGGTGGTTAGTAGAAAGAGTTCTCCAATTTGATTTGTTTGTTGGTGGCCATAGCATTCAGGTAAACTCCTGAAATTGCATATTATAACACCCCAACTCTCTCTCCTTCTTTGAAACATGCCTTAAGATCCACATAGAGTCATAGAGTTGTAGAGCTGTACAGGACGGAAACAGACCCTTTGGTCCAACTCATCCATGCCGACCAGATATCCCAACCTAATCAGCACTTGGCCCCTTTCCCTCTAAACCCTTCCTTTTCATATACCCATCCAGATACCTTTTAAGTGTTGTAATTGTACCAGCCTTCATCACTTCCTCTGGCAGCTCATTCCATACACTCATCACCCTATGCGTGAAAAAGTTATCCCTTAGGTCCCTTTTAAATATTTCCCCGCTCACCTTAAACCTATGCCATCTAGTTTTGGACTCCCCCACCCTGGGGAAAAGACCTTGACTATTTACCCTATTCATGCTCCTCATGATTTTATAAACCTCTATAACTCTATGACCTCTATACGGTCACCCCTCAACCTCGAGGGAAAACAGCCCCAGCCTATTCAGCCTCTCCACAAAGAACATAGAACAATACAGCACAGAACAGGCCCTTCAGCCCACGATGTTGTGCCGAACATTTGTCCTAGCTTAAGCACCCATCCAGGTACCTATCCAATTGCCGCTTAAAGGTCACCAAAGATTCTGACTCTACCACTCCCACAGGCAGCGCATTCCATGCCCCCACCACTCTCTGGGTAAAGAACCCACCCCTGACATCTCCCCTATACCTTCCACCCTTCACCTTAAATTTATGTCCCCTTGTAACACTCTGTTGTACCCGAGGAAAAGGTTTCTGACTGTCTACTCTGATCATCTTATAAACCTCTATCAAGTCGCC
This sequence comes from Chiloscyllium plagiosum, assembly GCF_037043375.1. NCBI lineage: Eukaryota > Metazoa > Chordata > Chondrichthyes > Orectolobiformes > Hemiscylliidae > Chiloscyllium > Chiloscyllium plagiosum. The sequence goes on from NW_028270174.1 coordinate 3,985,751, forward strand.
CCTCATCCTTCGCCATTCCAACAAGAAAAGGCCTAGCACTCTCAACCTATCCTCGTATGACCTAGTCTCCATTCCAGGAAACATCCTGGTAAATCTTCTCTGCACCCTCTCCAAAGCTTCCACATCTTTCCTAAAGTGAGGCGACCAGAACTGCACACAGTACTCCAAATGTGGCCTAACCAAAGTCCTGTACAGTTGCAATATCACTTCACGACTCTTGAATTCAATCCCTCTGCTAATGAACGCTAATACACCATAGGCCTTCTTACAAGCTCTATCCACCTGAGTGGCAACTTTCAAAGATCTATGAACATAGACCCCAAGATCCCTCTGTTCCTCCACCTCACTAAGAACCCTACCGTTAACCCTGTATTCTGCATTCTTATTTGTCTTTCCAAAATGGACAACCTCACACTTGGCAGGGTTGAACTCCATCTACCACTCCTCAGCCCAGCTCTGCATCATATCTAAGTCGGTTTGCAGCCGACAACAGCCCTCCTCACTATCCACAACTCCACCAATCTTCGTATCATCTGCAAATTTACTGACCCACCCTTCGACTCCCTCATCCAAGTCATTAATAAAAATTACAAACAGCAGAGGACCCAGAACTGATCCCTGCGGAACTCCACTTGTAACTGGACTCCAGGCTGAATATTTACCATCTACCACCACTCTCTGACTTCGACCGGTTAGCCAGTTTTCTATCCAACTGGCCAAATTTCCCTCTATCCCATGCCTCCTGACTTTCCGCATAAGCCTACCATGGGGAACCTTATCAAATGCCTTACTAAAATCCATGTATACTACATCCACTGCTCTACCCTCATCTACATGCTTGGTCACTTCCTCAAAGAATTCAATCAGACTTGTAAGGCAAGACCTACCCTTCACAAATCCGTGCTGGCTGTCCCTAATCAAGCAGTGTCTTTCCAGATACTCATAAATCCTATCTCTCAGTACCCTTTCCATTACTTTACCTACCACCAAAGTAAGACTAACTGGCCTGTAATTCCCGGGGTTATCCCTATTCCCTTTTTTGATCAGGGGCACAACATTCGCCACTCTCCAGTCCCCTGGCACCACCCCCATTGACATTAAAGACGAAAAGATCATTGCCAACGGTACTGCAATTTCCTTTCTTGCTTCCCACATAATCCTACATTCCCACATAGCTCAAACCCTCCAACCCTGGCAACATCCTTGTAAAGTTGAAACTTTATTGCTGGAACAGCACAGCAGGTCAGGCAGCATCCAGGGAACAGGAGATTCGACGTTTCGGGCACAGGCCCTTCTTCAGGAAGGATTTACAACATCCTTGTAAATCCTTTCAGAACCCTTTCAAGTTTAACAATATCCTTCATATAGGAAATTAAAAATCACACAACACCAGGTTATAGTCCAACAGGTTTAATTGGAAGCACACTAGCTTTCGGAGCGACGCTCCTTCATCAGGTGATTGTGGAGGGCTCGATCGTAACACAGAATTTATAGCAAAAATTTGCAGTGTGATGTAACTGAAATTATACATTGAAAAGTTGATTGTCTGTTAAGCCTTTCATCTGTTAGAATACAGTGATAGTTTCACTTCTTTCATGTGTAAATCACAAAAAAAAACTTTTTTTTAAAGTTGCATTCTTGGGTTAGCTGTTAACAATGGTGATAGGTAGACAATATGTTGAAGGTGTTAGCCCCCTGTGTTCTCTGTCTGTGACCGTAGTCATGATTTGGAGATGTCGGTGTTGGACTGGGGTGTACAAAGTTAAAAATCACACAACACCAGGTTATAGTCCAACAGGTTTAATTGGAAGCACTAGCTTTCGGAGCGACTATCACCTGATGAAGGAGCGTCGCTCCGAAAGCTAGTGTGCTTCCAATTAAACCTGTTGGACTATAACCTGGTGTTGTGTGATTTTTAACTCTGTCTATGACCTGATGTTTAGATTGATTCTAATCTAAAAAGTGAGATAACAGAGTTTTACATAAATTCATGCAGTTTTTGAGCTCAGAGTTCTACATGAATGTATGCAGTTTTTGAGCAAAGTACAATGTAACTCTACAAGTACAAATTCACCACACAAAATATATGTGTGCATGTGGGTCTTTGTCTGTCTGTGTGTGTGTGTCTGTCTGTCTGGGATGGGGGTTGTGAGTGTGAGAAAGTGTGTGTGTATGTGTAGTAAGTGCAGAGTGTCTTAAGTCTGTGAGGGGGTGCATGTGTGAGTGTGTGTCTATGTCTATAAGGATGTGTGTGGGTGTCTGTGTGCGCTTCTGTGTGTACTTGTGTCCGTGTGTATGTGAGAGCGTGTGTGTGTAGTGCAATGGTGATCACCTGTAATGTGACATGAACCCAAGGTCCCGGTTGAGGCCCTCCCTATAGGTACCAAACTTAGCTATCAGCCTCTGCTCAGCCACTCTTCTCTGCTGCCTGTCCCGAAGTCCACCTTGGAGGATGGTCACCCGAAGGTCCGAGGCTGAATGTCCTGGACCACTTCATATAGGAGGGAGACTGGAATTGACTGCAGTATTCCAATGTGGCCTAACCAATGTCCTGTACTGCCGCAGCATGACCTCTCAACTTTTGCACTCAATGTTCAATGAAGACTATCCTCACTATGTCTGGTGTCAATTCTTATTTGACAGCAACTGTATAGTGCCTTGGGAGAACATTCACCAAATTAAAGGCATTCTATAAATACAAGTGTTGTTGATGTTAACATTAACATTCGCTCAAAAGAATTATTAATTTCAACAAGACTACAAAGCCAATCATGTGCTATTTTGTCTCAGGGAGCAATAGTTGACCATTCCAGTGAGAGGGATGGGATATGGAGCAGAATCCTTGGAATTCAGAGAGGAAGAATTGGAGAAGGACATTCAGTCCATTAGGCTTGTTACATCCCACAATTGATGAAAGAAGGCTGTGGCTTCAAAATCTTTTTTTTTATTTCAAAAATATACTTTATTCATAAAATAATTTGATGATCTGTACAACTGGACATGCCATACATATGTAAGCATTCCATTTGTTTGGATACCGAAAACAGAGTAATCATTCCTATTTACAGGTCTGTGCGATTACATTTTTAGCTGAGGCGTCAGCGAAGCCCAAATGACTGCATGGACCCCCTGTTCTTCTTTAGGCAGGTAGATGTTACACGGTGGTCTTTCCCCACTGCGCCTTGGCGGCAGCTGCCCCAAGCTTCAGCGCGTCCCTCAACACGTAGTCCTGGACCTTGGAATGTGCCAGTCTGCAACACTCAGTCGGGGTCAACTCCTTCAGCTGGAAGATCAGCAGGTTTCGGACCGCCCAGAGAGCGTCCTTCACCGAGTTGATGATCCTCCAGGCACAGTTGATGTTCGTCTCGGTGTGCGTTCCGGGGAACAGGCTGTAGAGCACGGAGTCCCGCGTCACGGCGCTGCTCGGGATGAACCTCGACAAACCCCACTGTATTCCTCTCCAGACTTCTTCTGCGTAGGCACATTCCAGAAGGAGGTGTGTGACAGTCTCGTCCCCCCCGCAGCCGCTTCGAGGGCAGCGTGTGGTGCGGCTGAGAGTCCGGGCGTGCATAAAGGATCTCACAGGCAGAGCCCTTCTCACCACCAGCCAAGCCATGTCTTGGTGCTTGTTGGAAATTTCTGGCGATGAGGCATTCTGCCAAATGGCTTTGACAGTCTGCTCAGGGAACCGCTCAATAGGATCCGCCCTCTCCTTTTCCCAAAGGGTCTTAAGGACATTACGTGCTGACCACTTCCTGATGGACTTGTGGTCAAAGGTGTTTTTCTTCATAAACTTCTCCACGAAGGACAGGTTTAGATTAGATTACTTACAGTATGGAAACAGGCCCTTCGGCACAAAAAGCCCACACCGACCCGCCGAAGCGCAACCCACCCAGACCCATTCCCCTACACTTACCCCTTCACCTAACACTACGGGCAATTTAGCATGGCCAATTCACCTAACCTGCACATTTTTGGACTATAGGAGGAAACCGGAGCACCCGGAGGAAACCCATGCAGACATGGGGAGAATGTGCAAACTCCACAGTCAGTCACCTGAGGTGGGAATTGAACCCGAGTCTCTGGCGCTGTGAGACAGCAGTGCTAACCACTGTGCCACCGTGCCGCCCACGGTGATACGGAACGGTCCAACTACTCGGAGCGTTCCGCGGTAGCGAGGCCACGCCCATCCTTCGCAATACCGGGGACAGGTAGAACCTCAGTACGTAGTGACACTTGGTGTTTGCGTACCGGGGATCCACGCACAGCTTGATGCAGCCACACACAAAGGTGGCCATCAGGGTGAGGGTGGCATTGGGTGTATTTTTTCCCCCGTTGCCCAGATCTTTGTCCAGCGAGTCCCTTCGGACCCGGTCCATCTTTGACCTCCATGTAAACTGGAAGATGGCCCGGGTGACTGCAGCGGCACAGGTTCTGGGAATAGACCAGACCTGTGCCACGTATAACAGCAATGACAGTGCCTCACACCTGATGACCAGGTTTTTTCCCGCGATGGAGAGCGACCGTAGCTTCCAGCTGCCCAGTTTCTGCCTCACTTTGCTGATATGCTCCTCCCAAGACTTGGCGCACGCCCCAGCCCCTCCGAATCAAATACCCAGCACCTTCAGGTGGTCGGTCCTGATGGTGAAGGGGATAGAGGATTGGTCGGCCCAGTTCCCGAAGAGCATGGCCTCGCTCTTGTCTCGGTTTACCTTGGCCCCCGAGGCCCATTCGAACTGGTCACAAATGCACATGAGTCTGCGCACGGACAGCGGATCCGAGCAGAAAACGGCGACGTCATCCATGTACAGGGAGGCCTTAACCTGCAGGCCCCTGCTGCCAGGAATAGTCACCCCTCTCAGGCTCGCATCCTTCCTGATGGACTCGGCAAATGGCTCTATGCAGCACAAAAACAAGGCAGGAGAGAGAGGGCAGCCCTGCCTGACTCCAGATCTGACTGGGAAGCTATCTGATTCCCACCCGTTGATTGAGACTGCACTGACAATGTTGGTGTAGAGCAGTCTGATCCAATTGCAGATTCCCTCCCCAAAGCCCATTTTGGAGAGAACGTCTCTCATATACCTGTGTGATATCCTGTCAAAGGCTTTCTCCTGGTCCAGGCTGATCAGGCAGGTGTCCAACCCTCTGTCCTGCATGTAGGCGATCGTATCCCTGAGGAGTGCGAGACTCTCAGCGATCTTCCTGCCCGGCACAGCACAGGTTTGGTCAGGGTGAATCACCGACCCTAGAGCAGACCTGACCCGGTTGGCGATTACCTTTGACAGAATTTTGTAATCCGCATTCAACAGTGAGATTGGTCTCCAATTTTTGAGTTCCTCCCTCTCCCCCTTCCGCTTGTAGATGAGGGTGATGATGCCTTTCCTCAGGGATTTGCTCATGGTGCCTGCCCGATGCATACTGACATACACCTGCAGCAGGTCCTGGCCAATCAAGTCCCACAGAGCGGAATAGAGCTCGACCGGTAAGCCGTCGCTTCCGGGAGTTTTATTCTTTTCGAAGGACTCGAGGGCCTTGGTCAGCTCGTCCAGAGATAGTGGCTGGTCCAGCCTCTCCCGTGTTCTGTCATCTAAGACCTCCGTGATAGAGGACAGGAATGACTGGGAGGCCGTGCTGTCGGTCGGCTTCGCGTCATACAGACTGGCGTAGAAGGATTTACTGATCCTCATGACGTCAGCCTGAGATGACGTTAGCGAGCCATCTTCCTCCTTCAGGCTGCTGAGCACGGAGCTCTCTTTGTGCACCTTCTGGAAGAAGAAACGTGAGCACGTCTCGTCCTGCTCCACCGAGCGGACCCTGGACCGGAAGATTATCTTGGAGGCCTCCGAGGCAAAGAGCGAGGCTTGCTGGCCCTTCACCTCCTTGAGGTCCTCCGTGACATCCACCCCCATCGTCTGCAGCAGGAGCAGGTTCTGCATACTTTCCTGGAGCTGGGACCGTTTTCCCCGCCTCCCTCTCGCCTCCTGAACATCCTTGAGGATGAAGAACCTCTTGATGTTCCCTTTTACTGTTTCCCACCAGTCCGCTGGGGACTCAAAGAGGGGCTTCACAGTTCTCCAACCTGCGTAGTCCCTCTTGAGCTCCTCAATGTTTCCCGGGGTCAACAGCTTGGTGTTCAGCTTCCACGTTCCCTTACCAGCCCGCTGCTCGTCCTGTAGGTGACAGTCGGCCAGCAGGAGGCAGTGGTCAGAGAAGAACACCGGCTTGACGTCGGCGGATCTGACCGAGAGCGTTCGGGACACAAACAGGTAATCTATCCTCGAGTGGATAAACCCGTCTGCCCATGACCAGGTGTATCTACGCTGCGCTCCGTCTGCAGGGGTGCTGAAGACGTCGTGCAGCTTGGCCTCTTTTACCGTGTCCATCAGGGCTCTGGACGTGGTGTCCAGTTTACTGTCCCCCCCGCCGGATCGTCCATCTGCATCAATGATACAGTTGAAGTCTCCGGCCAGACTGACTGGCCTGGACGTAGCCAGCAACAGTGGAAGCTGCTGCAGGACGGCCAACCGTTCCCTCTTACCCACTGGGGCGTACACATTAATCAGTCTCAGGGGAGCATTCGTGTACATGACGTCGGTGATGAGGAGGCGCCCGCCCACCACCTCCTTAACCTCGGAGATGGTGAAGTTGCCTCCTCGCAACAGGATACCCAGGCCGGAGGCGCGGCTATCTTTGCCCCCCGACCAAACTGACGGCCCATGGGCCCATAAGCTCGACCATCTCCTGTAGCTGCTGAGGTGCGGTATCCCACACTCCTGCAGGAACAGGATGTCGGCATTAACGTTGGCCAGGAAGGCCATTGTAGAAACACATCGCGTAGCCGATTTGATGCTACGCACATTGATGCTGGCAATTCTTATCTCCATTTTAACAGTTTACGAGGTTAACAGTGTCCATTTGCTGCTGGTCTTGCCCCTCTGGGGTAGCTGTGTGCATCTCCGTGGTGACGGCAAACTGCTGGACCCTCCCAGGGCTGAGGTAGCTGTCCGGCTCCACGCTGGAGCCATTTCCCCGCTCTGGTGTCTTCGGGTCGGTCCCAGGGTCCGCATGGTCCAGTTCTCCATCTGACAGCGGGACTGTCACAGGACCGCTGCTCCCAGTTACCTGGAGCTGTGGGCCGGTGGGTACCTCTTGGTTCTCACCGGGTGGGGGGAGGGCTTTACCCATCCCCTCAGAGGGATCGTCTTTTCCTGCTTGGGCGGGGCTGCCCTCCTCTTTCCCCGCGGCGCTCTGTCTCTTCCTCTGGTGACGACCCTCCTTGCGCCCGTACTCACCGTCGGAAGAGCTGCCTGTATCCTCGCCGTGTAGGTGTCGCTTCCCCCCCCTCGCTGGGTGGCTTTGGGAGGTTTCCTCTTCCTGCTTTTCACAGTAATCCAATCCTCTGCTTCCTTTGTTCCCTCCTCTTCCATTTCCTCCGTCTGTCCTGAAGGAGCTTGGATCGGCTGCTGCACCTCCCCGCTGTCTGCCGTCTGCTCCGCTACAGCCTGCCCTTCCTTCTGGTTGCCTCCAGACACCGTTCCCGTGCTGTTTTGTGGTACCTTGCTGGTCTTACTCGGTCCACGGCTCGTGTTGCCACCTCCGGCCATCTGTGCGTAGGTGGCAGCCCCTCGTCTTGGGCAGGCCTTGTACATGTGGCCCGCCTCTCCGCACAGATTACAGTTCTTGGCCTCCTTACATTCCTTGGTCGGGTGGCCTTTCTGCTTGCAATTTCGGCAGACGGTCACCTTGCAATCCGCCGCCATGTGGCCTGACCTCCCGCAGGTTCGGCACACTTTTGGCTGCCCTGCGTATGTCAGGTAACCTCTGCTTCCTCCGATGGCAAAGCTGGAGGGTGGGTGGAGGATGTTCCCACTGGCATCGACCCTCAGGGTTACCCTGACCTGTCGTTTGCTGGTCCAGATCCCGAAAGGATCGATCACATCGGTACTCTCTCCCTCGACCTGGACGTATCTCCTCAAGAAGGTCAGGACATCTGCTGCTGGGACGTGAGGGTTGTACATCTGGATTGTTACAACCCGACTCCTCTACGCAGGAAGCACACACAACGGGACCGCCGACAAGATGGAGAACAGAGGTTCCCCTTCCTTCTCCTTGAAGACCTTCAGGACCTGCTCGCAATTCTTCACGCTCCTGAAGGTCACATCGAAATAGCCTGCCACAGGGAAATCCTGCAGGCAGTACACATCCGCTGCTTCGAACCCACAGCACTCCAGCAAATTCTTCTTCACAAGCACCGTCCGATCGACTGGTGTGTGCTCCTCCACCTTCTTCACAGTCACCCTGACTGTGTTGCGAATGCCCTGGCCAGGGCTGCGAGCGGCTGCTGAGGCCATAGCTCTGAGGTTGGCTGGTACCTGAATTGGCGTTAGGCCGAAGCCAGCATAAAGATTGCGGGGGGGACGAGACTGTCATACACCCCCTTCTGGAATGTGCCTACGCAGAGGAAGTCTGGAGAGGAATGCAGTGGTGTTTGTCGAGGTTCGTCCCGAGCAGCGCCGTGACGCGGGACTCCGTGCTCTACGGCCTGTTACCCGGGATGCACACCGAGACGAACATCAACTGTGCCTGGAGGATCATCAACTCGGTGAAGGACGCTCTCTGGGTGGTCCGAAACCTGTTGATCTTCCAGCTGAAGGAGTTGACCCCGACTGAGTGTTGCAGACTGGCACATTCCATGGTCCAGGACTACGTGTTGAGGGACGCGCTGAAGCTTGGGGCAGCTGCCGCCAAGGCGCGGTGGGGAAAGACCACTGTGTAAAGTCTGCCTGCCTAACGAAGAACAGGGGGCCCACACAGTCATTTGGGCTCTGCTGACGCCTCAGCTAATTATATGGGCATATGATCAAAAAATGTACAGACATGTATAAAAATGATAAGTGTTGATCTCTGTATGTACATGTTTACATATGTATGGCACAACCAATTGCACAGACCATCAAATTATTTTATGAATAAAGTATATTTTTGAAATAATAAAAAAGAAGCCAGCATAAAGATCCAGCAAGAGCAGGTCAGCACAACCAAACGATCCTCCAACATCCAGTCACGATCCAGCAATGGTCTCCAGCAGCTCCGACGACCCGCAACACGATCCCCGTGGTTTCTCCCCTGCCAGCACACGTCCGCTGCGTCGAACCGACAGCTCTCGAGCAGAATCTCTTCCTCTGGTCCTCAGGAACTACACATATTCCAAGCCAAAAGGCCGAGAAGCGACCAGGTGTATCAAAATCAGAAAATCATCTCCCTCACCATAAACTCACGCCCCTTGCTCATCTGCCACTTCTGTGCAGCACTGAGGGAACACTACACTTATCAGTGGCACCAACTTCCAAAATAAGTCATTAAATTGTCAATGTTTCTGTGCACACTCTTAAAGAAAAGCAAGGGAGCTCTGCCAGATTAATATTTATCTCTCAATGAACAACACTGTATTAGAATATCTGATGATTATCACATTGTGGGATCTTGCAGTATGCAAATTGATTTTTGTATTCAGAGCCCAGATGGAAATCTGGCTTGATAGATGTGTTTTTATCGGTTCTGTTCATATGAAGCTGCAGTATTTCTTGAGTAACAGAGCAGAAGTTAATTACACAAAAGAAATAATTCTGAAAAGCTATCTGAATATGGAACTTAGAAAGATCTTAAAACTCACAGCTAAAAAGGTTCACAATCATGATTGAGGCGAAGATATTGAATGTTTTCAAGAAGTATTTCGATATATCTCTTAGAATAAGGGGGAGAAAGCTGGAACAAAATACTGAGTTGGATGATCAGCTGTGATTGTAATAAGAACGTAAGAACCAGGAGCAGGAGTAGGCCGTCTGGCCCCTTGAGCCTGCTCCGCCATTCAATAAGATCATGGCTGATCTTTCCAATGCCTCAGCTCCACTCACCCACCCTCTCACCATCATCGTTAGAACATAGAACATAGAAAAATACAGCGCAGTACAGGCCCTTTGGCCCTCGATGTTGCGCCGATCCAAGCCCACCTAACCTACACTAGCCCACTATCTTCCATATGCCTATCCAATGCCCGTTTAAATGCCCATAAAGAGGGAGAGTCCACCACTGCTACTGGCAGGGCATTCCATGAACTCACGACTCGCTGAGTAAAGAATCTACCCCTAACATCTGTCCTATACCTACCACCCCTTAATTTAAAGCTATGCCCCCTCGTAATAGCTGACTCCATACGTGGAAATAATTCCCTTACTGTTCAAAAAATTATCTATCTTAGCTTTAAAAGCATTTACTGAGGAAGCCTCAACTATATCACTGGGCAGGGAATTCCACAGATTCACAACCCTCTGGGTGAAGAAGTTCCTTCTCTATTCAGTCCTAAATCTGCTCTCCCTAATCTTGAGGCTAAGTGCTCCTGTCCTAGTTTCACCTGCCAGTGGAAACATTTTCTCACCTTCTATCTTATCTATTCCCTTCATAATTTTATATGTTTCTATAAGACCCCATCCTATTCTTCTAGATTCCAATGAATTCCCGGTCTACTCAGTCTCTTCTCATAAGCCAACCCCCTCAACTCCGAAATCAACCTCACAAGCCTCCCCTGCACCTCTTTGAGTGCCAATACATCCTAATGAATGGCAGAGTGGACTCAAAGGGCAGAATGGGCTACTCCTGAACCTATGTTGCTATCTGTAGCAGAGACTCAAATCCAGAGAAATCACCTCTCCATATCAAATATTTAAATTCTCCTTCACTGATTCTCCACAATTTCCTTCCTGGGAACTGTAAAGTCTTTTTCAATTAATACTGATAAACTGAGAGCTTAGACTTGCTCAACTGCTAGTCATCTGGAGGTTTCTAACCAACCTCTTCTGATTTGGAAGCTGCACTAACTTCCCTCATCTGTCCTACATTCCAATAGGGAGAGAAACTAACTTCTGTTCTTTGTTCTCACCTCCAGCAGGGTATTTGTATCCAATGTGGGAAACCTTAAGTTAGCTCCTACAAGCTTATAAATGGGCGTGAGTCATGTGGTATTGAAAGATACAATAGATATTTATTACAGCTCCTGATGTGAGCACATATTATAGTTAAAAATCACACAACACCAGGTTATAGTCCAACAGATTTATTTAGAAGCACTAGCTTTCAGACCACTGCTCCTTAATCAGGTAGTTATGAAACAGGACCATAAAACACCGAATTTATTGCAAAGAATTACAGTGTCATGCAGCTGAAATGATATATTGAACAAATCTAGATAAAGTCTTTCATCTTTTCGAATGGGTTTGTTAGTTTTGTTTCTTTAATATGTAAATCCCAGAACTTCTTTTAGATCACATTCTGAAGATATAATTCAGGTTTTATAACAAAAGGTGCCATCTCAGCTCAGACAGTGCATTAAAGGTGGGACGTTAAAGTCTGTCTGTATCCCAATCTTGAGTCAGACTGGTTCTATTTCTAAAGTGGAATTTACAAGATATTATATGGATGACTGCCTGCAGTTTGTGCATTTTTTGAGCAAAATAGAATGTACGTGCAAATATAATTCTGCAAATATTAATTCACCCATAAACATATATATGTGTGTGCGCGTGCAGGACAGAGTATGTGCATGTGAGTGTCTGCGTGTGAGTGCATGTGAGAGAGTGTGTGCTTGTGTGTGTGCAAGCTTGGTAAAGTTTTTGTCCGAAACAGCGATTTTCCTGCTCCTCGGATGCTGCCTGACCTGCTGTGTTTTTCCAGCACCACACTCTCGACTCTAATCTCCAGCATCTGCAGTCCTCACCTTCCCCTTTGTAAAACTGCAGGATGATGTCTGTATCTTTGTCCTCCAGTCCCCTAGACATAAGGGCCAGCATTCCATTAGCTTTCTTGTTTATTTTCCAGCTTTACAGGGACAGGTTGTAAAGTGCATTTCTTCAGGTTGTGTGGAGTTTGGGAACCGTGCAGATTTGCATGATGGGCCCATTCTTTGTTGCGGTTTTGATGCTGTCTGATCCTCAAAAGGTCCAGACTGGGATTACCTTGTCATGCCACATTCAACCAGGTACCAGTTAAAGTAATTTTCACCTGTCATTCACTCCCGTGTGAGTTACATTCTCTGCGTCACTCTAGTAAAGCTATAAAAACCTAATTGAAGACATCTAAAAATAGACTTCAGAAACAGTGTGTAAATTAGCAGCAGCTTTTTATCAGGGAAATGTATCCGTGGCATTTTTATGGCAAGTCAACATTCCAAACAGGTGAAAACTATTGTAAATGTTCAGGCACAATATCCCTATTTCTTTCTGGTTCTCATCCATGGGAGATGGTGCTTACTATGGGCCAAGATTTTACACCTTGAAATTGGGACTGCGACCATCCTGCATATGTATAAAACTCAGTGGGATGACGTCGGAAAATCAGCCTAAGTTGCTGTAAAAATGATTTTCCATGAGACGTTAGTTAGTCCAACACAGAAATCAGCAATCCACCCACCATTTTTAAATAATTCATTAGTGGGCAATTGACCTGAATATTAAGGTGCCCAAGACACAATGTGGTTGATGGGAGGGTGAGTGAGAGTGGGGAAAGAGAGAAGGAAGTGGTTGGGTGCCGCTTTACCCTGTGTGCATTTGACCCAGTGACAGTAAAGGCGTGGGGATATAGTTTCAAGTTTTGGGGAGGCGGTGTGTGTGGTAATATCCCCTGGTTGGTAATCCAGAACGTCAGGCTAAAGTTCTGAGGACATTAACTTGAATCCCAATGTGACGGCTGGTAACATCTGAATTTGGAAACTCTGAAAAAGTCTGGAATGAGAAGCTAGTCTAAATGGTAACTGTGAAACTCAGTTGGTTCCCTAATGGTCCTTCAGAGAGGGAAATCTCTCATCCTTACCCAGTTTGATCTACATGTGACTCCAAACCCACCGCAATGAGGTTGATTCTTAACTGTCCTGTTAGACAGTCAGCTCCACATTACCGTGTTCTGATTTGTTGGATTGGATTGCTACACCGGCTCTACAAATTCCAATGTTAATGAAGTGGGCCATCAACTGAGAACTTAAATGTTCCTCTGTCTGTGACTGCAATTCATAAAGCAGTGCATTGTTTATAAAAGGGTTTTGGTGTATCAGGAGAATATGATAATCTGGTATTTAAACTGGAATTCATTCTTACTGAAGAATGTCATAAGGCAGGATCTTGCAAATCAAAGCTGACCATTCTTCCTGCCAGGTGAACACATAGGTCGTGCTTCATTGGCAGTGCTTCATGAATGGTGCTACTGTTCACTCATTAACTGGCACAGGGAGGTAACACGTGGGCTAACTGAGGATCTCTTCTGTCAATTCTGAACACACCTTTATTTTTCTCTCTCTGTCATGTCTCACTCGCAGTCTGATGCAACATTTCTCAGTCAATAGTTGTAGTTTAAAACACAAGATATTGTTGTGACAGTCCTGCTTGTACATCATCTCACCGACAATTTTAACGTGGTTAAGGTAGGTGGGAAGCCAAGCCTCAAACAGTCTCTGTGTGTTGCCTAGCAATGGCAGAATGGTGTGTGCCAGTCACTGAAATGGTGCTGGTTAACAAAGGAATGACTTGAATAAGGTGTGAAGCATCCCTGGAAATTCTGATTGTGTTGCGTACCAACCCCTGTGCATGTTTTTTTTGTTTTTAGTAACATTTAATCAGATCGTTTGCCTGAACAAGAAGCTTAAAGAGTTAAATGTTTGAGTCGCTTAATTCTGTATTTGATTTAAAGTTAAGACCCCAAGTTTCCACATCTCATCCTATACACCATCCCAACTCAGAATGACATTGGTGTTCCTTCATTATCTCTGAAACTCCCTCCCTGGCAGCACTGCGGGTGGACTGAGACTACACAGACTACAGAATCTCAAGGGTTATTAGGGAAGCACAATACATGCTGGCTTTGCTAATGATTTCACAAATAATAAATCAATATCCTTCAGCCACATTCAAATTGTAAAGTTAATGTTGCCATAGCCTTCCCAGACACCCGTAGGGACTGCTCTGTCATTAGAGAGTGAGAGAGAGAGAGATGATTGGTGAGGGTTTAACCTATGGGTCACCGTGCCTCAGGTGTGGGGAAAGGCTGAGAAGGAGATTTCTTCAAGGCATCCTCAGCCGGTGATGGCAACTGAACCCATGCTGGAGACGTCCGATCTTGGTTGCAAACCAGCCATCCAGCCAATTGAGCTGGACTGATCCCCCTTCAAATCGAATAATAGAGGTGCTGGACTGCCCAACTTTTCCTCCATTCTTATTTGCCATGTATTTTGAACTTTGTATCTGTCACCAGTATTGCCATGTGGCGTTGTTTGTTCAGTGAGAGTTTGTAGTCATAAACATCAAAAGTGTTCCCATCAATAATTAAACTCACATTCTTGCTTCAAGAGTTTCCCATGAAGGGCTTTCAATGAGGAGTCACAGTTTGTAATATAATTTGCACATTGCAGCTTTAATTTTATAAACATGTCCCAGATTACTCTATATTAGATACAATTGGATCCTAAACCATGCAAGGGGCTAGTCAGACAGGAGTCACCCAAAAAGATGGATCAGCATAAAGAAGGAGACTGTGAGGTACAGAGGTTGAAGGAAAGATTTCCTGAGCATGGGGTCCATGAGCTGAAGGCACATCCTCCAACAATGGAACAATTAAAATCAGGGATATTCAAGAGACCCAAATTGGGGGAATGCAGAACCCTAACCGAGGTAGGGAAAGGTGAAGTCCACAGGGATTGGGGAAAACAGGTAGAATTTTGATGGATCGAGTCTTTGTCAGAACACGACCCCAACAGAATTCCCAACAACATTCTCAACAACATTCAAACAGACTTCTCAAAATGAAGCTGCCTATCAGGCAACTAAAACATCAAATTCTATTCCGGTTAAACTTGGGCTGTATTTCCTGGATTTGGGGGCTTTGATGAGTTGGTTAGAGTTGGAAATGGGGTCAGAAGCAAAACTATCTGTCCATGACAATTCCAGAGCAGCACCTTGGTTAGGCCTCCACTTGAGTTTTGTGCCTAATTCTGGGCACAACATCTTACAGGAAAGATGTCCAGGCCTTGGAGACAGTCCAGAGGAAATTTATTACAATCACAACTAGGGATGAGGGGCTTGGGTTAAAGGGAGAAGTTGCAGTTAGTCTCCTCAGAGCAGAGAAGGTTAAGAGAGATGAAACTGAGGTGATCAAAATCATGAGAGGGTTCAAAGAAGAAACAATTACGCCTAGAAGGATGGTTAGGAACCAAAGGGGCACAAGATTTAAGATAAAACAGTAAGCTGAAACAAATCTTTTATACCAACCTGAGAAGGCAGAAAGGCCTCCCCAAAAGGTCTAACATCTTTCTGAAAGGTGGCAGTCATGACAGCACTGAGCTCATGTACTGCACTGTCACTGCACTTTGCAGTTCACTCTGGACTGGAAGAAAGGATTGGCCTGTAGGAACGAGCAATGGTAAATGCTCTCAGCAGAATAACCAAGTTACAAACCAAACCAGGAACATGCCACTTACAAGCAGTTAGATTCCACACAATCTCTCAAAAGACAACTGGATACATATCTGAGGAGGATTCATTGGCAGGCACTCAGGGATAGGGGCTGGAGTGAAACTAGCTAAGATGGTCTTGCAGAGAGATGGGACTGATGTGATGGGCCAAATGGCCTCCTTCGGTATTGGAATCATGCTGTGAATCTATATTAGGGTGGGTGACAGTGGGATGTGTTAAGATATAGCTTAAATGGGGCAAGAGAGAAAGAGAGAAAGTGAGAGAGAGAGAGAGAGGGGTGGAGTGGTTTAGGGGGTTCCCAGATCTTGTTCAGTGATTGAGGGATAGGAAAGCTGATGAATGACTAACTCTTTAAGGATGAGACACTCCTAAAAAAAGTAATCCAACACCTATTATTGTGTTTTCTTTAAGGGTGTTGGATGAAATACCTTGAATAATTGCTTTTCACTGCCTGAATAATATAATATCCATGTTATAAACTGAGAGAATCTGGTACTGGGAAATGTCTCCAGTAGAGGGCAATGGTATTCTCTTGAATGGTAAGGTATATTCAACGTATCCCTCCCTGATAATCCAATGGGTTGGAAATCCTCCGAAATCCTGCCCATTCAGTTTGCTAATTATCCTTTATTCCTGAATCTATGTGGTACCTTCGGGAAGTGATGGAAGAGTTCTTGTTAGGTGATGGCAATGCCCCTACGTTTAGACTAGAAGATCTGGATTCAAGTCCCAAGAGCTCAGTAGTGTGTCATGTGTGTGTAGACTGATTTGTTGATTTATTTTTTAAGACCTCCTCTTCTCTCTTGTTTGAGACTGAAGAATCTCGAAGGCAGCTTGCCTGTCTCCATTTCAGAATGATTATATTGACAAGATACAAAGAGGGGATTTAACTGAATCACATTGTTGGAAACTAAGTCACAACATTGGACCTGGGGAGAATAGGATCTTTCCCAGTCACTATATCCTTCACATAGGTATCAGAATAAGATCTCAGTTTGAGTCACAAGACCTCAGCCAGAATTGTCCTCCCTGACCACCTTAGAGTCGGAGAGTCATAGAGCTGTACAGCACGGAAACAGACCCATTGGTCTAATACGTCCATGCCAACCAGATATCCTCAACTAATCCAGTCCCATTTGCCACCACTTGGCCCATATCCCTCTAAACCCTTCCTATTCATATACCCATTCAGATGCCTCTTAAATGTTGTAATTGTACCAGCCTCCACCATTTCCTCTGGCAGCTCATTCCATACACGTACCACCCTCTGCATGAAAAAGTCGCCCTTTAGGTTTTTTTTAAATCTTTCCCCTCTCTCCCTAAACCTATAGCCTCTAGTTCTGGACTCTCCCACCCCAGGAAAAAGACTTTGCCTATTTACCCTAAACATGCCCCTCATGATTTTATAAACGTCTCTAAGGTCAACCCTCAGTCTCCGACACTCCAGGGAAAACAGCCCCAGCCTATTCAGCCTCTCCCTCTAGGTCAACCCCTCCAAACCTGGCAACGTCCTTGTAAATCTTTTCTGAACCCTTTCAAGTTTCGCAACATCCTTCTTATAGCAGGGAGAGCAGAATTGCACGCAATATTCCAAAGGTGGCCGAATCTATGCCCTGTACAACCGCAACATGACCTCTCACCTTGTTGAGAACATTGGGGGAAGCATTAGGGTTGGGCGAGAAGGAGAAAGGGGACATAGGGCGTGAAGAGCACACAGATGGGGGTCATACATAAAAACCCTTGGGAATGGATGCCCACCACCATGTTTGGGGATCGGATGTAGGGTTGCTGCTGGGAAGGTAGGATCAAAGTTATATTCCAGGACGAGTTACCTGATGATCTGGTGGCATGGACAGTGTGGTTCAGCCTTACAGTCACACACAACACTGCAGATGCTGGAAATGTGAGAGAAATGTCGATAAGATTGGGATCACCCAGCAAGGTCAGACAATAGCTGCAGAGAGAGAGATGGACCTTGTTTTGAGCAGGTACAGAGACAGGGGGGGGGGGGGGGGGGGGGGAGGGTAGGAGAGGGAAGAACAGAAGGGAGGGTCTGTGATAGGGTGGAAGACAGGGGAGATTAAATGACCAACGGGAGGATAGTGAAAGGAAAGGGCAACGGGATAAGCAGAGAAACACAGGACAGTCCTGAAGGAGGAATTAACGCCAACAGCAGCTGTCCCAATTAAATGGTCACAGTTAAAAATCACACAACACCAGGTTATAGTCCTACAGCTTTATTTGGAAACACTAGCTTTCAGAGCACTGCTCCTTCATCAGGTGGTTGTGGGGCAGAATCATAGGACACAGAATTTATAGCACAAGGTCATAGTGAATTATATTGTTGGAAACCAAGTCACTATCCTGGATGTGGGGAGAATGGGATCTCTCCCAGTCACTATATCCTTTACCTAGGGATGAATATAGTGTGATAGATTGAACAAACCTAGATTGCTGTTAAGTCTTTCATCTTTTAGAATGGGTTGCTGGCTTCTATTCATTATTGCATAAATCCCAGAGCTTCTTTCAAGTCACATTCTCAAGGTAAAGTTTATTTTAAAAAAGGTGACAACTCAGCTCAGACAATGCACTAAAAGTGTGAGGTTAGAGTCTGTGTCCCAATCTGGTTTTATTTCCAAAGCAGGAATTTATAAAATGTCACATGGACTGATTGCCTACAGCAAAATAGAATGTATCTGCAAATACAAATTCACCCCATAGACTTATACATATGTGTGTGTGCATGTGTGGGGGGGGTGGGGGGTGGAGAGAGAGAGTGTGTGTGTGCATGTGAGGGGGGGGGGAGAGAGAGAGAGAGAGAGTGTGAGTGTGTGCATGTGAGGGGGGGGAGAGAGAGAGAGAGAGTGTGAGTGTGTGCATGTGAGGAGGGGGGAGTGTGTGTGTGTGGGGGGGGAGAGAGAGTGTGTGTGTGTGTGTGAGGGGGGGAGAGAGAGTGTGTGTGCATGTGAGGGGGGGGAGAGAGTGTGTATGTGCATGTGAGGGGGGGGGGAGAGAGTGTGTGTGCGTGTATACTTGGTACAGTGTATGCATGAATATGATGGAGTGTAAGCCTGTGAGAGGGTGTGTGCGTGGGGGTGAGTGTGAGGGTGTATGTAGGTGTGTCTGAGAGAGCTTGTGTTTGAGAGAGGGTCTGCATGAGTGTGAGAGTATGTAGGAGTGTGTGCGTATGTGTGCTTGTGTGTGTGTGAGTGTAGCTGGGTCACTCGTAGTATTACATGAACCCCAAGTCCCGTGAATGTGAAGTTCTGGGATTTACAAATTAATGAATTGAAACCAGCATCCTCATTCTAAAAGATGAAAGACTTAACAGCAATCTAGGTTTGTTCAAAATATCATTTCAGTTGCATGACACTGTGATCTTTTGCTATAAATTCTGTGTCCTATGATGCTGCCCCTGACGAAGAAGCTGCACTTTCAGGTGAGCTTGTATTGTGTTACATTTTGAAATGTTTGCAGTTCTGATGAATGGTCAGCGATCTTAAAAGGTATGAACAGTTTTGGAGCCATTGTCTTATGAACAAAGGCTAAACAGGTTGGGACTTTACTCCCTGTGGTTTAGAGGAATGAGGGGCGATCTCATTGAAACATATCAGATTCTTAAGGTCAATGCTGAGGGGATGTTTTCCCTCATCGGAGAGTCTCAGACCAGATGGCACAGTGTCAGAATAAAGGGACACCAATTTAGGGCTGAGAGGAGGAGGAATTCTTTCTCTCAGTGAGTTGAAATTCCTTGCCACAGAGAGGCAAAGGGGCAGAGTCATTGTGCATATTAAAGGCTACAATAGATAGAATCTCGATCAGTCGGGGAATAAAGGGTTACGGGAAAGGGCAGGAAAGTGGGTGTAAGGAATGTCAGATCAGCCATGATCTTATTGAGTGGCAGATCAGGCTCGAGGGGCTGAATGGCCTCCTCCTGTTCCTATTTCTTATAGTCATGTGGAAGCACTAACCGTAGTTTGCTCTCTACAGACTCTCACTGACCTGATAAGCATTTCCAGCATTTTTGTTTTAAGTTCCTACATTGTACAGTGTCTAAAAAAAACAAGTGGCATTTTCAAATGAGCACAGATTGAATCTGAAGCAATAAGTTCCAGTAAAGCGATTATATGAAGCAGACACACCCCAAACACATTCTCCATATGAACACAGTTTGAAACATTAAACCATTACTCAGGTATGTAATTATGGCTCAGCATTTAGGTTGTGGTTGTAATAATTCCTCACATAAATATTCATTTTTACACGGTAAATAAACAGTAGAACATAGAAACATAGAACATAGAAGAATACAGCGCAGTACAGGCCCTTTGGCCCTCGATATTGCGCCGATCCAAGCCCACCTAACCTACACTAGCCCACTATCCTCCATATGCCTATCCAATGCCCGTTTAAATGCCCATAAAGAGGGAGAGTCCACCACTGCTACTGGCAGTGCATTCCATGAACTCACGACTTGCTGAGTAAAGAATCTACCCCTAACATCTGTCCTATACCTACCACCCCTTAATTTAAAGCTATGCCCCCTTGTAATAGCTGACTCCATACGTGGAAAAAGGTTCTCATGGTCAACCCTATCTAAACCCCTAATCATCTTGTACACCTCTATCAAGTCACCCCTAAACCTTCTTTTCTCCGATGAAAACAACCCCAAGTGCCTCAGCCTTTCCTCATACGATCTTCCTACCATACCAGGCAACATCCTGGTAAACCTCCTCTGCACCCGTTCCAGTGTCTCCACATCCTTCCTATAGTATGGCGACCAAAACTGCACACAATACTCCAGATGCGGCCGCACCAGAGTCTTATACAACTGCAACATGATCTCAAGACTCTGGAACTCAATTCCTCTACCGATAAAAGCCAGTACGCCATATGCCTTCTTCACCGCACTATTTACCTGGGTGGCAACTTTCAAAGATCTGTGTACATGGACACCAAGATCCCTCTGCTCATCCACACTACCAAGTATCCGACCATTAGCCCAGTACCCCATCTTTTTGTTACTCTTACCAAAGTGAATCACCTCACACTTAGCTACAGTGAACTCCATTTGCCACCTTTCTGCCCAGTTCTGCAGCTTATCTATATTCCGCTGTAACCTGCCACATCCTTCCTCACTGTCAACAACTCCTCTGACTTTCGTATCATCCGCAAACCTGCTCACCCAACCTTCTAGCCCCTCCTTCAGGTCATTTATAAAAATGACAAACAGCAATGGCCCCAAAACAGATCCTTGCGGAACACTGCTAGTAACTGCACTCCAAGATGAACCTTTACCATCAACTACTACCCTCTATCTTCTTCCAGCCAGCCAATTCCTAATCCAAACCTCCAACTCACTCTCAATGATATACCTCCGTATTTTTTGAAGTAGCCTACCATGGGGAACCTTACCAAACGCCTTACTAAAATCCATATACACCACATCTACCACTTTCCCCTCGTCCACCTCCTTAGTCACCTTCTCAAAGAATTCAATAAGGTTCGTGAGGCACGACCTGCCCTTCACAAAACCATGCTGACTATCCTTGATCACATTATTCCTATCCAAATGTTCATAAATCCTATCCCTTACAATTCTCTCTAAGACTTTGCCCACAACAGAAGTGAGACTCACCGGCCTATAGTTACTAGGGTTATCCCTACTCCCCTTCTTGAACAAGGGAGCCACATTTGCTATCCTCCAGTCTTCTGGCACTACTCCTGTAGACAACGAGGACATAAAAATCAAGGCCAATGGCTCTGCAATCTCCTCCCAGTCTTATGTTCTTTATTGTAACAGTGAAGCGCTGTCTTCCCTCTTTCCATCATCCTCTCTCAGCCATGTTTAAAGCAGGTTAATTATCAGTGTTCCTCGTTTCTTTTCCCAGGGCAGGTGCAAAGATGCGGTAAATGCTGTGAGCTGTAAATGTCCACTTTATGAATTGGTCACACTCACCTCTGCATCTGACTCCAGGCACACAGGGACTGGCAGAGGCCATTCAGTATCGAGTGCTATACAGTTAAACCTTGGCTGTTGATTCCTTTACCCAACAAAAATCCATTTTAAAAGTTACAATACAGTTAATGGTAAGGTCCTGGGAAGTGTTGCTGAACAGAGACCTTGGAGTGCAGGTTCATAGTTCCTTGAAAGTAGAGTCGCAGGAGATAGGATAGTGAAGAAGCCATCTGGTATGGTAAACTGGATTGGATTAATATAGGATATCTGGTCGGCATGGATGAGTTGGGCCAAAGGGTCTGTTTCCATACTGTACATCTCGATGATTCTATGACTCTATGATCTGCCTCAGCAATATTTTTTTGGTATGGAGTTCCCTGTTTCCACTCCCTTTTGTGTCCTGGTATCAAGCCCTGAAGAAGGGCTTATGCCCGAAACATCGATTCTCCTGCTCCCTGGATGCTGCCTGATCTGCTGCGCTTTTCCAGCAACACATTTTCAGCTCTGATCTCCAGTATCTGCAGTCCTCACTTTCTCCTGTCCTGGTATCAACCCTCAATAACTTGGCTCAGATTTTGATCTTATGCAAATATAAGAAATGGAAGGAAGAATAAGCCATTCGGCCCTTCAAGCTCGCTCTGCTGTTCAATAAACTCAACACTGATTCTTCACTTGCAACAACCCCACATCCCTCAGAGATTAGAAATCTTTCGATTCTGTCCTTGAATTTATTCAACATTGGGATATCCACATCCCTCTGGGACAGAGAATTCTAAAGATGCACATCCTTTGAATGAAGGAGTAAATTACTGCAGATGCTGGAATCTGTACTGAAACAATGCTGGAGATCACAGTGAGTCAGGCAGCATCCGTGGAGAAAGAGCAAATTAACATTTCAAGTCTAGCTGACTTCATGTGAATGAAGATTTTCATCCACATTTCAGTACTAATTGATTGGCCCCTTTCTGAGCCAGAGTCGAGAGTGTGGTGCTGGGAAAGTGCAGCAGGTCAGGCAGCACCCGAGGAGCAGGAGAATCAATGTTTCGGACATAAGCCCTTCATCAGGAATCCATTTCCAGCACCACACTCTCAACTCTGATCTCCAGCATCTGCAGTCCTCACTTTCACCCTTTCTGAGCCAGTGCCTTTCAGTCCTGGGCTGTTCCACCAGAGGAAAATTTCCCTGCATCTACTCTTTCAAATCCTTGAATTATTTCAAGCACTTCATTTGAATTTACCCTTTAATCATCTAAAGTGAACCCAAAAATAGAGACTCTCATCAAACGTTCAAAGCCTGTTTAGCTGTTCAGTTAGATCATTGCTGACCTGGGTGCTGGGTATCACTCCATTTACTCACGTAAATTCCCTACCTCTTAATAACCTTGCTGAACAAAAAAATCTACTGATATCAGATTTGAAATTTTAAATTGACCTCCAGCTTCAATAGATTTGAGTGTCAATAATTTCAGATTCCCTTAATATGCATGAGGAGTCCTGATAAGTTGGTAGTTTATCTCTGGGGAATGACTTTACCAGGTTTGTCTCAGTATCATTCAGTATTCGTGGTGCTGATTGCTGTATTTACAGGAATATATGCTCCCTTTGCACACCTTCAAACAAACAGTAAACTCTCAGTCATCAGTCAAACAAGAGCTGGACCGAAGATTGCAGGTTCGGGTTCCAGCCCAGAAATTTGCATTTCTAAGCCAGACTGACTCTCCCAGTCCTGAGGGAGTTCTCTGCTGTCACAAATGTCAAATTAAAGTGTTCTCTTGGGTGAGGTCAGACAATGAGGAGAAAGTGAGGGCTGCAGATGCTGGAGATCAGAGCTGAAAATGTGTTGCTGGAAAAGCGCAGCAGGTCAGGCAGCATCCAGGGAACAGGAGAATCGACGTTTCGGGCATAAGCCCTTCTTCAGGAATGAGGAAAGTATGTCCAGCAGGCTAAGATAAAAGGTAGGGAGGAGGGACTTGGGGGAGGGGCGTCGGAAATGCGATAGGTGGAGGGAGGTCAAGGTGAGGGTGATAGGCCGGAGTGGGGTGGGGGCGGAGAGGTGTGTGCAAAGGGAGCATATATTCCAGCAACACATTTTCAGCGCTGAGGTCAGACAATCCCAGGGCCACTGTTTGGAAGAAGAGTAGTGGAGGTTCCTCCCAGAGTCCAGGCAAATATTTCCCTCACAATAACTATCACAAATCCCGATCACCTATTGATCATCATGTTGCTGTGTTTACTACGTTCCTACAGGAGAGATCTCCTGGACTGTCAACGTATGTCCTTATTTTGGAATTTTCTGATGCATTTGGTTGTCAAATGGTGAACCATGTGTTTGTTATATGTGCTGTATGATAGAACATAGAACATTACTGCACAGTACAGGTCCTTCGGCCCTCAATGATGCACCTGCCTGCAGAGCTGGGCTGAGAGGTGGCAAATGGAGTCTAATGCGGACAAGTGTGAAGTGATTCACTTTGGTCAGAGTAACCGGAATGCAAAGTACTGGGCTAATGGTAAGATTCTTGGCAGTGTAGATGAGCAGAGAGATCTCGGTGTCCAGGTACAGAGATCCTTGAAAGTTGCCACCCAGGTTGACAGGGTTGTTAAGAAGGCATACGGTGTGTTAGCTTTTATTAATAGAGGGATCGAGTTCCGGAACCATGAGGTTATGCTGCAGCTGTACAAAACTCTGGTGCGGCCGCACTTGGAGTATTGTGTACAGTTCTGGTCACCGCATTATAAAAAGGATGTGGAAACTTTGGAAAGGGTGCAGAGGAGATTTACTAGGATGTTGCCTGGTATGGAGGGAAGGTCTTATGAGGAAAGGCTGAGGGACTTGAGGCTGTTAGCGAGAAGAAGGTTGAGAGGTGACTTAATAGAGACATACAAGATAATCAGAGGGTGAGATAGGGTGGACAGGGAGAGCCTTTTTCCAAGAATGGTGACGGCGAGCACAAGGGGGCATAGCTTTAAATTGAGGGGTGATAGATATAGGACAGATGTCAGAGGTAGTTTCTTTACTTAGAGAGTAGTAAGGGTATGGAATGCCCTGCCTGCAACGGTAGTAGATTCGCCAACTTTAAGCACATTTAAGTCGTCATTGGACAAGCATATGGACGTACATGGAATAGTGTAGGTGGGATGGGCTTCAGATTGGTATGACAGGGTGGTGCAACATTGACGGCCGAAGGGCCTGAACTGCGCTGTAATGTTCTATGTTCTATGTTCTATGTAACTGTGGGACCAATCTGAAGCCCAGCTAAACTACACTATTCCATTCTCGTCCATATGCCTATCCAATGACCATTTAAATGCCCTTAAAGTTGGCGAGTCTACTACTGTTGCAGGCAGGGTATTCTATGCCCTTACAACTCTGAGTAAAGAAACTGCTTCAGACATCTGTCCTATATCTATCACCCCTCAGTTTAAAGCTATGTCCCCTCGTGATTCTGTGTTTACAGACAAAAGTCAGCACAGGAGTTTTTGACCATTGAGAATACGCTGATCCTGAACAGAGAGGAGAACTCCAAAAGGATACATAGGCACATTGGAGTTTTTCCTTTCCCACAGATAAATGGTGCCTTCCTCAGGGAGACAGTGCATGGAGAAAGAGAGAGAGAGAGAGAGAGAGGGGGTGGGGGGGAAGAGAGAGAGAAAGTGGGGGAGGGGGGGAAGAGAGAGAGAGAGAGAGAGAAATGGGGTGTTTCTGTGACCAGTGGCATTCCACAGTGATCCCTGTTTGCAATATCTATAAATGATTTGCAGGAGAATGTAGGTATTCTGATTAGTAAACTTGTGGACAACACCAAGATTGGGGGGAGTTGTGGATTGTGAAGATTGCCAGAGGATATAGCAAAATATAGATAGGCTGGAGACTTGGGTGAAGAAATTGCAAATGGAGTTTGATTCGGACAAATGTGAAGTAATGCAATTTGGAAGATCTAATGCAGGCGGAAAATCTACAGTAAATCCTGTATTAGCTATGAGGAGAGACTGAACAAACTTGGTTTGTTTTCAGTTGAACGAAGAATGAGCGGGTGACCTGATTGAAGTGATGATGAAGTGAAGTGATTGAGATGATGACAGGCATGTAGAGAATGGACAGCCAGGGCCTTTTTCCCGGGGTAGGAATGTCAATTCCTGGAGGATGTAGGTTTAAGGAAAACGGGTAAGTTTAAAGGAGATGTGAATGGCAAGTTTTATTTTACACAGAGGGTGGTAAGAGCCTGGAATGCACCGCCAGAGGAGATGGTAGAAGCAAATACAATAGCAATACTTAAGAGGCAGTCAGAGAGGCCACAAGGTCTCTAGGGAACCTGTTGGGATACGTGAGTATATGATTTAAATTTCTTTTAGTTCCAGTTTTTCTTCAGTTCCTTGATGCAGTCGGAGAGGTCACATGGTCACATATTTGGACAGTTGCTTTAACAAAACACGACTTGGGCAGTGGCTGTCTTGAAAGGACGATGGACGATGGATGAAGACTCGCCATCTGAGGTAGTTTGGGCTGAGGTTAGGAATAGGAAAGATGAGGTCACCCTGTTAGGAGTTTTCTACAGGTCTCCTAATAGTCCGAGAGATGTAGAAGAAAGGATTGCGAGGATGATTCAGGAGAAGAGTGAAAGTAATAGGGTGGTTGTTATGGGGGACTTTAACTTTCCAGATATTGACTGGGAAAGCTACAGCTTGAGTTCGTTAGATGGGTCGGTGTTTGTCCAATGTGTGCAGGAGGGTTTCCTGACACAATATGTAGACAGGCTAACAAGAGGTGAGGCCATACTGTATTTGGTTTTGGGTAACGAACCAGGCTAGGTGTTAGAATTGGAGGTAGGTGAGCACTTTGGGGATAGTGACCACAATTCAGTGACTTTTACTCTGGTGATGGAGAGGGATAAGTGTGCACTGCAGGGCAAGAGTTATAGCTGGGAGCAGGGAGATTATGATGCGGTGAGGCACGACCTAGGATGCGTGGCTTGGAAAAGTAGGCTTCAAGGCATGGGCGCAATTGATATGTGGAGCTTGTTCAAGGAGCAACTATTGAGTGTCCTTGATAAGTATGAACCTGTCAGGCAGGGAGGAAAGGGTCGTGTGAGGGAGCCGTGGTTTAATAAGGAATTGGAATCCCTTGTTAAATGGAAGAGGGCGGCCTATGTAAAGATGAGGCGTGAAGGTTCAATTGGGGTGATTGAGAGTTATAAGGTAGCCAGGAAGGACCTGAAGAGAGAGCTAAGAGCAGCAAGGAGGGGACATGAAAGGTCCTTAGTTGGTAGGATTAGGGAAAACCCTAAGGATTTCTATACTTATGTCAGCAATAAAAGAATGACTAGGGTAGGAATAGGTCCAGTCAAGGATCTTAGTGGGAAGTTGCGTGTGGAGGCTGAAGAGATAGGGGAGACACTGAATGAATATTTTTCGTCAGTATTCACTCAGGAACAGGACATTGTTGCCGATGTGAATATTGAGTCACAATTAATTAGAATGGACGGCTTTGAGGTATGTAGGGAAGAGGTGTTGGAAATTCTGGAAAGGGTGAAAATAGATAAGTCCCCTGGGCCTGATGGCATTTATCCTAGGATTCTTTGGGAAGCAAGGGAGGAGATTGCAGAGCCATTGGCCTTGATTTTTATATCCTCGTTGTCTACAGGAATAGTGCCAGTAGACTGGAGGATAGCAAATGTGGTTCCCTTGTTCAAGAAGGGGAGTAGGGATAACCCTAATAACTATAGGCCGGTGAGTCTCACTTCTGTTGTGGGCAAAGTCTTAGAGAGAATTGTAAGGGATAGGATTTATGAACATCTGGATAGGAATAATGTGATCAAGGATAGTCAGCATGGTTTTGTGAAGGGCAGGTCGTGCCTCACAAACCTTATTGAATTCTTTGAGAAGGTGACTAAGGAGGTAGATGAGGGTAAAGCGGTAGATGTGGTGTATATGGATTTTAGTAAGGCATTTGATAAGGTTCCCCATGCAAAAAATACGGAGGTATGGCATTGAGAGTGAGTTGGAGGTTTGGATTAGGAATTGGCTGGCTGGAAGAAGACAGAGGGTAGTAGTTGATGGTAAAGGTTCATCTTGGAGTGCAGTTACTAGCGGTGTTCCGCAAGAATCTGTTTTGGAACCATTGCTGTTTGTCATTTTTATAAATGACCTGGAGGAGGGGCTAGAAAGTTGGGTGAGCAAGTTTGCGGATGATACGAAAGTCGGTGGAGTTGTTGACAGTGAGGGAGGATGTGTCAGGTTAAAGCAGGATATAGATAAGCTGCAGAGCTGGGCAGAAAGGTGGCAAATGGAGTTCAATGTAGATAAGTGTGAGGTGATTGACTTTGGTAAGAGTAACAAAAAGACGGGGTACTGGGCTAATGGTCGGACACTTGGTAGTGTGGATGAGCAGAGGGATCTTGTGTCCATGTACACAGATCTCTGAAAGTTGCCACCCAGGTAAATAGTGCGGTGAAGAAGGCATATGGCGTACTGGCTTTTATTGGTAGAGGAATTGAGTTCTGGAGTCCTGAGATCATATTGCAGTTGTATAAGACTCTGGTGCGGCCGCATCTGGAGTATTGTGTGCAGTTTTGGTCGCCATACTATAGGAAGGATGTGGAGGCACTGGAACGGGTGCAGAGGAGGTTTACCAGGATGTTGCCTGGTATGGTAGGAAGATCGTATGAGGAAAGGCTGAGGCACTTGGGGCTGTTTTCATTGGAGAAAAGAAGGTTTAGGGGTGACTTGATAGAGGTGTACAAGATGATTAGGGGTTTAGATAGGGTTGACCATGAGAACCTTTTTCCACGCATGGAGTCAGCTATTTCGAGGGGGCATAGCTTTAAATTAAGGGGTGGTAGGTATAGGACAGATGTTAGGGGTAGGTTCTTTACTCAGCGAGTCGTGAATTCATGGAATGCCCTGCCAGTAGCAGTGGTGGACTCTCCCTCATTATGGGCATTTAAGCGGGTATTGGATAGGCATATGGAGGATAGTGGGCTAGTGTAGGTTAGGTGGGCTTGGATTGGCGCAACGTCGAGGGCCAAAGGGCCTGTACTGCGCTGTATTCTTCTATGTTCTATGTTCTATGTTCTCACCCATCCTCCCCCTCTAACCAAAAAAAATTTTTTTGTGCTTCTGTTGGTAAGGTGACAAGTGTTTTCTGTTTTCTTTTTTGTTTCATTTGTTTTTGTTTCTGATAGTCTATTTGTGAATTTAGAATAGCGGGAATGGAGGTTCGGGCAGTTGAATGTTCCTCCTGCAGTATGTGGGAGGTAAGGGTCACCTCTAGTGTCCCTGCTGACTTCATCTGTGGGAACTGCAGCCAATTCCAGCTCCTCAGGAATCGGGTTAGGGAACTGGAGCTGGAGCTGGATGAACTTCAGATCATTCAGGAGGCGGAGTGAGTTATTGAGGGAGGTAGTTAGTCCTCAGCCACGTGAAGAAGGTAGATATAGGTCACCGATGGAAATGTGTTGCTGGAAAAGCGCAGCAGGTCAGGCATGCCCGAAACGTCGATTCTCCTGTTCCCTAGATGCTGCCTGACCTGCTGCGCTTTTCCAGCAACACATTTCCATCTCTGATCTCCAGCATCTGCAGACCTCACTTTCTCCTCAAAGATATAGGTCACCGCCAGGAGTAAGAAAGGGAACTGGCAGGCAGTGCAGGGATCTCCTGTGGTGGTCCCCTCAACAATAAGTATACTGTTTTGGAGACTGTTGGGGGCAACGACTTACCAAGGGTAAGCAGTGGGTCACAGGTCTCTGGCACAGAGTCTGTCCTTGCTGCTCAGAAGGGAAGGGGGAAGAGGAGAAGAGCTTTAGTCATTGGGGACACCATAATTAGGGGACAAATAGGAGGTTTTGTGGGAACAAGAAAGACTCACGGTTGGTGTGTTGCCTCCCAGGTGCCAGGGTTCGTGATGTCTCTGATCGTGTTTTCGGGATTCTTGAGAGGGGAGGGGGAAGGGGAGGGGGAGAAGCCCCAAGTTATGGTCCACATAGACACAAACGACATAGGTAAAAAGAAAGGTGGGGATCTAAGGCAGAAATTCAGGGAGCTAGGGGTGAAAGCTTAGAGTTAGAACGATCAGAGTTGCTATCTCTGGTTTGTTGCCTGTGCCACTTGCTAGTGAAGTGAGGAACAGGGAGAGAGCGGAGCTGACCACGTGGCTGCAGGAATGGTGCAGGAGGGAGGGTTTTGGATTCTTGGATAATTGGGGCTCAGTCTTGGGAAGGTGGGACCTCTAAAAAACAGGATGGTCTTCACCTGAACCAGAGGGGCACCAGTATCCCGAGGGGACACTTAGTAATGCTCTTTGGTGGGGTGGTGGTGGTTTAAAATGAATGCAGCAGGGGGATGGGAACCTGAATTGTAGTTCCCGTGTACAGGAGGTTGAGGGTAGTGAGGTCAAGAATAGGTTTACAAGGTCACGAGAGGACACCGGCAATCAGGGTGTTGGGTTGAAATGTGTGTACTTCAATGCCAGGAGCATCCGGAATAAGGTGGGTGAACTTGTAGTGTAGGTTGGCACCTTGGATTTTGATGTTGTGGCCATTTCAGAGACATGGCTGGAGGAGGGACAGGAATGGTTGTTGCAGATTCCGGGATTTAGATGTTTCAGTAAGAATAGAGAAGACAGTAAAAGGAGGGGGGAGGGTGTGGCATTGTTAATTAAGGATAGTATTACAGCAGTTGAGAGAATGTTTGAGGACTCATCCACTGAGGTAATTTGGGCTGAGGTTAGAAACAGGAAAGGAGAGGTCACCCTGTTGGGAGTTTTCTGTAGGCCTTCAAATTGTTCCAGGGATATAGAGGAAAGGATAGTAAAGATGATTCTCAATAGGAGCGAGATTAACAGGGTAGTTGTTATGGCGTCTTTAACTTCCCCTGTGTTGACTGGGAATTCAGTATTTCAAGTAGTTTCGATAGATCAGTTTTTGTTTAATGAGTGCAGGAGCGTTTTCTGACACAGTATTTAGACAGGCCAACAAAGGGTGATACCATATTGGATTTGATATTGGGGAATGAATCCGGACAGGTGTTAGATTTGGAGGTAGGTGAGCACTTTGATGATAGTGACCGCAATTCGGTTATGTTTACAACAGCAATGGGCAGGGATAGGTATATACCACAGGGAAAGAGGTATAACCGGGGAAAGGCAATTATGATGCGATTAGGCAAGATGTAGGATGCATAGGATGGGGAAGGAAACTGCAGGGGTTGGACACACTTGAAATGTGGAGCTTGTTCAAGGAACAGCTATTGTGCGTCCTTGATAAGTATATACCTATCGGCAGGGAGGTAGTTGTCAAGAGAGGGAGCCATGATTTACTAAAGACATTGAAGCTGTTGTCAAGAGGAAGAAGAAGGCTTATCTGAGGATGAGGAGTGAAGGCTCAGTTAGGGGGCTTGAGAGTTATAAGTTAGCAAGGAAAGATCTAAAGAGAGGGGGTTAAGAAGAGTGAGGAGGGGTAATGAAAGGTTGTTGGCGGATAGGATCAAGGAAAGCCCTAAGGCCTTCTATAGGTATATCAGGAATAAAAGAATGACGAGAGTAAGATTAGGGCCAATCAAAGATAGTAGTGGGAAGTTGTGTGTGGAATCTGAGGACATAGGGGAAGGGCTTAATGAATACTTTTTGTCAGTATTCACACTGGAAAAGGGCAATGTTAGTGAGAATATGGAGATACAGGCTACAAGAGTAGATGGGATTCAGGTTGACAAAAGGACATTTTAGCAATTTTGGAAGATCTGAAAATAGATAAGACCCCGGGGCTGGATGGGATTTATCCTCAGATTCTCTGGGAAGCCAGAGAAGAGATTGCAGAGCCTTTAGCCTTGATCTTTATGTCATCATTGTCGACAGGTGCATGCCAGGAGACTGGAGGATAGCAAATGTTGTTCCTTGTTTAAGAAGGGGAGTAGAGACAACCCTGGAAATTATAGGCCAGTGAGCCTTACTTCGGTTGTGGGTAAGGTGTTGGAAAAGATTATAAGAGATAGAATTTATAATCATCTGGAAAGGAATAATTTCATTAGGGATAGTCAACACAGTTTTGTGAAGGGTAGGTCGTGTCTAACTAGCCTTATTGAGTTCTTTGAGAAGGTGACAAAACAGATGGATGACGGTAAAGCGGTTGATGTGGTGTATATGAACTTCAGTAAGGCGTTTGATAAGGTTCCTCATGGTGGACTATTGCACAAAATGCGGAGTTTTGGGATTGAGGGTGAGTTAGTGGTTTGGATCAGAAATTGGCTGGCTGAAAGAAGTCAGAGGGTGGTGGTTGGTGGGAAATGTTCATCCTGGAGCTCGGTTACCAGTGGTGTTTTGGGACCACTGCTGTTTATCATTTTTATAATTGATCTGGATGTGGGTGTAGAAGGATGGATTAGTAAATTTGCGGATGATCCTAAGGTCGGCAGAGTTGTGGATAGTGCCAAAGGATGTTGTGGGTTACAGAGAGACATAGATAATATGTCGAGCTGGGCTGAGATTGGCAAATGGAGTTTAATGCTGAAAAGTGTGAGGTGGTTACTTCAGAAGAAATAACAGGAATGCAGCGTACTGGGCTAATGGTAAAATTCTTGGCAGTGTAGATGAACAGAGAAATCTCAGTGGCCAGGTGCATAAATCCCTGAAAGTTGCCACCCAGGCTGATAGGGTTATTAAGAAGGCATGTGGTGTGTTGGCGTTTATTGGTAGGGGGATTGAATTTCAGAGCCACGAGATCATGCTTCAGCTGTACAAGATACTGGTGCGGCCGCACCTGGAATATTGTGGACAGTTCTGGTCACCACATTATAGGAAGGATGTGGAAGCTTTGGAAAGGATTCAGAGGAGATTTACTGGGATGTTGCCTGGTATGGAAGGAAGGTCTTACGAGGAAATGCTGAGGGAACTGAGGCTGTTTTTGTTGGAGAGAAGAAGGTTGAGAGGTGATTAAATCGAGATGTACAGGATTATCAGGGGGTTAGATAGGGTGGACAGTGAGAGACCTTTTCCTTCGATTGTAAGGGCTAACATGAGGTGACATAGCTTTAAATTGAGGAGTGATAGATTTAGGACCGATATCAGGGGTAGATCCATCACTCAGAGAGTAGTAGGGGTGTGGAATGGCCTGTCTGCAACAGTATAGACTCGCCAATGATATGGGCATTTAAATGGGCATTGGACATACATCTGGATAATAATGGAACGGTGTAGGTTAGATGGGCATCAGATTAATTTCACAGGTTGGCACAACATCGAGGCTAAAGGGCCTGCACTGCACTGTAACATTCTATGTTCTATGAGGCACCTAAATAGATGCATGAATAGGCAGGGAATAGGGG
This sequence comes from Chiloscyllium plagiosum, assembly GCF_037043375.1. Classification (NCBI taxonomy): domain Eukaryota; kingdom Metazoa; phylum Chordata; class Chondrichthyes; order Orectolobiformes; family Hemiscylliidae; genus Chiloscyllium; species Chiloscyllium plagiosum. The sequence goes on from NW_028270174.1 coordinate 4,018,532, forward strand.
GATATGGATCATGTAGAGGCAAAAGACACATACACAGACATGCATACACAGACATACCTACACACAGAGACACATACAGATCCACACCCATACCCACACCCACACAGAGACACAGATACAAACACACACTGATCCGCACACAGACCCACACAGATACACTTAGACACAGACACACCCATACACACCCACCCACACACACACAGATACAGATACGACACACACACTGATCCGCACACAGACCCACACAGATACACTTAGACACAGACACACCCATACACACCCACCCACACACACACAGAGACACAGATACAAACACACACTGATCCGCACACAGACCCACACAGATACACTTAGACTCAGACACACCCATACACACCCACCCACACACACACAGATACAGATACGACACACACACTGATCCGCACACAGACCCACACAGATACACTTAGACACAGACACACCCATACACACCCACCCACACACACACAGATACAGATACGACACACACACTGATCCGCACACAGACCCACACAGATACACTTAGACACAGACACACCCATACACACCCACCCACACACACACAGATACAGATACGACACACACACTGATCCGCACACAGACCCACACAGATACACTTAGACACAGACACACCCACACACATACCCCCACACACACCCCACCACACACACACAGTTGTAATGTAGGAAGCATCTAGTGCACAGTAAGCTTCCACACAGCAATGCCTTGATGGTTGCCATGTGCTGGTGAACTTAGATCCTGGTGAAGAGTTTGCCAAGTTGGGTGAGAGAGCTCACCTTCTTCTCTTCAAGGAATGGTCACAAAAAATGTAAAGTACTTCATCTGACAGACAGCACTTCAGTAGTGCAGCCCTCCCTCAGTCCGGCACTGGGCATGTCAGTTTGGAGTTTTACAATGTCATTGCAGGAGTGAACACCCCGCGGTGCCCATCCTGACTTACAGATGAGGATATTACTCCCTGGGTACCTCTGACAGCTTTGAGCTGTGTGAGACAGGAAGCCTCAGTACACACCCCACCCTGACTGATACCCCCTCACAGTCTGCAGTATGCCCTGTCAGTAAAGACCCACCTCCTGAATCAGTCACTTTTAGGGATCCAACCACTGGTTCATATCGAAGAGGGCGGGGCACACATTCAAGACCATATCATGTTTTGTGATTTTTTTTATCATCAAAGCCATAGCAACCAGAATACATATTCATGTTCTTGGTATTTAAGTAGTGAGAGTAACGTCAATGTTTACACCAGCACTCCCTTATTCCTAGGGTTGTTCTGCAAACAGTCCAATAAAACCAACCTGATCAAAGATCTCCAGATTGCACATTGAATTAACCTCACAGAGGCTGGTATCCCATCACCAATCACCCTTTATTTACACAGGGAGCCAGGGTTCCCTGACTGAACCAGATTAACAGTCCCAATCAGGGAACTCAGATTCTGAGGTCCACCTGGCTGACCTCAGTACCATCATGACATCCCTCTTCCTTTAATTCCTGGGACATAGGCCCATTCCTTTTTCCTGAGGTGTTTTGAAACCAGGCACAGTTCCTCTGAATCTGCCTCCGATATGGGTGGAGTGTACTGGACTAAGGCACATCTCTTGCACTCGGAGCATCTTGGAAGAAGTTAATTGTCTTCTTCTGACTGTAACAGTGTCGAGGCTGCGATATCTGCCATGTCCATCTCCTCCCTAGAGGTTGCTTCAACATTAAGTGGAGGGGGAGAACCCAAGGGTTCTAACAGCCTTGCTGCTTGCTCTGTGGTAGACAGGCAGGAGCAAGCCAGGCAGCATCAACAGGGGGAGAGGTCAATGTTTCTTCAGGGTTATATCTGAAACTTTGAGTTCTCCACCTCCTGACGCTGCCTGGCTTTCTGTGTTCTCCCAGCCTCCTGCCTGTCTACTTTGGATTCCAGCATCTGCAGTTTCTTTGTCTCTAATTAACGGTGTTCAGAGGGGCGGGGTATGGTTTGCTCCTGCCCCATTTGTGAGGCTTTTGCTTACACATGGTCCATATACCTGTCCGGTACCCTGCTCCAGTCTGAACTTTGTACATCACGGGACCTGACCTCATATCAACCACAGCTCTTACCCATGCAGGGCCATTCCCTGGTTTAAACATCAAACTGCATCTCATGAAGTAAACTGACTCTCTCACTCAGTGGAGTTTTGTGTCTGACATGGGTGTTCCTGATGCTGGTTTACCCTCCTCCTCCAGGTCCGGGAAGATCCGATTTAATCTGGTGCAGAGTCTTCTCCCCAAGAGCGATTCTGCTGGGGCTATCCCTGTAGATGGGTGAGGGATGGTTCTCTAGTCAAAAAGGAAGCGGGATAGTGTGGTATCGAGTGAAGCTGTAGGCTGTTTCTTTAAGCCTGCCTTTACAGAGTGGACCACTCTTTCCACCAGACCATTGGACAATGAATGGTATGGAGCTGTCCTTATGTGCCAAATGCCATTCAGTTTTAGGAAGTATTCAAATTTCCCGCTGGTAAATGATGGCCTATTTTGTGTGACCAACACTTCCCAAAGACAGTGTATTGTGAAAGGTGCTCGCAGCTTTCTAGTATTCGTCCCTGTGTTTGATGAAGGAGCTCACTTCAGTTGGGCACCCACTATGTCTGAGAACATAGAGCCCATGAAAGGGCCAGCTTTGCCAATGTGTAACCGAGCCCAAGGTTTATCCACCATTCCTTTAAATGAGGGGGGCTGCGGGTGGTAATGTTTCTCATTGTTAGCAACCTGGGCACTACCCCAACAACACAGCTATGTTTCCACCCAATCCTGACCACTAGACATAACGTCTCCCCAGCTTCTTCATCTTGGAAACCCCTGGATGACCCTGATGGCATTCGGCCAGTATCTGGCAGTGACCTTTTGCTCAGGATGATCACCCTTACTCCCCGTAATACTATGCCATCCTCGACAGTGATCTGGTCTCCCCAGGTCCAGACAGGTTTCAGTGCTGGTTGTGATGGCTCCTCTATCTCCCCCATAACCACCAGCTGTTTTAGTTTTGCCAAGGCGGGATCCTTCTGTGCCCACAGTCGGATATTGTCAGCGGTGACTGGAAGGGTGTCCAGAAAGTTTTAAAACCAGAGCAGACTGTTCCAGAGGCAGCATCACCGGTGGTGTGTCCGGCAGCAAGAGGCAGCTCAATGTATCCACATTTGCTACTTGGCCTTCCAGACAGTGTTCCAGTTTGTAATGGTACTCACTCCGAATGAGAGCCCAGCGCTGAATTCCACCTGAAACTATGGGTGGCATGGCCCTGTCCTCTTTAGGCAGGAGTTTGTGGTCTGTTGTTATTACAAATTTACACCCATAATGGTCTTGGTGGAACTTTCTCACATCAAAGATGATTGATAAACCTTCCTTCTCTACGAGGGTGTATTTGCATTCGGCATCAGCCAAAGTCCAGGAAGCATACTCTATTGGGCATTCCTCTCTGTTGGGATAACACTACCCTGATACCATAAGGGGAGGCATCGCATGGCATCACCACCTCTCGCTTCGGATCGTAGTGGGCCAACACTTTAGACAAACAGTTTTTTCACTTCCCTAAAGGCTGCTTCTTGGCTTTGTGACCATTTCCAAGGCTGACCCTTTGTCAATAGGAGGTGTAAGGGTGCCCAGATGGAGGCCAGGTTATGTATGAATGTTCTGTAATAATTCACTAACCCAAGGAAAAACCTAAGCTCTAGTACAGACATGGGAGCTGGGGTTCCTTAGATTGCCCTCACTGTTTGTTCCAATGGGTGTGACCTGGTCTTGTTGACTCTGTAGCCCAAGTAAGACACTTGGGGGTGGGCTGGAACACATATTTTTCCCTTCTAAGTTGTACGCCTGCCTGGGAAAAATGTCTAAGTACTATGCCCAAGTTCTCTAAGTGGTCTTCCCTGTTATTGGCACAACATCCAGATAAATGACGACCTGGGGTAGACCTTGTAAATAGTTCTCCATCTGCTGAAAAATTGCACAAGCTGATGATATCCCAAATGGCAGTCTCATATATTGGTACAAACCCTTAAGGGTATTAATTGTAGCATACTTCTGGGAATCCTTATCTAACTGCAATTGCAATTCTGCAAGGCTCATATCCAGCTTGGTAAAGGACAGCCCCTCTTGCCAGCTTTGCATATAAATCCTCTATGTGACAGATTTGGGTATTTATTCAGCTTTGAAAAGTGGTTTACCGTTTGTTTAAAATCCCCACAAAGGCAAACCGACCCGTCAGGCTTCACAATCGGTACAACCGGTGCTACCTATTCCGCAAACTGGACTGGTTCGATGATTCCTTTGATTTTCAGACTTCCGATTTCTGCGTCTAGTTTTGCCCACAGGGTAAATGTCACTGAGTTGGCTTTGCAGAATCGTGGAATTACTTTCTGGTCCACATGCAAGGTGGCCTGAACTTCTTTGATAGTCCCTTGGCCTTCCTGAAAAACTTCCGGGTATTTTTAATTAGGACTTCACTCAGGAAGCCATTTTCTTATTGAAAATTGTTAAGCCAATCAAGTCAAACCCTTCTCAACCAATTTCACTCCATCAACCTTGGACCCAAGCCTTTAATACAATCAGTGGGAACTGAACCAGCTACTTCTCCTAAGAGTCCAGAGATAAAGTTGTACCCTGGGAAAGGTTCCCCAGTTTTGGCTGTCAGTCTGGCAGATGTCTTGCTCAAACTTACGGTTTGGAGTACAGAGTGAATTTTGATAAAAATTGGTTCTGCGATCACTGAAATGGCTGTCCAGTATTGATGTCCATTAGTATGATCATGTAACCAGATGTTTATTTTGAGTGTTTCTGATTTGGAAGTTGCTAAGCAATTTAACTGTTCCAAACCAGATGCAGATATACTTTCCAGAGTGTGCACTGTCCTGGATACCAGCCTAGGAGTTCTCTTACTCAATTTAGATCCAGTGGGACTCTTGCTGACTCGAGTTCGGCATACCGGCTGCAACTCCAATGGCTTGCCGACCCGGATCCTGAAGAAAATTTTACCCATTTGCCTGTGGCTTGGCTTTGATTTGACGTTTTGCTATGAGCTGACCATGGGGCCCTCTGTTTAGGATATATTCTGAGTGAGGCTGTGCAATTGCCTTTACTCAAGTGGTGTTCCCCAAGCTCAGTTGGCCTGTTGAGGTGTCCACTTCTATTACAATACCCTGCAGCTCATATGCTCTACTTGCTGTATATTCCAATGATAAAGCCAGTTGTGTTGCCTGCTTGAAGTCCAGTTGGGCTTCAGCTAGTAGGCGCTTCTGCATGGTTACGTCATTAATCCCACTCTCTTTGCCACTGAAATAACTCTACAGAGGCTGATGTTACCAAGTCACCCTTTATTTTCACATGCATATACATGACACTGACCCAGCTCCCTCAGAGCCAGTTCTCAGATACTCCTATTTTGTTTCCTCCCCCACACTACCACCTAACAACAGTAGTGCTTATCTTTCCCCAGCACCCATGGTGTCTGTGTGTAGGTGTCGGACACAGTGAAAAACAACAAGTGTGTAAATCTTTATTTATATTCCACACCAAGAAGAAAGGAAACACCCGAATGGCCAGTGACAAGCAGTGCCCTTGTCAAAGGGCAATGCTGCATGTTCAAACAGTGAAGGGGAGGGCAGGGATCAAATCAAAATAGAGTTGGAGGGGGAAATAATACACTTCACTCCCTGCAGTGCCCATCTTTCCCTGAAAATCTTGAGTGTGTTGGTGGACACCTCATGCTCCTACTCCAGGGACACCCAGGCATGGACGTAACCATGGAGGAGGGGCAGGCAATCAACACTCCTGTTTGTATCTGTCAGCCAGGGCTCCCTGATTGGACCAGGTAAACAGCCCCAGTCAGGGAACTCAGATTTTCTGAGGTCACCTGGCTCACCTTTTTACAATCAGTACCTGTCTAAATAGTCTTTGTCTGACTGACAGTGCATGGGGGAGTGATGTCCCACAGAGGTTTGTACTGGGCCTGAACCTTTTACACTTCACAGCAAGACATGGGAAGTGAAGGCGTGGTGGATAACTTCACTGATGTCACAAAGATTAGAGGAAACTATATTGTGAAGGAGACAGAGAGTTTGCAGATGGATATAGATAGGTTGTAAATGGCAGAATATAACATGGTAAAATGTGAAGTAGTTCACTTTCGATTCCAACATCTGCAGTTTTTTGTCTCTTTTCAATAGGATCCTGGCTGCTTTGATGGTGTTTTAAACCCACTTTCCCATCTACTCTGATAACCCTTGGTTGCCCCTGTCTAGCAGGAATCTATCCACCTCCACTTTAAAAATGTTCACTAACTCCGCTCCCACCTCCTCCTGAGACACAGAGGTCAAAAGTCACACAACCCTCAAGGTAAATAATCTCTTTATCTCTGTCCCAAAAAGGGTGACGTCCAACTTTAAAACTGTGCTCATCCACAAGAGAAAACATCCTTTCAACATCCACCTTGGCGAGATCTTATACACTCCGCTCAAATCACCCCTCACATTTCTAAACTCTAATGGAAAACAGCCCAATTGAACCAATCATTCCTCATCAGACAACCTGCTCATTCCAGGTAACAATCCAATAAACCTCCTCTAACCTGCCTCCAGTGCAGTTACATCCTTCGTTAAATAAGGAATCCTAAACCATAGGATTTCGGATATGGTCTCTTCAGTGCCCAGTAGAACTGAAGTAGAATCCATTTACTTTTATATTTATTTCCTCTTGTAATAAAGGATAGCATCCCATTAGCCTCACGGCTACTGTAACTGTAAACCAGGGCTTTATAATGCATGCACCAGAACACCAAGATCACTCTGCACCTCAGAATGCCACATACGTTCTGTTTCTGTAATATTCTGCTTTTTCCTTCCTCTTGACAAAGGGAAGATGTGGATATGCCGGTGTTGGACCAGGGTGTACAAAGTTAAAATTCACACAACACCGGGTTACAGATGGGAAAGTGGAGTTTAAAACACAATCAAAGCAGCCATGATCTTATTGAATAGAGACAAAAACACTGCAGATGCTGGAATCCAAAGTGAACAGGCAGGAGGCTGGAAGAACACAGCAAGCCAGGCAGCGTCAGGAGGTGCAGAAGTCGACTTGTGCACCTCCATGATCCGACTGAATGGCACTACAAACTCAAAGGGCTGAATAGCTTACTGGAACTTCTGTTTTCTGACAGTTGTCAGGTTTTGGTTTGAATCAAATAAAATAAAGAACTGAGAATGCTGGCAATCTGAAACCGAAATAGTATCTGTGTCATTTCCACTTCCATTAAAGGGGAACGATTTCCCTGAGTCTCATTTATGTTTCACTACAATTGATTCATTCCAATAATTGATTGCAATTAGATATCTGCTGGAAAGTTAGCACTCTGCGTTTTCAGAAGAATTAAGGGAACGGCTGGAATGTAACAGTGATTACAATACAGCAGGTGGCACATATTAATGAGGTCATTAAACATTGCAGCCACTTGTCTATACTTATGAGTAAAGAATTAATTTGCTTAACATCCTTTATTTCTGAGTAATGTTTGTGACAATAAACATGACTTATTAAAATTGGATACAGAATAATTTAAGTGAAGATAAGAGATTTATTTGTAATTGAGACTAGTTGAATATTAAACGAATCATGCTTCCCACCTCTCACTCTCTTTTTAGCTTAAATATTTAACTAGATAAAAGAGACACATCAGGAGAATTTTATATTTTTTACCTCTTATTACAAAGAGGGAAAAATGCTTGTTTTAACTTGAATTGATGACTCATTATCAAAGTAAGTAACACATAGTTTAGAATGACTGAGACTTTATAAGGTGTGTCTGAAGGAAGAGAGCAAGGTGGAGAGGGTTAGAAAGGAAAGTTATGGACCAGGTCATTAAAGAAATAGTTGTCAGTGGCAGACTGATGGGACTCAGTGATGACCTGAAATAGAGTGAAAGAGTGAACTTAGAGGCTGTTTCAATCAATAGCAATTTCAAAGATTTGCAATTCCCAGCTTATCTCACCTCCACCCCCTGAATTTCCACATTAATGAAGTGTTCATCTATAACAGGCCAGTGCCTTTTAACTGTACTTGTTCCAGAATAGTGGAAGTGGTTACTACTAATTACACAACCCCCTCATGGTCTTGAGAACATGGTGGTAAGTCGTCATTTTGTAGTCTATAAGGTGGAGAGATACCCAGAGTGCCTTTAGCGAGGGAGTTCCATGGTTTTCAGTCAGTGACACTGAAGGAACAGGGATGTGGTTCCATGTCAGAAGGGTGTGTAGCCTGCAGCATTGTGATGTTCCCACATGTGTGCTGACCTTATCCATCTCATTGGGTGTGGTCAGGGAATGATGCAGCTCACCTAGTAGATGCTGCTGCTCCCACTGGGGTCTGGGTGGCACAGGGAAGGAATGTCTATGGCAATGAATGAGGTATCAATAACCGGCTAAGATCATGAGAAGTAAGAGCAAGGCCATTCAGCCCATCGGGTCCTGCAACGCCATTGAATAAAACCAAGGCTGGTTAGAATGGGGTTTGACTTACACTTTGCTGCCTGTTCTGTGACCCTCGACGCCTTTGTCAATCAAAAATCTGTCTAATTCAATGGTGAATATATCCAATATACCCAGCCTCCAGATGAGAGTTCCATAAAATGATAACCTCTTACAAAATTCTTCCTCATTTTCATTTTAAATGGTATGTCTCTGAAACTGTGGCCCTAGTTCTACACTCCTACATGATGGACACTATCTCTCTGTGTCAACCCTGTCAAGACCACTCAGAATCTTATCCATTTCATGTAAGGCCACCTCTCCATCTTATACACTCCAATGGATACAGGCCAACCGTGTTCAGTCTTTTCTGTATCTGGTGCTCCAAGTGCATTCTCACCAATTCCAGTTCCAATTGTAATAGGGTTACCCTGTTTTTATAGAGTCATTGAGCTGGACAGTACAGAAGCAGACCCTTTGGTCCAGCTCGTCCATGCCGACCAGATCTCCCAAATTAATCTAGTCCCATTTGTCAGCACTTGGCCTATATCCCTCTAAACCCTTCCGACTCATATACCCATCCTGACGCCTTTTAAATGCTGTAATTGTACCAGCCTCCACCACTTCCTCTGGCAGCTCATTCCATACACACATCACCCTCTGCATGAAAATATTATCCTTAGGGTCCCTTTTATATCTTTCCCCTCTCATCTTAAACCTATGCCCTCTAATTTTGGACTCCTACCCTGAGAAAAGACCTTGTCTATTTATCCTATCCATGCTCCCCATGATTTTATAAATCTCTATAAGGTCACCCCTCAGCCTCCGACGCTCCAGGGAAAACAGCCCCAGCCTCTCCCTGTAGATTAAACCCTTCAATCCTGGCAACATTCTTAAAAATCTTTTCTGCATCCTTTCAAGTTTAACAATATCTTTCCATAGCAGGGAGACCAGAATTGCACACAATACTCCAAAAGTTGCCCTTTAAGTCCCTTTTATATCATTTCCTTCTCACCTTAAACCTATGCCCTCTCATTTTGGATTCCCCATCCCAGGAAAAAGACCTTGTCTATTACCCTATCCATGCCCCTCATGATTTTATAAATCTCTATGAGATTACCCCTCAGCCTCCGACGCTCCAGGGTATATAGCCCTATTCTTTCCCTGTAGTTCAAACCCTCCAACCCCAGCAACATCCTTCTAAATCTTTTACTGATGTTGGACAACGTAGGGACACAGAATGGGATTGACTCTTGAGTCATGAGATACACTGTAACAAGATGCAGTGCCTTTGATAGACATTCGCTTCTCCTGCTCCTTGGATGCTGCCTGACCTGCTGTGCCTTTCCAGCACCACACTCTCAATTCCACAGAAGGAGGTATTTCAGACAAAGTTATTCTGGGAGTTCACTGTCCAGGACCAGGACATGTTGCTTTCCCCTCCCCATTACAAAATTCAGTCATTAAACCATCAACAAGGTGAGATTGCCCCACAGCAATAGCATTCTGTTGCTGACTGTAAGGTCAGAGAGTGGTCTTGGATCTGATTGGTGGGCGCTACCAGGCAATGTATTCATGATGAAGGAAACAATGGATTCACAACTTGGCTCTGGGCGGGATGGGGCCAGGCACCCGGAAGAGTGGCTGGTGGGGCTGAGTTTGTGTTTTGAAGCCCAGGGGAGGGGGCAGAAAGGGAGAAGGGTCTGGGAACCTCCCAGTGTGAGGGGGCCAACACCATTCCAAAGGAGAAACCCTCTTTCCTCAGAAGATAGACTTTGCCACTGTCACCTGCCAACAACAACTGCATTGGGCAGTACAATATCCCAGATCCAACCCTCCAACTCGGCACCGCCCTCTTGATCTATCCCACCTGTCCATCTTCCTTCCCACCTATCCGCTCCACTCGCTAGTCTGACCTATCACCATCACACCCACCTTCACCTACCTATTGCATTCCCAGCTACCTTCCCCCCAGCCCCTTCCATTTATCTCTCAGTCCTCTTGCCCCCTCCCCCATCCCATTCCTGATGAAGAGCTAATGCTTGTAACATCGACTCTCCTGCTCCTCGGATGCTGTCCGACCTGCTGTGCTTTTCCAGCACTACACGTTTTGACTCTGATTTCCAGCATCTGCAGTCCTCACTTTCTCCTAGTGTAATACCTGAGACAGTTGACTTGTTAATGAGGTTGGTTGAGCGTTTTCAGTGATGGACAGATTATCAGTTTCAGTGCCAATTCGCCAATTGGTTTATGGGAAACTGGTGTATTGACATTGATGATGCAGGACAGCAGTGGTCCCAACTTGTAAACATTAAATCCCAGCTTGTATGTCATAGAATCCTTGATAGTAGACAGGCAGGAGGCTGGAAAAACACAGCAGGCCAGGCAGTATCAGGAGGTGGAGAAGTCGACATTTCGGGTGTAACCCTTTATAGTGTCCATGAAGCCTTTACTTTCTAATACAATCTTGAAGAATTATTTATGAAGGAAGATACCTTTAAAAATAGTGAGAAATATACATTTGTTCTACAACAATAACTGACATCTTTAACAATATAGCGCCTTTAATGGTAGAATCCACCTACAGGACCTTCACAAGAAGCCGCGTGAGGAGACATTCAAGTTAATAATCAAATGCTTGGCCAGTAGGCTGGGGTTTAAACAAGGAGAGGGTGAGTAAGACACATTTAGGGAGGGAACTCTGGAATTTGAGTTCTGAGCAGCTGAAGGTGATGGAGAAAATCCCAGCAGGATGGGTTGGTAGAATAGGAGAGGCTGGAAGAGGTGACAGAGGTAGGAAGCTGAGCAAGAAGTGGAAAGTTTCAGTCACCAGGATGAGGGTGTAAATTTTGAGAACATTAGTTCTCTGTCACAACATGAAACGTAAATTCCAAAAAAAATGTCAAAGAAAATGTATATCCTGTGGGCTTCACTAGAATAACAACGACCAAAACCACGGATCTGAAAAAGTGCCAAAAGGAAATGGCTAGAGTTTGTTCTGTTTATGAATATGACAGTGTAGGAGCGTCATCTTAGTTCCGTTCTAACATGATGTAACATAATGTACAATTCCGAAATCACTTCACATCTGCCTGACTAATGCTGTAAACTTGTTTTGTAATTTTATCTTATCTGTTACATTTCAATCTCTTACATCCTGCTGTTGAACACCCTACAATAATGTGAGATAATTTCTCTAGGAACTGAGGTGGTGATGTACAGGACTTCATTGAATACTGCAGACTCAGTTTTAGCTGGAGCTTTGACCCACATTCAGCACCATCCTTTGGAGAAAGTGAGGACAGCATGAGATCATAAGAACAGAACAATTAGGAACAGGAGGAGGCCATTCAGCCCCTTGAGCCGGTTTTGCCATTCTCATCTCAGCCTCAACCTCACTTTCCTGCCTGCTCTCCATAATCCTTCAACCCACTACTAATTAAAAATTTGTCTATCTCCTCCTTACATTTACTCAATTTCTTAGCATCCACTGCACTCACATGGAGTGAATTTCATAGATTCCTGACCCTTTGAGAGAAGTAATTAGATTAGATTAGATTAGATTAGAGTGTGGAAACAGGCCCTTCGGCCCAACAAGTCCACACCGACCCGCCGAAGCGAAACCCACCCATACCCCTACATTTACCCCTTACCTAACACTATGGGCAATTTAGTATGGCCAATTCACCTGACCCTGCACATCTTTGGAAACCGGAGCACCCGGAGGAAACCCACGCAGACACGGGGAGAACGTGCAAACTCCACACAGTCAGTCGCCTGAGGCGGGAATTGAACCCGGATCTCTGGCGCTGTGAGGCAGCAGTGCTAACCACTGTGCCACCGTGCCGCCCACTAATGTCTCCTTATAAAATAAAACAAGGAACTGCAGATGCTGGAAATCTGAAACAAAGACAGAAATTGCTGAGAAAACTCAGCAGGTCTGGTAGCATTTGTGGGGAGAAATCAGTTATACCATTTTACCATAGAATAGAATCCCTACAGTATGGAAACAGACCACTTAGCCCAACAAGTCCACACCGACCCTTCAAAGAGTATCCCATCCAGACCCATTCCCCGACATTTCCCCCTGACTAATGGCCTAACCTACACATTCCTGCACTCTATGAGCAATTTAGCATGGCCAATTCACCTGACCTGCACATTTTTGGATTGTGGGAGGAAACCGGAGCACTCGGAGGAAACCCACGCAGACACGGGGAGAATGTGCAAACTCTACACAGACAGTGGCCCAAGGGCGGAATCAAACCTGGGTTCCTGGTGCTGTGAGGCTGCAGTGCTAACCACTGAGCCACCATGCCATTTTGAATCTGCTGACTCTTCATCAGACCTGCTGAATTTCTCTGGCAATTCCTGTTTTAGTTTCTGCACATCTCTGTTTTAAATCTGCCACTCTTTAACCTAAAGCTGTGACTTTTCATTTGAGATTGCCCCACATGAGGACATGCATTGACGTTGTCAATCACCTTTAGCATCTTGTGTACCTCAATTAGATCTCCTCTCATTCTTCTAAACTCCAGAGATTATAGGCCTGAACTGCTCAACCTCTCTTTATAAGGTGCACCCCTCATCTACATCCCATGCCTCCAATACAACTCCATCCCTCCTTAGTTGGGGAGACCATCCCTGTACGCAATATTCCAGGTGCAGTATCTAATGTCTTGTACAGGGGCAGCAACACTTCCCAACTTTTACACTCTATTCCTTTAGCAATCAATGCCAAAATTCCATTTGCCTTCCTTTTTAAGGCTAGCTTTCCGCAATTCTTGCCCAAGGGGGCAAAGTGAAGTATTCTCATTGCGGCTTCATGTATGTGACTAAACCTTATTGCCAGTAATTGGCTGGGGGAGGAGCTGCATGGGAGACTGATCAATAAAATGAGAACCCATGGTGTTAGGGGAGGGTATCAATATGAATAGGGAATTGGCTGGCTGGGAGAAGCCCAAGACCAGAGATAAACGGGTATAGATTCATAGAGATGTACAGCAGAGAAACAAACCCTTCGGACCAACCCGTCCTTGCCAACCAGATATCCCAAACTAATCTAGTCCCACCTGCCAGCACCCGGCCCATATCCCTCCAAACCCTTCCTATTCATATACCCATCCAAATGCCTCTTAAATGTTGCAATTGTACCAGCCTCCACCACATCCTCTGGCAGCTCATTCAATACCCGTACCACCCTCTGTGTGAAAAGGTTGCCCCTTAGGTCTCTTTTATATCTTTCCCCTCTCACCCTACACCTATGCCCTCTAGTTCTGGACTCCCTGACACTAGGGAAATGACTTTGTTGATTTATCCTATCCATGCCCCTCATAATTTTGTAAACCTCTGTAAGATCACCTCTCAGCCTCCAGGGAAAACAGCCCCAGCCTGTTCAGCCTCTCCCTGTAGCTCAAATCCTCCAACCCTGGCAACATCCTGATAAATCTTTTCTGAACCCTTTCAAATTTCACAACATCTTTTCGATAGGAAGGAGACCGGAAGAGGTGTAGTGGACAGTGAAGAACACTACCTCAGATTACAATGGCATCTTGATCAAATGAGCCACTGGGTTGAGGAGTAGCAGATGGAGTTTAGATTAGATTAGATTACTTACAGTGTGGAAACAGGCCCTTCGACCCAACAAGTCCACACCGACCCGCCGAAGCGCAACCCACCCAGACCCATTCCCCTACATTTACCCCTTCACCTAACACTACGAGCAATTTAGCATGGCCAATTCACCTAACCTGCACATTTTTGGACTGTGGGAGGAAACCGGAGCACCAGGAGGAAACCCATGCAGACACGGGGAGAATGTGCAAACTCCACACAGACAGTTAATTTAGATAAATGTGAGGTGCGGCATTTTGGAAAGGCAAATCTGGGCAGGACATATATATTTAATGGTAAGGTCCTGGGGAGTGTTGCTGAACAAAGAGACCTTAGAGTGCAGGTTCATAGCTCCTTGAAAGTGGAGTCGCAGGTAGATAGGATAGTGAAGAAGGCGTTTGGTATGCTTTCCTTTATTGAGTACAGGAGTTGGGAGGTCATGTTGCGGCTGTACAGGACATTGGTTAGGCCACTGTTGGAATATTGTGTGCAATTCTGGTCTCCTTCCTATTGGAAAGATGTTGTGAAACTTGAAAGGGTTAAGAAAAGATTTACAAGGATGTTGCCAGGGTTGGAGGATCTGAGCTACAGGGAGAGGCTGACCAGGCTGGGGCTGTTTTCCCTGGAGCGTCGGAGGCTGAGGGGTGACCTTATGGAGGTTTACAAAATCATGATAGACGTGTATAGGGTAAATAAACAAGGCCTTTTCCCTGGGGTGGGGGAGTCCAGAACTAGAGGGCACAGGTTTAGGATAACAGGGGAAAGATATAAAAGGGACCCAAGGGGGGTGAATGTGTGGAATGAGCTGCCAGAGGAAGTGGTGGAGGCTGGTACAATTACAACATTGAAAAGGCATCTGAATGGGTATATGAATAGGAAGGGTTTGGAGGGATATGGGCTAAGTGCTGGCAAATGGGACTAGATTAGGTTGGGGTATCTGGTCGGCATGGACGAGTTGGACTGAAGGGTCTGTTTCCCTGCTGTACATCTCTGTGATTCCATGACAGCCGGTGACTGGTGAAGTTCTATAGCGGTTAGTGTCGGGACCACAATTATTCACGTTATACATTAATGATCCAGACAAAGGAACTGAGGACATTGTTGCTCGGTTTTTAGATGACACAAAAACCAGTGGAGAGGTAGATAGCATTGAGGAAGCAGGGAGGCTGCAGAAAGACTTGGACAGGTTAGGAGAGTGGGCAAAGAAGTGGCAGATTCAGTACAATGGGGTTAAGTGTGAGGTTATGCACTTTTGATAGGAATAATAGATGCATAGACTATTTTCTAAATGGGGAAAGGCTTCAGAAATCTGAAGCGGAAAAGAACTTGGGAGTCCCAATTATAGGATTGTCTTAAGGTTAACATGCAGATTCAGTTAGAGAAGCATGAGTCGAAAAGTGTGGTGCTGGAAAAGCACAGCAGATCAGGCAGCATCTAAGGAGCAGGAGAGTCAATATTTTGGGCATAAGCCCTTCATCAGGAATGTGGTGGGGGGGAAGGGGAATGTGAGATAAATAGGGGGTGGGGCTGGGGGGAAGGACATGCAAATCTTGGGCCTCCTTCACTGCTAAATCTAAGCCACCTGATGAATGGAGGTAGAACTCCTTATCTTCTGCCTTGGGACCCTCCAACCACACGGCATCAACATCAACTTCACCAGTTTCCAAATCTCTCCTCCCCCCACCTAATCCCAGATCCAATCCTCCAACTTGGCACCTCCTTCTTGAACTGTCTACCTGTCCATCTTCCTTCCCACCTATCTGCTCCACCCTCCCCACTGACCTATCACAATTACCCCCACCTGCATTTACCTATTGCCTTCCCAGCTACCTCCCCCACTGCCCCACCAAGCAGGGCTTGTCAAATGAGGAGCAGCTGAGAACTCTGGATCTGTACTTGATGGAGTTTGTAAGGATTTTGGGGCTGTGGGAATCTGATTGAAACTGACAGAATACTCAGAGGCCTGGATTGAGTGGACTTGGAGATGATGTTTCCATTAATAGGAGAGACTAGGACCCGAGGGCACAGCCTCAGAGTGAAGGAACAACCCTTGTGAACTGGGATGAGGAGGAATGTCTTCAGCCAGAGGAGGGTAAATCTGGTAACTCATTTCCACAGAGGGCTATGGAGGCCAAGTCATTCAGTCTCTTTAGGACCGAGATGGACAGGTTCTTGATTAGTAACAGGGTCAAGGGTTACGGAGAGAAGGCAGGAGAATGGGGTTGAGGAACATATCAGCCATGATCGAATGATAGCATAGACTCAATGGGCTGAATGGTCTAATTCTGCTCCTGTGTCTTATGATCTTATGGTCTTTGTAAGATGTGAAACTCTCTCTCTCTCTTTCTCTCTCTCTATCTCACACCATTACTTATCCTCCTGCTGATTCAGTAAATCCTGGGCAATGGCAGATTTGAGGGGGCTGAATGGCTTTCTCCTCTTCCTGTGTTCCTCTGTGTAATCAGCAGGTCATTGATAAATTTCACGTTTCTGTACAGGTAAGTGAAATTACCTGCTAGGTTGTAAAATCTGAAACACTTTCACTGCTCTCACACCCAGAAGGGCTGTTATTTACTTGTCTGTTTAGGAAAAGGTCAGACAGTGACTATAAACTGACTCACTAGTAGCACCAGCCCCCCCTGGGCACTGTAACGTTGATTATCATTCATCAGCTTCTGTTGACACAAAGCTATCGATATCAGCATTGCTTTCATAGTCAGTTTGTGGTTTCATTAGTTTGCTCTGCACATTCCAATGTCATCATCAGAAATATGATCGCACATCTGGGCAGAAAAATTACAACTGACAGAATTTGCAGTAATAAACCAGCCGGGCTGCCCAATAGGGTTGCAATTTGAATGAATATCCTATATTTGCAACCTTTGGGTCCAATCTCCTCCACCAGTGCAAACACCTTCTCTCCATCGACCCGATCAACCTCCTTCAGAATGTGAGAGACCTACAACAGATCACCCCTCGGCTTTTGCTTTTCCAGAGACTGAGCCCCAGCCTGTATACTCTTTCCCGATATTTATAATCTCCAGGTTCTCTCCTATTCTACTCAGGGAGCTGTGGCTCAGTTGGCAGCACATCTGCCCCTAAATCGCAAAGTTCAAGTCTCAAATCCCATGCCAGCTTTAGGGGGTGTTTCACTGTCTGAGGGGCAGTTTGTTTGGAATAGATGTTTGAGGCATTTGCATGGGCTCAAATGATCTCATGGCTGTACCTGGAAAGAGAGCAGAGAGTCTTCTCTGGTGTCCTGGCCAATGTTTATCCTAATCAACATTACAGAAAGAAACAAATTACAGAGGAACCTCGATTATCCTGAATTCAACAAGTGCTTCATTGACTGGAAAACCTGGTGTACATGAACATTGCTATATAAATGCAACTCTTCCTTTTCGGTTGAAATGTTCCCACTTTATAAGGGATCTCTGAATACTGAAGGGTCTGTGACATTTCAGCAGGACAGGAAGCCAGGGAAGGTTGACAGCAGACATGGGGGCAGTGTCTGAAATCACAGGCCTTTGTGCTGCCCCAGGCCCAGGGCCCCCAACCTAAGCACAATGGACCCCTCCCAGAGCCTCGGGCTTCAGTTATTGAGCTCTGATGTATCCCCTTGTCATGGGCTGTAGGTGGAGAGATAATGTTGTTCATTAGGGATGACACTGGTACAACAGAGAAAGAGGTGACCTTAGTTCTGGAGATCAGGATGTAGAATCAGTTTGAGTGAGTTGAAAATGGAAAAGGTAAGAGCTCACTTGGGGGAGTGGTTGAAAGGTCCTCCTAACAGCCCAGGTAGGCAGGGAAGAAATAATCAGACTTGTAAGAAAGTAACAAAAAAGCTGCAGGTACTGCAATCCAAGGGAGACAAACAGGAGGCTGGAAGAACACAGCAAACTAGGCAGCATCAAGAGGTGGAGAAGACAACGTTTCCAGTGTAACCCTTCTTCAGTCCCAAAAACGTTGACTTCTCCACCTCCTGATGCTGCCTGGCTTGCTGTGTTCTTCCAACCTCCTGTTGTCTCCCTTGGATTCAAATTGGTAAAGGTAGCCTGGACGATGAGTTTATCGGCTGTTTTTAAGGATAGTTACTTACAACAGCATGTTCTAGAGCTAACAGAGTATAAAGTCTACTCTTTATCTGGTGGTGTGTGATGGGGCCATAATAATTAATTAATTAATTCTTATAGATGGGGTGGCATGATGGTTCACAGCACCAGGGATCCGAGTTCAATTCCAGCCTCGGGCAACTGTCTGTGTGGAGTTTGCACATTCTCCCTGTGTCTGTGTGAGCTTCCTCCCACAATCCAAAAATGTGCGGGTTAGGGGAGATTGGCCGTGCTGAATTGCTCTAGTGTCCAGGGATGTGCAGGCTGGGTGGATTAACCATGGAAATGTAAGATTATGGGGATAAGGAAGGGGGTTTGTGTCTGGGTGGGATGCTTTTTGGAGGGTCAGGATTCTCTGAGGAAGGTGTTTAGCACACTTGCCATCATTGGTCAGACCTTTGAGTACATGAGTTGGGATATTATGTTGAGGTTGTACAGGACGTTGGTGAGGCCTCTTCTGGAACACTATGTCCAGTTCCGGTCGCCCTATTATAGGAAGGATATTCAAAGTTTGGGTGAAGATTTGTAGCTCGGGTGCTCGTTGTTGTGGTTCTGTTCGTCGAGCTGGGAATTTGTGTTGCAGACGTTTCGTCCCCTGTCTAGGTGACATCCTCAGTGCTTGGGAGCCTCCTGTGAAGCGCTTCTGTGATGTTTCCTCCGGCATTTATAGTGGTTTGAATCTGCCGCTTCCGGTTGTCAGTTCCAGCTGTCCGCTGCAGTGGTCGGTATATTGGGTCCAGGTCGATGTGCTTATTGATTGAATCTGTGGATGAGTGCCATCCCTCTAGGAATTCCCTGGCTGTTCTCTGTTTGGCTTGTCCTATAATAATAGTGTTGTCCCAGTCGAATTCATGTTGCTTGTCATCTGCGTGTGTGGCTACTAAGGATAGCTGGTCATGTCGTTTCGTGGCTAGTTGGTGTTCATGGATCCGGATCGTTAACTATCTTCCTGTTTGTCCTATATAGTGTTTTGTGCAGTCCTTGCATGGGACTTTGTACACTATGTTGGTTTTGCTCATGCTGGGTATCGGGTCCTTCGTTCTGGTGAGTTGTTGTTTGAGAGTGGCTGTTGGTTGTGCTGTTATGAGTCCTAGTGGTCGCAGTAGTCTGGTTGTCTGTTCAGAAATGTTTTCGATGTATGGTAGTGTGGATAGTCCTTTGGGTTGTGGCATAACAGCACACAAACCAACAGCCACTCTCAGACAACAACTCACCAGGACGAAGGACTTGATACCCAGCATGAGCAAAACCAACATAGTGTACAAAGTCCCATGCAAGCACTGCACAAAACACTATATAGGACAAACAGGAAGACAGCTAACGATCCGCATCCATGAACACCAACTAGCCACGAAACGACATGACCAGCTATCCTTAGTAGCCACACACGCCGATGACAAGCAACATGAGTTCGACTGGGACAACACTACTATTATAGGACAAGCCAAACAGAGAACAGCCAGGGAATTCCTAGAGGCATGGCACTCATCCACAGATTCAATCAATAAGCACATCGACCTGGACCCAATATACCGACCACTGCAGCGGACAGCTGGAACTGACAACCGGAAGCGGCAGATTCAAACCACTACAAATGCCGGAGGAAAGATCACAGAAGCGCTTCACAGGAGGCTCCCAAGCACTGAGGATGTCACCTAGACAGGGGATGAAACATCTGCAACACAAATTCCCAGCTCGGCGAACAGAACCACAACAACAGGAAAGATATTATTAAGCTGTAGAGGGTTCAGGAAAGATTTCCCAGGATGTTGCCAGAAATGGAGAGATTGAGGTATTAAAATAGGCTGGAAAAGCTGGGACTTTTTTCACTGGAGTGTGGAAGGCTGAGGGGTGACCTTATTGCGATTTATAAAATCATGAGGGATATATTTAAGGTGAATGACAAGGGTCTTTTCCCCAGGATGGGGGAGTTCAAAACTAGGGGCCTATTTTTAAGATGAAAGGAGCAAAATTTAAAAAGGACATGAGGGGCAATCTTTTTGTACAGAGAGTGGTTCATGTGTGGAATGAATTTTCAGAAAAAGTGATGAGTCCTAGTGGTCGCAGTAGTCTGGTTGTCAGTTACAGCATTTAAAAGACATTTAGACAAGTTTGTGAGGGATATGGGCCAAGCAGGTGGGACGAGTTTAGTTTAGGAGCGTGGAGTGGTTGGACTGTAGGGTCTGTCTCTGTGCTGCATGGCTCAATGATGCTAATTAATGACTTTGTAATGAGGGCACCCCAAGGTAGCAGTGACCATAACATAACTGAATATTACATTCAACTTGATGCCAGACCTGCTGACGTCTCTCTGCACTTTCTGTTTTTATTTCAGATCCTGAGGGGACTTGGTGGATGGATAGTAACAAGGTGTTTAGCCTTATAGTAAAGATGAGAGCTAAGGGATATTGTTTAACAACAACAAGAAGCTTTTGTCTCTCCGAAGGTCATGAGTTTTGTAAACTGTCTTCCCCACAGAACAGTGGAGACGGGGTCATTGAATACCTTGTAAGGCCGAGACAGATACATACTTGACATACAAAGGAGTCAAAGTTTATTGAGGGTAGGTGGAATTATGGAATTGGTAGCACAGTCAGATCAGCTGGCATCTAATTGAATGACAGAGCAGAATACCCTCAAAGGGCTGAATGGCCCACTCCCAGACTCTAATTTGTGCCTGTTAATTTGGTGATTTAATGTACAGTATCTGATTTAATTGTATTTGTTAATGTCAAACACAATTCTATGAACTATGTTCTAATATTTAAATGTATTTCTCAGACAGGGTTTTAGATGAGGAATAGGCTCTGCTGTAATAGAATATGGTTTTATTTATGTTGTCCATGACAGATTAAAAACCATTCCCGTAATGTACACCCGCTTGCAGTACACTCTGTAACTGTTGCAGACATGTGACGGGAATTATCCAATTCACCCAAAATAAAGCAGCAGCAATCAGGGTGAAAGCAGACAAAGTAAAAGACAGTGACCGGACCAATGGAGAGAAATTGATGACATTGTTTAGCCAAATGTGATATTCTAAACCGCACTAACATAGCACCTGGGGATGAGAGACTGGATTTGGTGCTAAGGTCTACAGTATTACAGCTGAGGGGTCCCCTCCACCTCCTTGTCTGTCTTCTGTGTCTGTTCATGGCTAATTAACTTCATGTGTTTTAACATGCAGTCAATCAACTTGCCTCAACATTGGCACTTAGAACGTTGTGGCAGGACATTGACTAGAATTGCCTCTTTGGCGCTGTCAGGTAAAGAAAAATGTGGTTTCGTAAAGTTTAGATGAGTCCTGGATGTAGATGTACACAAATCCTCAAAAGTACCAGGGCACATTGATGAGGCAGTTGGAAATGAAGATGAGAC
Source organism: Chiloscyllium plagiosum (assembly GCF_037043375.1). Classification (NCBI taxonomy): domain Eukaryota; kingdom Metazoa; phylum Chordata; class Chondrichthyes; order Orectolobiformes; family Hemiscylliidae; genus Chiloscyllium; species Chiloscyllium plagiosum. The sequence continues at coordinate 4,040,157 of NW_028270174.1, forward strand.
ATTGGGTTTATAAGCACAAACATGGAGCATGAAAGCAAAGGATCATGGTACGGTTATAGTGTCAAAGAGCTGTACAGCACGGAAAGGGACAAATTGTCCATACCAACCAGATATCCTAAACTAATTTAGCCCCTCTTGCCAGCACCCGGTCCATATCTCTCTAAACCCTTCCTATTCATATACCCATCAAGATGCCTCTTAAATGTTGTAATTGTACCAGCCTCCACCACATCCTCTGGCAGCTCATTCCATACTCGTACCACCCTCTGCGTGAAGAAGTTGCTCCTTTAAGTCCCTTTTAAATCTTTTCCCTCTCAGCTTAAACCCATGCCCTCTAGTTTTGCCCTCCACTACGCCGGGGAAAAAGCCTTAGCTATTCAACCCCCCCTATCATTTTATAAACCTATGATTTTATAAACCTCTATAAGGTCACCCCTCAGCCTCTGACACTCAAGGTAAAACAGGCCCAGCCTGTTCTGTTTTCCCTGGAGTGTCAGAGGCTGAGGGGTGACCTTATAGAGGTTTAGAAAATTATGAGGGGCATGGATAGGGTAAATAAACAAAGTGCTGAAAATGTGTTGCTGGAAAAGCGCAGCAGGTCAGGCAGCATCCAGGGAACAGGAGAATCAACGTTTCGGGCATAAGCCCTTCTTCAGGAAAAGCAACACATTTTCAGCTCTGATCTCCAGCATCTGCAGACCTCACTTTCTCCCTAAATAAACAAAGTCTTTTCCCTGGGGTCGGGGAGTCCAGAACTAGAGGGCATAGGTTTAGGGTGAGAGGGGAAAGATATAAAAGAGATCTAAGGGGCAACTTTTTCACACAGAGGGTGGTACATATATGGAATCAGCTGCCAGAGGATGTGGTGGAGGCTGGTACAATTACAACGTTTAAGAGGCATTTGGATGGGTATATGAATAGGAAGGGTTTGGAGGGATATGGGCCGGGTGCTGGCAGGCGGGACTAGATTGTGTTGGGATATCTGGTCGGCATGGACGGGTTGGACCGAAGGGTCTGTTTCCATGCTGAACATCTCTATGACTCTATGACTCTATTCAGCCTCTCCCTACAGCTCAAATTCTCCAACCCTGATGACATCCTCATAAATCTTTCCTGAACGTTTTCAAGTTTCACAACATCTTTCTGATAGGAAGGAGACCAGAATTCCACACAATAGTCCAAAAGTGCTCTAACCTATGTCCTGTACAGCTGCAACATGACCTCCCAACTCTTATACTTGATGGACTGACCAATAAAGGAAAGCATACCAAATGCCTTCTTCACTACCTTATCTACCTGTGACTCTACTTTCAATGAACTATGAACCTGCACTCCAAGGTCTCTTTGTTCAGCAACACTCTCTAGGACCTTACCATTAAGTGTATAAGTCCTGTCCTGATTTGCCTTTCCAAAATGCAGCACCTCGCATTTATCTGAATTAAACTCCATCTGCCACTCCTCAGCCCATCGGACCATCTGATGGTCATGGTGGAACTGTAAAAAGAACAGGTTTGGCCTCATTAGGAGCACTGTGGATAATTCCAGGCATCGGACATTAGGGAAGATGTGAAAAGTTCAGCAAGAGAATAGAGAAGGCTCAACAGGATCCCACCAAAGATGAGGGATTGAGTTCCGAGGAAACATTCCGACTGTTCTCATGGGATAGGGAGGTGACCAAGTGCAGCTTTCCCAGGGGATGGATTGCTTTGATGGAGATGGACAAACTATTGATAAAGCTCAGAGAAAGTGTCGATGTTCTGCAAAATAGTCACTGAGTGTACGTTTCATCTCCCCAGTGTAGAGGAAACCACATTGTGAGCAGCGAGTACAGCTAGATTGAGTGAAGTGCAGATAAATCACTGCTTCACCTGGAAGGTGTGTCTGGGGCCTTGGATCCTGAGGTGGGAAGGGGTAAATAAGCTGGTGTTACACCTTCTGCGGTTACAAAGGAAGGTGCCATAGAGTGCAATGTCCCAAAAATGACCCTGAGCTTCCAGTTGCCTGTCACTGTAACCCCCCCACCCTGTTCCCTGGCCAACATGTCTGTCTCAGGCTTGCTGCGGTGCTCCAGAGAAGCTCAGCACAAGCTGGAAGAACAGCATCTCATTTTCTACTTGGGAACCCTGCAGCCTCTGGACTCAATATCATGTTCAATAATTTTAGAACCTGAGCCCCTTGCTCCATGCCCTTACCCCAACCCCACACCCCACACCCCAGGCCCTGTCATCACATGAGGTTGCTATCATGTGCAAGCCATTGTCAGCCACTAGCAGCTCCCCCCGCCCCCCCATTAGCAGATATTCATTCTCCCAAGCAGACCTTTACCCATTTGGCTGGCCCACCATGTTTCTCTCTCTCTCTGACCTCCATCTCCACATATTGTTTACTCCTTACCACCTCCCCACGTCCCACCTTCAGCATCAATACCAACCTTTCCCTAGTTATCATCAGTTTGAAAGAAGGGTCGCTGGATCTGAAACGTTATCTCTGTTTCTCTCTTCACAGATGCTGCCAGACCTGCCGAGTTTCTTCAGCAATTTCTGTTTTTCTCTCTTATTTCCAGCATCTGCAGTTCTTCAATCTTTTTTGGCCCGGTCTCCTCATTCTCGCCTCATCAGGCATTCCAGACAAACTTGGAAACCTGGCACTCTCCCTACATCAGGTAATCCCATTCTGCGGGATAGGGAACAAAATGCTACATTGATATCCTGATTTGGAATGCCCTGAAAGTGTTTAACATGAGACACAGCTTCAAGTTCCATCTTGAGCTCCTGCAATCTAGGATTTTGAATCTATAAATTATTCAAGTCAGCCAGAAAGCTGGTAAAGGATGAAGGAGTTAGCAATGTGTTGGAATACGTGATGTTACACTGAGTGAGTGAACTGGGATCCATTGTGAAACCCATTGAGACAAGATCTTGTTTGTCAAGAGCAGTTATTCCTACAAGGAACTGCTGAATTGTGAAATTCTCAGCAAAACAAACAAGAATAAAAGAACGTTTCCTTGACCTTCAAGAACTGCTTATGTAATTACAAAATAAAGAGAAATAATGAGTATATATAAAACAGTTTCACGACCTCGGGCCATCCATAGGGACTTTGCAGCCAGTATCGTCCTCTATATAGAAATAGGGAATTTGGGACAGTGAGATCACACACTGGGCCAATCACATCTATTGCTTGTTTCAATGTTGGCTGAGGAACAACTATCCCTCAGGATTAATCGACAACAGCCCAACCTTTCTTTAAAATACTGCCAACGAAAACTTAAGCGTCACCTCCGACAGTGCGGTGCTCCCTCAGCACTGACCCTCCGACAGTGCGGTGCTCCCTCAGCACTGACCCTCCGACAGTGCGGTGCTCCCTCAGCACTGACCCTCCGACAGTGCGGTGCTCCCTCAGCACTGACCCTCAGACAGTGCAGTGCTCCCTCAGTATTGACCCTCCAACAGTGCGGTGCTCCCTCAGCACTGACCCTCAGACAGTGCAGTGCTCCCTCAGCACTGACTACCCAACAGTGTGACACTCCCTCAGCACTGACTGACCCTCTGACAGTGCGGCACTCCCTCAGCACTGACCCTCCGACAGTGCAGCACTCCCTCAGCACTGACCCTCCGACAGTGCGGCACTCCCTCAGCACTGACCCTCCGACAGTGCGGCACTCCCTCAGTGCGGTGCTCCCTCAGCACTGACCCTCCGACAGTGCGATGCTTCCTCTGCACTGACCCTCTGACAGTGCGGCACTCCCTCAGCAATGACCCTCCAACAGTGTGATACTCCCTCAGCACTGACTGACCCTCTGACAGTGCGGCGTTCCCTCAGCACTGACCCTCCAACAGTGTGACACTCCCTCAGCACTGACTGACCCTCTGACAGTGCGGCACTCCCTCAGCACTGACCCTCTGACAGTGTGACACTCCCTCAGCACTGACCCTCCGACAGTGTGACACTCCCTCAGCACTGACCGACCCTCTGACAGTGTGACACTCCCTCAGCACTGACCCTCTGACAGTGGAACACTCCCTCAGCACTGACTGACCCTCAGACAGTGCGGCACTCCTTCAGCACTGACCCTCTGACAGTGTGACTCTCCCTCAGCACTGACCCTCCGACAGTGTGACACTCCCTCAGCACTGACTGACCCTCTGACAGTGCGGCACTCCTTCAGCACTGACTCTCTGACAGTGCGGCACTCCCCAGCACTGACCCTCTGACAGTGTGCCACTGTCTTGGCACTGACTCTCCGATAGTGCAGCACTTCCTCAGCATTGACTGACCCTCTGACAGTGCGGCACTCCATCAGCACTGACCCTCCGACAGTGCGGCACTCCCTCAGCACTGACCCTCCGACAGTGCGGCACTCCCTTAGCACTGACCCTCCGACAGTGTGACACTCCCTCAGCACTGACTGACCATCTTACAGTGCGGCATTCCCTCAGCACTGACCCTCTGACAGTGCGCACTCCCTCAGCACTGACCCTCCAACAGTGTGACACTCCCTCAGCACTGACCCTCTGACAGTGCGGCACACCCCCATTCCTGTAAGTCAACCTCGATTTTCTGTTGAAATCTCACAGGTAGATTTTGAAAGCACTGCCTCCTGTCCAAAGGCTGCCCTGACCCGAGCTTTGTTAATCCACTTGATTCTCTCGTCAGCTGTGACACTTTTCTAAAGTTGAAGAATTGGCAGGTGGTGCCCACGCTCTGTGACTGTCTGGTAATGCAGTTCCTGGTATGGCCATCTGATGAGCACATCAGAACCAGGCTTCACTTGCCTTGCTTTGTACCTTCAGCTGGCTTTTGACTCTCACTGCCTGGGCGGATTCTAACTGGGCAGCTGATAAACTGAAAACCCACCTTAAAGATTCCACCTCATTCTTGATGAAGGGCTTTTGCCCGAAACATCAATTCTCCTGCTCCTCGGATGCTGCCTGATCTGCTGTGCTTTTCCAGCACCACACTCTCGACTCTGATCTCCAGCATCTGCAGTCCTCACTTTTGCCTAAAGGTTCCACCACCTAGCACCTAACAATGATAGGTTTTAAATATACAAACGCATGCAGGGTGCACCTTAATCCCACTTCAATGGAACACTCACACCTTTAGGTTGGTGAGTATTCCCACCATGTTATTGATAACCTCTGACCCTGTCCATGTCACCTCTGACCTGATCATCATTGGTTGCCTCTTCTGACCTTGATTGTTTTTTTATTCTTCCATGTGGTGTGAGCATTGCTGACTGAGCCAGCATTTATTGCCCCGTCCCTTGTTGCCCCTTGAGAAGGTGGGGGTGAGCTGCCTTCTTGAACCGCTGCAGTCCATGTGCTGTGGGTTGACCCACAATGCCCTTAGGGAGGGAATTCCAGAATTCTGACCCAGTGACAGTGAAGGAATATATTTCCAAGTCAGGATGGTGAGTGACTTGGAGGGGAGCTTGCACGGGGTAGTGTTCCCATGTCTCTGCTGCCCTTGTCCTTCTGTTTGGAACTGGTCGGGGTTTGGAAGGTGCTGTCTGAGGATCTTTGGTGAATTTCTCCAGTGCATCTTGTAGATAGTACACACTGCTGCTACTGAGCATCGGTGATGGAGGGAGTGGATGTTTGTGGATGTGGTGCCAATCAAGTGGCTGCTTTGTCTTGGATGGTGTCAATCGTCTTGAATTGTTGGAGCTGCCCCCATCCAGGGAAGTGGGGAGTATTCCATCACACTCCTGACTTGTGCCTTGGAGAATGGTGGATGATAATTCCTGCGATTCTACATGATGAAATGCTTCCTGATGTCTCTCTGATCAACCTGACTTGAATTTTAAGGACGCGTCCCTCGTTCTGGACTCTTCGTTATAGAGAAAGTTTTTCAATATCGCACTCTCTTAAATAACTTGGAGAATACTTTCAGGAAAAATGAGCCAGACCCAGTTAATAATCTAACAGTAAATCCAGGTGTTCGTGGTGATCACTTTCAAAGTAACATGGGAAAGGGATGACGTTAATGCAGCAATGCTGGGAGCTGGGTTCCCAATGCAAGGTCAGGCACTTGAAACCTGGATGAATTCCAGATCACAACATCCTGCCTCGATTCTGCGAAAACCTTTTGTGAATATTTTGTGAACTTTACTCGGTCACTCTCCAACCTCCATTCTTTTCATGAATAAACAGACCCAGCTCTTCTTCAGTCTTGTTGGAACTTGTACCTGAGAATGTTGGCACATTGGGGGAAGACCATGTTTGAACCCCAATATGCCGATATGTTCATGCACATGCTCGAGCAAGAAATCGTTGCTACACCACATCACTCTTAAGTCATAGAGTTCTATTTCCAATTTTCCAATTGAATTGAAAGATTTTTTAATCTGGGAAGAGTAAAAACTGGAGGTTATCAGTGTATGAGCATCACCAAGAAATACAATTGGGAATTCATCCAGAGAGTAGGGAGACTGTGGAACTCACTCGCACAGGAAGTGGTTGAGGTGAATACTGCAGATACATCTGACAGGTCAAGTCTCTGAGGGAGAAGGCAGGAGTGCAGTCAATTTCTCACTCTCACCCATTTTGAGATTTGCATATGGTCAAAGCCCTCAGTCAGAGCGGTCAGAGTGGGGTCCTGTTCACATGGGAGCACAGTTGTTGTAACTTGGTCCAAACTCCACAGCAGCCATTACCACTTTGGAAGTCAGAGCCCCAAAATTATAGTTTGTGGCTCAACTCAGGACCCTGACTTCCTGCACTGGCAGTAGAGGATAAAGATGGTAGAATGAGATGGTGAAAGGGAAAATGCCTCATATTGGCATAACTGGTTGGGCTGAATGGCCTGTTCTGTGCTGTACATCAATGTAAGTCCACATCGACAACTTATTTGCCTATCATTTGTTGCAGGATGGTTAATAAAATCTCTAATTAAGGACAGAATTGAGCAAAGACTTAAAGAGATTTGTGCTGGATAGAGAGATCTAGAATTGGTTTGTAAACATCTTGGAGGGACAGGGGAATGTTTAGTGATGCAGTCTATGTGGACTTTTGAGAAGACATTCAATAAAGTCCCACATTGGAGACTATAAGTTGAAATGAGAGGTCACAAGATTGAAGGTAGATTACTTTTGAAGGAGGATAATACTGGACTCAAAATATTGACTCTTCTTTCTTCACAGATGCTGCCAGACCTGCTGAGTTTCTCCAGCGATGTCTGTTTTTATTGATGAAGGGAAATTGCTGATCTGACCGGGGGGGAGGGGACAGAGAAGGAAGAATGTGCTTGAATCAGAAGGACGTACTGGTGACATCCCAGCAAGCTGTGTGGCAGGGTCACACTGAAAACCCATCGTCTTTAATGAAGTTGAAAGCCCATCTTGCAAATCTGAAAATGACACAAAGATTCATGGTGTAGAGATGTACCGTAGATGAGATCATGGAATTTGGAAGGAGCATGGATAGATTAAGTAAGTGAATAAAACTCTGGCTCATGGCGTGTGAGACCATACATATTGGGTCAAAGAAAGATCTAGCTGAGTACTTTTTAAAGGTGAAGCACTCAGAACAATGGGAGCTCCCCAGAGATTTCAGAAGTTGTGTGAACAGATGATTAACGTGGTGATTGGGTGCAAAAATAACCAACCAAGTTAATGGAGCGTCAGTCTCTATAACTAGAGGACAGCTACATAAATAGGAGATGTTTTGTGACAGCAGCGCATGCTTTGGAACACTGTTACTGGTTCCAGATAATGTTCCTTCAGAATAACGTACTGTCCTTTTAAAGGTGCAGTCACAAGAATGTTTGTTATGAGGGACTTAAGCATCAGCAGCAAAGACATCTCATTATCTCAGAATGAGGGGTCACCCATTGAAGAGAGAGATGAGGACGAATTTGTTCTCTGCAAGGAGAGTGAATCTGTGAAGGGCTGTCGAGGCTGGGTCATCAGGTATATTCAAGGCAGAAAGAGGTGTTTAATTTGGAAGGGAGTGAAGGATTATGGGGAAAAGGCAGGAAAGTGGAGCTGGGGCTTATCAGATCAGCCAAGATCTCATTGAATGGTGGAGCAAACATGATGGGTTGAATAGACTACTTCTGCTCCTATGTCTTACTGTCTTTGGCTTGGTGATATAAACTAGACTCATATTCCCTGGGAGACAATGCCTTAGTGGTATTATCGCTGGACTGTTCATCCAGGCAATGATCTGGATACCTGGGCTCAAATCCCGCCAAGCCAGATGGTTAAATTTGAATTCAATAAAAATCTGGAATTAAGAACTTGATGATGACCATGAAGCCATTGTCTGGAAGACCCATCTAGTTCACTATCCCCCTTTAGGGAAGGAAACTGCCATCCTTACCTGGTCTGGCCTACATGTGACTCCAGACTCACAGCAATATGCCCTCTCGGTAAATAGAGATGGGCTTGGCCAGTGATGCTCTCATCCCATGAATGAATAAAAATGAAGTAAAGAAGGCTAAGGAAGGATTTGTTTGACTGGAATCTGAAAGGCAGATGGAGAGGCTTGATCTGCTTTGGTGAGGGGAACCTATAGGAAAGAGACATGACCTCAAACTGAGATCCAGGAGGGAGGGTTAGGAAAGGGCAGTACGTGCCAGGGCTCAATGGATAAAGTGAAAGACTGAGACAGTTAGAATGTCCCAATGGCATACACCCTCACTTGCTATGTTAACCATTTAAACCCTGCTATTGTTCAGGTCAATTTTGATCTGTACATACACCAGGCAGGGATAAGAATTTGTAAAACTTCTCTTTTGTGAGTAAGTATTATTCTTATTGATAGCACCAATAGATTAATTATTACTTAAATAGATTTTTCTTTGCCTGACTCAGTCTAATTACGGTTTACAATTGCTTGGATTGAGAGCGATTATTTATTTCAACACAACTGTTGGCAAAAGGTGTATTTTTCTTGAGTTTGTAGAGACAGCAACAGTTTGGACTGCACCAGTCACTTCTCTGCCAACTGGAACTGGGTGGAATGGATTTTGTTTGGTGTGCCCAATCCACACGCATGATAATTAATGCCTGTGCTTATCAAAATAGGCTTCAGCGGAAGTTCAAAATGAGTCATTTGAAATGCTGAGCAATGGGTGATGGAAACCTGAAATCAAAACAGAAAATGCTGCAAGTACTCAGCAACTCGAGAGGCACAGCTGAGAGAAATTCCCAGCTCCTGAAATTTGAAATCCTGGTGAATGGTCACTGACCGGAAACATGCAGAGTACCCTCGTGCCTCTCCTCTGATTCTAGATTGGAGGGGTGTTGGGGTGGAGTCAGTGACTTCATTGCGCGGGAATCTAAAACAATTCAGGCAGAACGTTTTTGATTCAGTTCCTGCAACCTGGAATGCAGGTGGAGCTCAGCAATGGGAAACTGACTTTTGCTTTTATTTGCACAGGACCCCAGCAGAGCGACACTGACCCCTGACCCCAGCACAACGGCACTGACAGCTGACCCTGACCACAGCACAGTAGCACTGACCTCTGGCCCTGACAACTGCACAACATCACTGACCCCTGACCCTGACCCAGCACAGCGACACTGACCCCTGATCCCAACCGTAGAACAGTGACACTGACCTTTGACCCTGGCCGCAGCACAGCGGCACTGACCCCTGACCCCCAACCCCAGCACAGGGGCACTGATGCCTGAACCTGACCCCAACACAGTGGCAATAACCCCTGACCACAGCATAGTGGCAATGACCCCTGACACTGACCCCAGCACAGTAGCACTGACTCCTGACTGTGGCATTGACCCCTGACCCCTGACCCCAACACAATGGCCCTGACCCCTGACCTGAGCATGTCAGCCACTCGATCGCCAAGTTCTAGTCATTGATGCCTATTCCTGATGAAGGGCTTGTGAAACTTGAAAGGGTTCAGAAAAGATTTACAAGGATGTTGCCAGGGTTGGAGGACTTAAGCTGTAGGGAGAAGCTGAATAGGATGGGGCTGTTTTCCCTGGAGCGTCAGAGGTTGAGGGTGACATTATAGAGGTTTATAAAATCATGAGGGGCATGGATAGGGTAATTAGACAAAGTCTTTTCCCCGGGATAGGGGAGTCCATAACTAGAGGGCATAGATTTAGGGTGATCGGGGAAAGATTTAAAAGAGACCTAAGGGGCAACTTTTTCACGCAGAGGGTGGTACATGTATGGAATGAGCTGCTAGATGATGTGGTGGAGGCTGGTACAATTGCAACATTTAAAATGCATTTGAATGGGGTATATGAATAGGAAGGGTTTGGAGGGATATGGGCCGGGTGCTGGCAGGTGGGACTAGATTTATCTAGGATATTTGGTTGGCATGGACAGGTTGGAGCGAAGGGTCTGTTTCAGTGCTGTACAGCTCTATGACTCTATGACTTCTCCAATCTGATTTACACAATTCAATTAGCTGTCCCTAGTTTCTGCCAATGATGGAGAGAGAATGTAATTTATGTTTGTGACATTTATAATTGATGCTTTAGCTTGATTTTACACCAAAGGCAGAATTCTGAGGTAAATTCACATCGATCAGAAGCTTACAAGAACTCCTTTAGTTTGGTCAGGGTTATTCCTGTGATAATCCTAACCCGAACCCTAGCCATAACCCTAATCTTAACCCCAACCCTAACCCTAACTGTAATCTTAACCCTAACCCCAGCCCTAGCCATAACCTGAGACTTAAGCCTAGCCACAGCTTATGAAGAGCTTATCCTCGAAACCTCAACTCTCCTGCTCCTCAGATACTGTCTGACCTGCTGTGTTTTTCCAGTGCCACACTTTATGATTCTGATCTCCAGCATCTGCAGTCCTCACTTTCTTGTAGCCATAGCCCTAACCCTCATGTTGACCCTAACCTTATCTTTAACCTTAACCCTAATCCGAATCCTTGTGTAAACTCTAAAACTAGCCCTAACCCTTGCCCTAATCTGAACCCTAACACTAACCCTAGCCTAGGGTTTGAATCATCCTACCATTAATGGCCCTGTCTTCAGCTGCCTGGGCCTTTTAGTTACAATGGGGCTCAGGGCAAGATCTCAGCTCATTTCCCCACCCTCACAGCTCTTCACTTTCCTCTTTATTGGAGCCTCTCAATTCCCATCTTGATGAACAATGCAACTCAGGAAAACAGTAAATGAGGTAGTTTCCTGTCTCTTTCCACTGGGGAGCTTAAAGGAATTACGATCCTTCCATCATCATTCTTAAGACATCTACTGCTTCTGCCCTTGACCTTCTCTGCTCGATTAAGACCAATCCCAGCTTCACCAGTCTCTCCACATCACTGAGGTCCCTCATTCCTGGGACTACTCTAGTAAATCAGTCCTGTTTCCTCCAATGTTTACAAGGTTAAACAGTGATCTGACCAAAATCTTCAAGATAGTAGCAGGAAATGACAGGGTGGATAAAAATCCAAATCCTGAATCCCCGCAGATTGGGGATTCTAGAACTAGGGGCATAGGCTGAAAATTAGGGCCAGACCATTCAGGAGAGATGTCAGGAATCACTTCGTCACACAACGGATGGGAGAGGTTTGCAACTCTCTGAGAGCCACAAAGATATACAGCACCGAAATAGACCCTTAAGTTCAACTCGCCCATGCCAACCAGATATCTCAAATAAGTTTAGACCCATTTGCAAGCATTTGGCCCATATCCCTCTAAACCCTTCCTATTCATATATCCATATAGATGCCTTTTAAATGCTGTAATTGTACCAGCCTCCACCATTTCCTCTGGCAGCTCATTCCATACACATACCACCCTCTGCATGAAAATGTTGACCCTTAGTTCTCTTTTATATCTTTCCCCCTCACCCTAAACCTATGCCCCCTAGTTCTGGACTGCCCGACCCCAGGGAAAAGACTTTGCCTATTTACCCTATCCATGCCCCTCATGATTTTATAAACCTCTATAAGGTCACCCCACAGCCTCCGACGCTCCAGGGAAAACAGCCCCAGACTGTTCAGCATCTCCCTGTAGCTCAAACCCTCCAACCCTGACAACATCCTTGTAAATCTTTTCTGAACCCTTTCAAGTTTCACAAATTCCTTCCTATAGGAAGGAGACCAGATTTGCACACAATATTCCAACAGTGGCCTAACCAATGTCCTGTACGGCCATAACACGACCTCCCAACTCCTGTACTCAATGCTCTGACCAATAAAGGAAAACACACCAAACGCCTTCTTCACTATCCCATCTACCTGCGACTCCACTTTCAATGAACTATGAACCTGCACTCCAAGGTCTCCTTGTTCAGTAACACTCCCCAGGACCTTATCATTAAGTGTATAAGTCATGCTCTGATTTGCTTTTCCAAAATGCAGCACCTCGCATTTATCTAAATTAAACTCCATCTGCCCCACTCCTCAGCCCCATTGGCCCATCTGATCAAGATCCTGTTGTAATGTGAGGTAACCTTCTTCGCTGCCCACTACATCTCCAATTTTGGTGTCATCTGCAAACTTACTAACTATACTTCCTATGTTCACATCCAGATCATTTATATAAATGATGAAAAGCAGTGGACCCAGCATCGATCCTTGTGACATTTGTAAGGAATTTCAAAAAGATTATTGAAATTTTTAAGAAGCAGCAGGTTAGATACAAATCTTTATTCAATTAGACAAAAAAAGTTAATATATGACCCTTGTCAAAACGTGTGGTGCTGGAAAAGCACAACAGGACAGGCAACATCCGAGGAGCTGGACAGTCAATGTTTTGTGCATAAGTCCTTCCTCAGGAATGTGGGGGGAAAGGGGCTGAGCGATAAATGGGAGGTGGATGGAGCAGGGGTGGGGAAAGGTAGCTGGGAATGCAATAGGTAGATGAAGGTGGGGGGTCAAGATGATAGGTTGGAGAGGAGGGTGGAGTGGATGGGTGGGAAGGAAGATGGACAGATAGGACAGGTCATGAGGATGGTGCTGAGTTGAGGGGTTTGATCTGGGATAATGTGGGGGAAGAGAGATGAGGAAATCAGTGAAGTCGACGTTGATGCCCGTGTGGTTGGAGGGTCCCAAGGTGGAAGATGAGGCGTTCTTCCTCCAGGCATCAGGTGACTAGGATTTGGCAGTGGAGGAGGCCCAGAACTTGTATGTCCTTGGCAGAGTGGAGGGGGAGTTGAAGTGTTTGGCCACAGGGCGGTGGGGTTGTTTGCTGCATGCGTCCCAGAGATGTTCCCTGAAACGTTCCACAAGTTGGAGTAGCAGATGGAGTTTAATTTAGATAAATGCAAGGTGCTGCATTTTGGACTTAATGGTAAGGTCCTACGGGGTGTTGCTGAACAAAGGCACCCTAGACTTCAGGTTCATAGTTTCTTGAAAGTGGAGTCGCAGGTAGATGGGATAGTGAAGAAGGCATTTGGTATGCTTTCCTTTATTGGTCAGAGCACTGAAAATAGGAGTGGGGGGGTCATGTTGCGGCTGTATAGGGCATTGGTTAGGCCACTTTTGGAATATTGCGTGCAATTCTGGTCTCCTTCCTATCGGAAAGATGTTGTGAGGCTTGAAAATGTTCAGAAAAGATTTACAAAGATGTTGCCAAGGTTGGAGGTTTTGACATATAGGGAGAGGCTGAACAGGCTGCGGCTGTTTTCCCTGGAGCATTAGAGGCTGAGGGGTGACCTTATACAGGTTTATAAAATCAGGAAGGGCATGGATAAGATAAATAGACAAGGTCTTTTCCCTGGGGTGGAGGAGTCCAGAACTAGAGGGCATAGGTTTAGGGTGAGAGGGCAACTGAGCACCAGAGGAAGTGGTGGCGGCTGGTACAATTGCAACATTTAGAAGGCATCTGGATGGGTATATGAATAGATATATAATATGAAGGGTTTCGAGGATTATGGGCTAAGTACTTGAAAATGCGACTAGATTGGGTTAGGACATCTGGTGGGCATGAACGAGTTGGACTAAAGAGTCTGTTTCCGTCTGTACATCTCTACGACTCTAAATAGTGGACTGCCTATATTAGGTAAATATGATCATAAACTACCCCGCACCCCACAAAATCTGAAAACGGGCATTAGGACCCTGAAACAAAATTTCAATGATATTATGGAGCTGTCCATCACTGAATATAAATGCCACAGTGTGGGCAAAGTTAGAACTCTCTAATATTCAACAGTCTGGAAGCAGACTATGAGATTCTCACAGGAAGACACACCAAGTGCATGTGAACATGAACACAAGTCCCATCTGCCTGTTTTGGGGGATATATCCACACCATGGTATCAAAGAAGACCATGGAGCTGTCCCTGGTTTCCAGATCAATATTCATCCATTAATCAACAACACAAAACAAACCGATGATCTGGGCCATTATTATGTTGTTGTTTGTGGGAGCTTGCTCTACCCAAAACTAGCATCTCAATCCCAACAGGAATTGCAGAATGGACTCCCAGAAGAAAGGCTAAAGACTGAATCATTGTGTTTATCTGTTTCAAAACGCATCCTTTACAAACCATCTTTCAGATTAGATTATCTACAGTGTGGAAACAGGCCACTTGGCCCAACAAGTCCCCCATCCAGACCCACTTCCCTCTGACTAATAAACCTCATACCACGGCCAATTTAGCATGGCCGATTCACCCGACCTGCACATCTTTGGATTGTGGGAGAAACTGGACCAGCCGCAGGAAACCCACATAGACATGGGGAGAATGTGCAAACGCCACACAGTCACCCGAGGCTGGGATCGAACCCAGGTCCCTGGCGTTGTGAGGGAGTAGTGCTAACCCCTGAGCCACCATTCCCCTCCCCCCATATCATGGAATGTTATGTAAACACCAAAAAAAGTGGGAATGGTGAACCAGAATCAAACATAGAAATTGCTGGAAAAGTTCAACAGGTCTGACAGCATCCGTGGAGAGAAATCATAGTTAATGCTTTGAGTCCCAGTGACCCTTCCTCAGTTCTGATTTTTCTCCACAGGTGCTGCCAGACCTGCTGAGCTTTTCCAGCAATCTCTGCTTTTCTTTCAATGGAATATTCCCTGGTAACTCTCCCTTTGTTTGCAAAGTCTTGTAGCTCCTTTGAATGACCTGGAACTAGATTAATTCCTGACATTCCTTCAGACTATGTTTCCTGCTGGAACCTGTCAAATTGCAGAATTTCAGTTTGACTACGTTACAAGCGGTGTTCCAGGAAGTGACTTCTCCGCACAATAGTGTGGCTCAGTGCGGAAATTTTCATTTCTCTTTTCCCAGAGTGAGTCTTACTGAAACTCTTCAAAGGTTTTTTTCTTTTTTTTTTAGGAAGAGTATAAATCAAAAGACTTTCACTGGTTAAATATTGATGAGTTATTGCAAAGGTCACCAGGGTGTGGCAAAAATGAACAGCTGACTTTTTCAACCCTCTCAGCACAGGGACATGTTGAGTGTTTGAACATCATTCTGTTGCCTCACTACCCACCTGTGACAAATACTTTTATCTTTCCCCCTCCTTGCCCAGGCAGGAACTGACAGTGGGACCCTCCCTCTGTGTGGGGTTTGGCATCATCGCAATGTGATTCACCCGGAATGGCCCTGAGCTCGGTCAGGCTCTCTTTAATCTGACACACCTACCACCCCCACCATCAGATGCAGGGGGTCTTTTTATGTAACAGTGTGTTTCTGCTCCACATGAGCACTGCACCCCCATCCCCCCCCTCTCCCCAACACACCCCCCACCCTGTTAATGAGCCCTATCCTTCAGTCCCTCTGTCTCCTGTTCCATGTGTTTTTCTAGCTTCCCATCAGCTGTAACAACACAGTTCATAACCATCTGCTGGTCAACACTCTCTGTGCAAACGCAATGCTTTCTGAGTGCCCAGTTGGATTTATTAGTGAGGTTTTTTTTGCTCTGTGTTCCCCTAGTTCTGCTCTTTCACATAATTGGCAACACCTTCTCTCCATCAATTCTATCAAACCTCACTATAATTCTAAGGCCCGTTATATGGTCACCCCTCAGCCCTCCTGCAAAAGCACTGATCTTCCTTCATTCTGACAATGGGTATCCAGCCTATGTCATTTGGTTCATTCGGTTCATTTTACTCCATCAGTCTGTGACATTCCAGAGTTTTCATTCTGCAGCCCTGGTTTCTTCAGATTGAAGAACAGACGTTACAATGCAAGGCCAGGTTCAGTCTGGGAAGATTCCCCCCACAGCTGATCCTACAATAACAAGCGTTTGTATTGTCTGGAATTAGCACAAGCTGCAGAGATAGGGAAACCAGTTGATGTATTGTACTGAGATTTACAGAAGGTGTTTGATAAGGTGTCACAACAAAGCTAAAAACTCTTGGCGCAGAACCGAGGAAGGATCACTTAACTCGAAACGTTAACTCTGATTTCTCTTCAGAGATGCTGCCAGACCTGCTGAGGTTTTCCACAACTTCTGTTTTATTTAGAGCTTTAAGAGTTTGGTTTAATACATTTCCAATTTCTGTGCTGGTTAAAGCAATGATCCTGGGACCTCCGTGCCAGATATCAGGTGTCGTTTCTTCGCTCAGAGAGTAGTAGGGGTGTGGAATGCACTGCCTGCAACAGTAGTAGACTCACCAACGTTAAGGGCATTTAAATGGGCTTTGGACATATATATGGATAAGGCAAAAACAATGACTGCAGATGCTGGAAACTTGGAATGGTGTAGGCTACCTGGGCATCAGATTATTTTCACAGGTAGGTACTAGGGCCGAAGGGCCTGCACTGTGCTGTAAAATTCTATGTTCTACCTTGCTGTTTGAATTTTAATGAGGCATAAATGGATGAATTATACTCATTAATGACCACATTCACACCTGCAAGATAAATAAAGATTAATAAAGTGAATCCCCTGTACAAAATAATCATCTTCTTGATGTTTGTTTACATCGACCATACAATGACCGGATCCATCCCAATACACCACATTCCAATACACATCCCAGTACACCATCCCAGTACACCACATCCCAGTACACCATCCCAATGCACCATACATCCCAATACACCATCCCAGTACACCAATTCCTGTTTCTCTGCACCAGTTACCTTGCAAACTGACTCATTGAATTGTATTAAATATGAAGATAATACAAACATTTCTTGTGAATGCATCAAACTTGTTGCGTCAAATTGAAAATAGATAAGACCCCGGGCCTGGATGGGATTTATCCTCGGATTCTCTGGGAAGCCAGGGAGGAGATTGCAGAGCCTTTAGCCTTGATCTTTATGTCATCATTGTTGACAGGAATAGTGCCAGAAGACTGGAGGATAGCAAATGTTGTTCCTTGTTTAAGAAGGGGAGTAGAGACAACCCTGGTAATTATAGGCCAATGAGCCTTACTTCGGTTGTGGGTAAGGTGTTGGAAAAGCTTGGAAGAGATAGGATTTATAATTATCTGGAGGGGAATAATTTGGTTCGGGATAGTCAACACAGTTTTGCGAAGGGTAGGTTGTGCCTCACTAACCTTACTGAGTTCTTCGAGAAGGTGACAAAACAGGTGAATGAAGGTAAAGCCGTTGATGTGGTGTATATGGACCTCAGTAAGGCGTTTGATAAGGTTCCACACGTTGGGCTATTGCACAAAATACTAAGTTTCGGGATTGAAGGTGATTTAACAGTTTGGATCAGAAATTGGCTGGCTGAAAGAAGGCAGGGTGGCGGTTGATGGGAAATGTTTATTCCTGGAGCTCAGTTACCAGTGATGTGCTGCAAGGATCTGTTTTGGGGCCACTGCTGTTTATCATTTTTATAAATGATCCGGATGTGGGCGTAGAAGGATGGATTAGTAAATTTGCGGATGACCCTAAGGTCGGCAGAGTTGTGGATAGTGCCAAAGGATGTTGTGGGTTACAGAGAGACATAGATAATATGTCGAGCTGGGCTGAGATTGGCAAATGGAGTTTAATGCTGAAAAGTGTGAGGTGGTTACTTCAGAAGAAATAACAGGAATGCAGCGTACTGGGCTAATGGTAAAATTCTTGGCAGTGTAGATTAACAGAGAAATCTCAGTGGCCAGGTGCATAAATCCCTGAAAATTGCCACCTAGGTTGATAAGGTTGTTAGGAAGGCATGTGGTGTGTTGGCGTTTATTGGTAGGGGGATTGAATTTTGGAGCCATGAGGTCATGCTTCAGCTCTACAAGATACTAGTGCGGCTGCACCTGGAGTATTGTGGACAGTTCTGGTCACCACATTATAGGAAGGATGTGGAAGCTTTGGAAAGGATTCAGAGGAGATTTACTGGGATGTTGCCTGGTATGGAAGGAAGGTCTTCTGAGGAAATGCTGAGGGAACTGAGGCTGTTTTCGTTAGGAGAAAAATTTGAGAGGTGACTTAATTGAGACATGTAAGATAATCAGAGGGTTAGATAGGGTGGACAGGGAGAGCCTTTTTCCTCGGATGGCAATGGGTAGCATGAGGGGACATAGCTTTAAACTGAGGGGTGATAGATATAGGACAGATGTCAGAGGTAGTTTCTTTACTCAGAGAGGGGTGTTCAATGGACTGTCTGCAACAGTAGTAGATTCATCGATGTTAAGGGCACTTAAATGGGCATTGGACATATATATGAATAATAATGGAATGGTATAGGTTAGATGGGCATCAGATTAATTTCACAAGTTGGCGCAACTTCAAGGGCCGAAGGTCCTGCTCTGCACTGTAATGTTCTATGTTCTATGTTTGAAATGACATTGAAACATGCAAGATTTTTTGAGAACTTGGGAGAGTTGATGTGGAGAGGTTGTTTACACTGCATGGGGCAGTGTAAGTCCAGAGGCCATCATCTCAGAGTAAGGTGTTGCATATTTAAGGTAGGAATGAGGAGGAATTTCTTCTTTCAGAGGATGGTGAATCTGTGGAATTTTTTATCACTGAGGGCTGTGGAGGCTGGGTCATTGAGTTTATTCAAGGCTGAGAGAGAGCGATTTTTAATCTGGAAGGTTAATGGGAAAAGGCTGGAAAGTGGAGCTGAGGATTATCAGATCAGCCATGATCTCATTGAATGATGGAACAGATGCGATGGGCTGAATGGCCTACTCCTGCTCCTATGTCTGATGGTTTTATAGATATTGAATCTACAGCAGAGAAACAGGCCATTCGGCCCAATTGCTTCTCACATGACAAGCCCTTCATCCCCAGGATCATTCTCATGAACCTCCTCTGGATCCCTCCAACACCAGCACATCCTTCGTTGGATACAGAATCCAAAACTGTGCACATTATTCCAAATTCTGAGCCTTAAGCAATACACCTCTGCCCTTCTATTCTTGCCCTGTTGAAATGAATGCTACCATTGTTATCATCTAGAAGGATAAGGGCAGCAGATACATGGGAACACCACCCCTGGAAAGTTCCCCTCTAAGCCACTCACCATCCTAACTTGGAAATATTTCTCTGTTCCTCAGTGTCACTGGGTCACAATCCTGGAATTCCCTCCCAAAGGGCACTGTGGGTCTACCTACAGAAGATGGACTGCAGCGGCTCAAGAAGGCAGCTCACCCCCACCTTCTCAAGGGGCAACTAGGGTCGGGCAATATATGCTGACCCAGCCAGTGAAAGTTACATCCCATTAATGAATTTAAAAAGTCATAGAATATCGCAAGTTATGCTTAATTAATAAATTGATAAAAGTCATTCAAGCCCCTTGTTTCCAGCCTAGTTTCACTTTGCTGCACTTTCCCCACAGCACTGCAAGTTGCTCCACTTTAAGTAATCTAACGTTTAAATCACTTTAAATAATCTAATTCCTTTCAGAAGGTCACAAACATCTCTCTGTTACTTTCTTTGCTAATCACCTTAAATCCTTTAAAAACAAAACCTAATCTGAGATATACACGAGTCAGTGGTCTGTGGATTATTCCCTCGTTTGAGTCACTTCTTGCTCTCTCTTACTGATTGATTGATTCAACAGCCCTGGGGTGAGGTGAGACTGTGTGTGTTAAAATCCTTCATGAGTGCAACCCACACCTGGCATCAAAAGGCGCCCCACCCTTCAACACCAGGGCAAACAGTTTCAAAAAATCCTCAGTTGTAGGATGCTCACTGCTACAGAACAGCCTCGTCTTCCTCAAGAACTTAATAAGTAGAGCCCCCATTTACAAGGGTAAAAAAACAAGTCATTGCGTGGTTGTGGGGATGTTTTAGAGAAACAGATGGTGGAAATGACCTCTCCTCCTCTACCTGGTGCTGTGTGAGCAGGAAAGGTGAGAAAATTCAGGCCTGAGGTTTCCTGGCCTGTGAACAACGTGGGAAACGTCGAGACCATCGGGAGGATATGTCGCGATTGAAAGCATCCAAAAAGAAAAGTTTGATTTTTCACCCAAGGTTTTTAACAGTTGGGTGAGAATCCCACTGGTGAGCCGTGATTGTTCATCTCATTTCGACCTAATCTCACTCCATCTCAGTCCAGACTGCTGATTTCCCAGGTACCCAGTGAAACATTGGACAGTGACAATTCCCGATTTGAAAGTCTACCCAGGGTACATACCATGGAGTGCGACCTTCGTTCACAGAGATTGGCATTAGCTAAGCACCAGCTTCACCACACCCTATCATGGCACAAATGAGCATGAGAAATTGGAGAAGTCTTAGACCATTCAGTCCCTTAAACCTACCCCAATACTCTGTAATATCTGGCTGATCTGCCCCACACCTTTATTCCTCTTTTACGCCAGCTGCCCATTGTCCTCAGATCCCTAATACAGTCTGTCCTGCTGTAACGTGTGTTGCTTGAATGCAAATTGGCTTTAACGTGATTGAAGAATTTTGACCATTATTTGTAGACTGCGAACTTTCCTTACCTGTATTGGCTATAATGCCACTCCAACCCCATTAGTTTAAAGGGCATGGCGATTGCATGATTTTTTTATAACATGAGATCACATGAGAACGGGACTATCACGTTATATCAGAACCGATGGCATTCCAAAAACCTATCTACTTGTTTTTACAAATACTTCCAGTGATCTAGCCTCCACAACAGTCTGGGTAGCAAATTCCAGACATTCACTATCTCTGGCAGAAGAAAATTCCTTTTCATCTCAGTTTTTAAATGAGTCCCTTATTCTGAAACTATGTCCCTGAGACTGAGATTGCCTCATTGGTGGAAACATCTCTTCAATATCTAATGCTGTCAAGCCCCCTCAGAATCCTGTACGTTTCAATAAGGTCACCCCTCAGTCATCTAAACATTATAAATACAAACATAATCTGTTTATCTGCTCTTGATAAATGAACTCATTCGTCCCAGGAATCAGTCTAGTTAAAAATTGCAAAGAACTGCAGATGCTGGAATTCATAAACAAAAACAGAAATTGCTGGGAAAACTCAGCAGGTCTAGCAACATCCATGGAGAGAAATCAGATTTAATGCTTTGGGTCCAGTGACCCTAACCCTAAACCTAACCTGAAGGGTCACTGGACCCGAAACGTTACCTCTGCTTTCTCCTCACAGATGCTGCCAGACCTGCTGAGCTTTTCCAGCATTTTTCTGTTTTTGTTTCAGTCTCATGAATCTCTTTTGAACAGCCTCCAAAGTCAGTATGTTCTTTCTTAAAGACAGGGACAAAACTGTGCACAATACTCCAGGTGTGGCCTCACCAACACCCTGTACTGTTGAACAAGAATTCCCTGTTTTTAATCTCCAAATCCCTTTGCAATAAAGGGGAAAATTCAATTTAATAACTTTTCATGTTTCATGTACAGAAACACCCAGATCCCTTTGTGCTGTACTTTTTTGGAATATCTCTCAATTTAAATAATAGTCTGTCTTCTGATTCTTCTAGCCAGAGTACATGGACTCACACTTTTCTACACTAAACTCCATCTGCCAAGATGTTGCCCACTCCCTTGGATCTTCATTATGTCCTTAGCTCTCCTATTTTGTATCATTAATAAATTTGGATACATTGCACCCTGTCCCCTCCTCCAAGTCATTAATATAAATGGTCAATAATTCAGACCCTAGGACTGAGTTTTTTCAGAGTCTGTTTCCGTGCTGTACAACTCTATGACTCTATGATCCATGTGACATACACGTGTTACATGTTTCCAGCGTGCAAAAATCCCAATTGTATTGGCTATAGCGAGATCAGCCAGCTGGACCTTACAGAATAGGAGTTCCCTGATTGGGGCTGATAACCTGGTCCACTTAGGGAGCCCTGGCTGACAGATATAAACAGGAGTGTCACACGGCTGCTGTATATCAGTAGTGCAGGAGAAACAAAGAATAAATGCTTAAAAAGAAAGAAAAATGAAAAAAAAGGGAACAAATATAACCAGGAGATTAACATCTCCTCAGTGGAGAAACAAAAAATATATACAACAGGAGTGTGAGGGATTCTGCTCACTCTAAGGGCTGGCTCTGAGGGAGCTAGATCAGTGTCAAGGACTATCCCTGTGTAAATACAGGGCGACTTGGTGACAGAATACCAGCCTCTGTGGAGTTATTCCATCCATAGTCTACCATCTATGTATTCACCAATCCCTTATCTAAAATAATACATTACCCCCAATGCTATGAGCTATAATCTTATACAATAATCTTTTATATGGTATCTTACTGAATACCTTCTAGAAATTCAAATACATTTCATCTACCAGTTCCTCTTTGTCAACTCTGCTTGTTATATCCTTATTATATTAACCAAATTTGTCAAACATGATTTTTCTTTCATGAAACCATGATGAGTTTATTTGATTATGTTAAGCATAGTGTTAAAGGTTTAGATGGAGAGGAATTTCTTAAGTGCGTGCGAGACAATTTTCTGATTCAGTATGTGGATGTACCTCCTAGAAAAGGTGCAAAACTTGACCTACTCTTGGGAAATAAGGCAGGGCAGGTGACTGAGGTGTCAGTAGGGGAGCACTTTGGGGCCAGGGACCATAATTCTATTCGTTTTAAAATAGTGATGGAAAAGGATAGACCAGATCTAAAAGTTGAAGTTCTAAATTGGAGAAAGGCCAATTTTGGTGGTATTAGGCAAGAACTTTCAAAAGCTGATTGGAGGCAGATGTTCGCAGGTAAAGGGACAGCTGCAAAATGGGAAGCCTTCAGAAATAACAAGAATCCAGGGAAAGTATATTCCTGTTAGGGTGAAAGGGAAAGCTGGTAGGTATAGGGAATGCTGGATGACTAAAGAAATTGAGGGTTTGGTTAAGAAAAACAAGGAAGCATATGTCAGGTATAGACAGGAGAGATCGAGTGAATCCTTAGAAGAGTATAAAGACAGTAGGAGGATACTTAAGAGGGAAATCAGGAGGGCAAAAAAGGGACATGAGTTAGCTTTGGCAAATAGAATTAAGGAGAATCCAAAAGGTTTTTACAAATATATTAAGGACAAAAGGGTAACTAGGGAGAGAATAGGGCCCCTCAAAGATCAGCAAGGCGGCCTCTGTGTGGGGCCGCAGAAAATGGGGGAGATACTAAATGAATATTTTGCATCAGTATTTACTGTGGAAAAGGACATGGAAGATATAGACTGTAGGGAAATAGATGGTTACATCTTGCAAAATGTCCAGATTACAGCGAAGTGCTGGATGTCTTGAAACGGTTACAGGTGGATAAATCCCCAGGACCTGATCAGGTGTACCCGAGAACTCTGTGGGAAGCTAGAGAAGTGATTGCTGGGCCTCTTGCTGAGATATTTGTATCATCGATAGTCACAGGTGAGGTGCTGGAAGACTGGAGGTTGGCAAATTGGTGCCACTGTTTATGAAGGGCAGTAAAGACAAGCCAGGGAACTATAGACCGGTGAGCCTGACCTCGGTGGTGGGCAAGTTGTTGGAGGGAATCCTGAGGGAAGGGTGCACATGTATTTGGAAAGGCAAGGACTGATTAGGGATAGTCAACATGGCTTTGTGCAGGGGAAATCATGTCTCACAAACTTGATTGAGTTTTTTGAAGAAGTAACAAAGAGGATTGATGAGGGCAGAGCAGTAGATGTGAATTCTATGGACTTCAGTAAGGCGTTCAAAAGGTTCCCCATGGGAGACTGATTAGCAAGGTTAGATCTCATGGAATACAGGAAGAACTAGCCATTTGGATACAGAACTGGGTCAAAGGTAGAAGACAGAGGGTGGTGGTGGAGGGTTGTTTTTCAGACTGGAGGCCTGTCACCAGTGGAGTGCCACAAGGATCAGTGCTGGGTCCTCTACTTTTTGTCATTTACATAAATGATTTGGATGCGAGCATAAGAGGTACAGTTAGTAAGTTTGCAGATGACACCAAAATTGGAGGTGTAGTGGACAGCGAAGAAGGTTACCTCAGATTACAATAGGATCTGGACCAGATGGGCCAATGGGCTGAGAAGTGGCAGATGGAGTTTAATTCAGATAAATGCGAGGTGCTGCATTTTGGGAAAGCAAATCTTTGCAGGATTTATACACTTAATGGTAAGGTCTTAGGCAGTGTTGCTGAACAAAGAGACCTTGGACTGCAGGTTCATAGTTCCTTGAAAGTGGAGTCGCAGGTAGATAGGATAGTAAAGAAGGCATTTGGTATGCTTTCCTTTATTGGTCAAACTATTGAGTACAGGAGTTGGGAGGTCATGTTGCGGCTGTACTGGACATTGGTTAGGCCACTGTTGGAATATTGCATGCAATTCTGGTCTCCTTCCTATCGGAAAGATGTTGTAAAATTTGAAAGGGTTCAGAAAAGATTTACAAAGAATTTGCCAGGGTTGGAGGATCTGAGCTACAGGGAGAGGCTGAACAGGCTGCGGCTGTTTTCCCTGGAGCATCGGAGGCTGAGGGGTGACCTTATAGAGGTTTACAAAATTATGAGGGGCATGGATAGGATAAATAGACAAAGTCTTTTCCCTTGGGTCGGGGAGTCCAGAACTGGAGGGCACAGGTTTGGGGTGAGAGGGGAAAGGTATAAAAGAGACCAAAGGGGCAGCTTTTTCACGCAGAGGGTGGTGCGTGTACGGAATGAGCTGCCAGAGGAAGTGGTGGAGGCTGGTACAATTACAACATTTAAGAGGCATTTGGATGGGTATATGAATAGGAAGAGTTTGGAGGGATATGGGCCAGGTGCTGGCAGGTGGGTCTAGATTGGGTTGGGGTATCTGGTCGGCATGGACGGGTTGGACCGAAGGGTCTGTCTCCATGCTGTACATCTCTATGATTCTATGACTCTATATAAATGCCCTGCTATTTCTTCCTTAATAAAGGCTTCTAACATTTTCCAAAGACAGATGTTGGGCTAACTAGCCATAGTTTCCTGGTTTCTGTCTCCATCCCTGCTTGTATAGGGGAGTCACATTCACAGTTTTTGAAATTGCTTGTACCCTCCTGGAATCAAGTGAATTCTGAATAATTTGAGCAATGCCTTCTCTGATCTCCGCAGCCTTTCTTTAAACCCCTTGGATTGCAGCCATTGCGTCTTGGTGACTTGTCTGTCTTGAGTCCCACTAATTTGTCAAATACTTTCTCCCTCGTACTAGAGTCTGTAATGAGATCTTTCCTCCCACTAACACCTAGTTTTACTGTTACATTTGAAATGCAAAAAATTGGTTCAAGTGGGTGGTGGGTTGCTTCCTTGACCCGCTGCAGTCCATGTGCTGTGGGTAGACCCACAATACCCTTAGACTGGGAATTCCAGGATTTTAACCCAGAGACACTGGAGGAATGGTGATATATTTCCAAGGCAGGATGGTGAGTGGCTTGGAGGGAACTTGCAGCGGTTGGTGTTCCCATATTGCTGCATTTGGACATGGGCTATTTCAATATCTGAGGAGTCGCGAATGGTGCTGAATATTTTGCAATTATCGGTGAACATCCCAATTTCTGACCTTATGATGGAGGGAAGGTCATTGATCAGGCAGCTAAAGATAGTTGGGTGCAGGACACTAGCCTAAGGGATGTCCTGGAGCTGAATTAACTGACCTCCTAACAACCACAATCTATGTGCTATCAGGGACAACTCCCTGTTATTCCTATTGACTGCAATTTTGTCGGGGCTCCTTGATGCCACATTCAGTTGAATGCAGCCTCGATGTCAACGGCTGTCCCTCTCCCCTCCCCTCTGGAATTCAGCTCTTTTGTCCATGTTTGAACCAAGGCTGTAATGAGGTCAGGAGCTGAGTGGCCCTGGTGGAACCCAAACTGAACATCAATGATTATTTGAATAGGAATAATGTGCAGGAGAAAACCAAGTCAAACACTCTGAGACCTGGTGCAGACACAATGGGCTGAATGGCCTCATTCTGCATTAAAGCAATTCTGTGAATAAGCTTCTCCTGTTCTTTCATTTATTTATTTATTGGGAATGAGGTTTGACAAGTTGAAAGAGCACGTCATTCTACCTGTATCACATTGTTATTCTCAGTGCTCTGTTGAGGTCAACTTAGCTGCACGGGAAGTTTCACCTGAAACTATTATTAAAGGGTTGGTGTAGATGGGACTGAAGTTCTGGATGGTGATGCAGTGAGGATGCAATGATTTTGTGACCCACTGGGTCTGTCAGAGGTGAAGGGGGCAGGGGATGACCAGGACAGGAACAAATTCAGAAGTACACATTGAATGGAGAGGTTAGTGCGAGAGGGGGAGGAGAGGAGCTCGCTTCAGAGGGAGGCAGCTAGAGGTGCTTCGATGGACCCTTCAAGAGTTGTCAACACAGACCCAGGGAGCTGAGACCGCTAACAGTGAGGAAGAGAAGCCTTACCTCACTGGAAAGGGCTGTTTAACCAGTTAATGCACTTACATCACTCCTTCTGTAATGTGACTTTGAATTCTTCAAGTGCCACTGAAGAGTCATATCAGACTCAAAGCATTAACTCAATTTCTTTCACCACAATTGCTACCAGGACCCACTGAGATATTCCTCCCAATACTTCCTGTTTTGCTTTCAGATTTCCAGCATTCACAGTATTTCTTATCATTGAATTTGTTGGAGTGGCTTTGAGCTGACAGTAGGTATGATTACCATGGGAAACAAAGAATTATTTCAAGGTTTCACAAGTGACAAGGGGAAAATTTTATTTTCAGTGATGTTATTCTAAGCAATAAGATAGATACAGGAATTTCAAAATTCTTTAGAAAAGTTTCAGTTTCATATTGAAGTGTAAGTTTCTGTTTTGCAAAGTGTTCTTTAAATAGACATTGGATTCCATATGAGGTGTGGGATGATGTTATGGGAGAGAGAGAAAACCATATGGTGTTACAAAGCTTTAAAGAAAAGCAGTAATCCTCCATTCATAAAAGGACAGAGATTTATTCAAAACCTCCTTTATTGACCATATTGTTTTACAATACTTTTGTTTCTTAGAATTCATAAAAAAGTACATAAATAACTTTAAATAACAAATAAATACTGATACATTAACAAACCTGAAGGAATCTTTGCTATAATTTCTACACTCAACCTTTAGCAATCCTAGAAAGGTGGAGGAGGGTTGTTGAAGGATCAGCTGGAGTGAACCTGGAAACTGGTGCTTTTGTCCCCTGTCTGCACTGAGTGATTGAAGCTCCAACACGGTTGTACAGATACTAATGTTGGCTTCAGTGCTCCCAGAAAACAACGGAGACAGGAGTGCTGGGGAAACCAGAATTCTTTTTTCTGAGTCACTATTGAGTGAGCCTTGTCTGAGGGCAAGGCAAGGTAAAACTTAAGCAGTAGCACTGCATCATGGAGAGGTATGGCCTAGTGGTATTATTGCTTGGCTGTTAGTCTTAGTGACTCAGGGTAATGCCCTAAGGACCTTAGTTCAAATCCCACCATGGCAGCTGGTGGGATGTGGTTACAATAAATATCTGGAATTAAGAATTTAACAATGACCATCTGGTTCACTCACCTTCTTTAGGGAAGGATACTGCTGGCCTACATGTGACAGCAGACCCACAGCAATGTGGCTACACTTAACTGGCCACTGGGCAATTAGGGCAATAAATGCTGACTAGCCAGAGACACTCTCATCCTGTAAATGAATAAAGGAAACAAAATGTTGATGATTCATTGGAAGGAGCTCCAATGTATTGCGGAAAACATAGTCTATAGTCTTCTCTTTAGCTAATAACTGTTACACAATAAACTCTTCTGTGCCAATGTGGCAAGGACAAGGCTACATCCGAAGCATTGGACCATTGAGTCTGATTTGAACATGACCCCTCTGTGTTTGTTGACTTATGCTGGATCAATCCAGTAAAGGCTGGCTGTGAAAAATGTCATTGGTGTTTTCAAAATCCTCAACTTATCTCTGGAGCCTCCAGCACACCCTACCCTCTGGAAAGCAACATTTCTCTGACTTTGCCCTTTATGACAAAGGTCCTCCCTTCAACCCACCTTAAATCAGCTATCCATCGAGCTCTGCTCCTCACTGACAAACTCTCTCTGCTTCCAGGACTGCTACTAGGCACTAGCTCAGTTGGCTGGAAAGCTGGTCCACAATGCAGCAACACCAGCAGTGTGGGTTCAATTCCTGTACCAGCTAAGGTTAGTATGAAGGACTCTCCTCCTCAACCTCTCCCCTCACCCTGAGACAATGGTAACCCTCAGGTTACACCACCACCAGTTGTCTCTCTTGAGTGAGAGAACAGCCCGATGGTCTGGTATGACAATGGCAACTTCACTGTTCTCTTTGACCCTCAGTGCCAATTGTTTTGCCAGTTAGAAGGGTGTGGGGTCACAGGACATTATATAATTTCAAGTGATGCTACATAAATTCAAGTTGTTATTCTTTAGTTCATCTTATACATTAGCTATATCACTGGACTTTGGGCTGTGTACGTTGTTCTAAGTAACTGTATACATCAACAGTAGGCATTAACCAGGAGAGGGAGGGAGAGTGGTCATCTCATAAATAAATGTGGGAGATTGATAGTTTGGATGATTTCTTCAGGTTAGAAACGTCTGATGCGGTCCTTCCTGTAAATACAAGTTTATCAGTTGTTAGTATCGGTGATTCAGTTCAATATGTGTTTCAGGTAAAACATTCAAAAGTAGATCATTTCCCTCTGAATTTGGTCATTTTTATCTTCAGTTTGCATTTCAAGTTAGATACAAAGAAGCCCCACTGTGATTGGCTGCGGCAGCGTTATTTCGAGAACATTGGGTTCCTCCAGGTTTTCCTTCCTGTGGAGCATCAACTCCAGCAGGTTTGGGAATATTTCAGGACGTCACCAGAAACAAATATTCCCCTTTCTTGGAAAATTGCTATTTCCAGTCAGAGAGCCATTCCACTGCCTGTGAGATTGCTCTCCTGATTAGAGAGGTGTGATGGTCTTCCTCCATGGCCAGACCAAGTGTGCTGCTCATATTACCAACACTATGACATGACCTAATGCCCTACCAACACATTCCAACCATTGACCACTCAACATGTCCATTATCATGATGCCCCACCTTCCCACAGCCAATCCAAAGCCAAAAATTGTTAACCAATTGGATGATTCAGTGATCCATGTTTCCTATACTTTTATCTCTGATATTTTGAGAACTGAGACAGAAATGTTCAATGAAAAAGAAATTCCTTGCCCCTGTCATTTTTCTGAGATTTGTTTTAATAACCACGGTGTCCTGGAAACGAATGCTCTGACCGTGGGCACACCCAGACAGGCGAGTTTCCTCTCAGTCTAACAACCAGGTAATGAAAGATGAAAATTAGCCAGGCACCAGGAAACAGCAAGGGGATGGATTGAGGTTGGACAGGCATGCTCATCACTTCAAACTTAGGACAAGGGGCAATCTGGAATTTTCCAGCTCAGTTGTCAGACAATTGTCACTTCTTTCAAAAACAAAGACTGAATTTAGAGCATCCTGGCTCTTACAGACCAGTAGTTAGGTCACGGACAGCTCTACTGAGCTCAGAGGCGACAGGCCAACAACAGCCCAATATTGGAATAATGTCTGAAAGAATTTGGGCACTTCATTGGGATGTTCAAAGGGGTCCAACACCTATTTCAGGAACCCATTACCAAGATGGTGGGCAGCACACAGAGTGGAATACATGTGCCTACAGCTGTCTTGCACCCATGTCCCAGAAATGTATTCCATGGTCATGTTGGCAGGTCATTTTTGAGGTATCAACTGGGAACCCTTAAATTTCCTTCTCATGATAACTTTCAAACTTTCTGTTCAAAATGACATTAAAAATAAAGTAAGGAGGAGAGTCAGGGAAATGTTACACATTTTGAAGGAAAGAAAAATTCACAAGAGCTTGACACTTCTCAAAGAGGATACTCATCATGAAGAAATTCAAAAGTCTGGAAGTTTCAGACTACATCTGAAGTAAGTTTAAACCCAAGAGTTAAACATATGATTTGATTTCAGAAATTCTGGTCTGTAGAGGTCCATTTGTAGATTTGACAATCCATTTAAATTTAACTAAATACCGATATAATTCACTTTTCAAGTAGTGTTAAAAAACTCACGAGGTCTAATTTCTCTTTTATATAAGAATAGATGTCATTTAACTTACGTTTTTAAACTACATTTCCATTCTCTGTTCTCAGTTTTTGTTTTTCTTCACTCAATACATCATGCCCCGTCTGCACTTTTCTCCGAATGCTGAAAAAGAGAGATGTTATTAGAAATTAGAAGTCACTGAATATATTCAATATAGTGAAAGATACATGTGGCGTTTAGCACTGCTGCTTCACAGCGCTAGGGACCCGGGTTCGGTTCCAGCCTCAGGCAGCTGACTGTGTGGAGTTTACACATTCTCCCCGTGTCTGCGTGGGTTTCCTCCAGGTGCTCCGGTTTCCTCCCACAGTCCAGAGATGTGCAAGTTATGGTGAATTGGCCATGAGAAATGCAGGGTTACAGGGATGCGGGGTAGGATGATCTTCGATTGGGTGCTGTGGGCCAAATGGCTAGATTCCATGCTGTAGGGATTCAATGACATTTTTAGATTTTTTTTAGGCATCAAGGGACATGGAGTGAAAATAGGAATATACCATTGAGATAGAGGATCATACTGAATGAGGGAGCAAGCTCAAAGGGCTGAATGGCCTGCTCCTAGCTTCTATAAATGCAGTGATGAAGACAGAACAGTTATTTAACCCATGAAGGAGAAATAAATGAGAAGGTACATTGAGAGAAGTTTGCGGAGAATGTAACCAAATGACAGGGATCGTCCCTATGTCGGTATTTTGTCACACACTGGTCAGTGTATTGTTTGCAAATAGCCCTCCCTCCCAACTATAGCCTGGAATGTAAAGAACCAGGAATGTTTTTTTTTTCCTTTATATTCCTATCCAGAAACCTTACTAGCACCAAAGGAACAGACTGAGCAATAGGCCACATCACTTGGAGGAACCACACTTCATTTTCCACTTAGCAAGTTTACAGCCTCTAGGACTCACCACTACAGAGTTCCACTACTTCAGAGGCTGACCCCCTGGCTTCCATTTCTCTTACAAACTCCACCCTCCCAGGCTGTGCCTTATTAGCTGAAAATGTGTTGCTGGAAAAGCGCAGCAGGTCAGGCAGCATCCAAGGAACAGGAGAATCGACGTTTCGGGCATAAGCCCTTCTTCAGGAAACACATTTTCAGCTCTGATCTCCAGCATCTGCAGCCCTCACTTTCTCTGTGCCTTATTAGCCTCAGCTCTTTTCCAGCCCCCTTCTGTTCTGAAGCAGGATCACTGGATCCGAAACATTCACTCTCTTTCTCTCTCCGCAGACACTGCCAGACCTGCTGAGTTTCTCCAGCATTCTCTGTAATTGTTTCAGATTTCCAGCACCCTCGCTGTTTTGCTTTTCCACGTTTAAAATGAGCACCTAGTTATAATTAGCCATGAAGTGACTAACTAATTCTATTAACATCAATTTCATAGTTATCATTTGCAAATTTGTCTCTGATGCTCTCTGTTATTAAGAAATGGTTGCATTCACTCATAAGTTGACACGTAGTTAGGTTTCTCTGAATACAAGTAAATAGTACCTCATTAAAGATTAATTTGTGTACTTAGACCCTGTGAATCCCTTTCAATTCATAGTATCCCTACAGTTTGTAATCAGGCTATTTGGCCCATTGAATCCACGCAACCTCTCCAAAGAGCATCCCACCCAGCCCCATCCCTGTAACCCTGCATCGGGAGACTCCCATGGCCAACCCACCTGGCTTACACATCCCTGGGCAATTTGGCACAGCCAATCCACCTTAACCTGCACATCTTTGGACCGTGGGAGGAAACCCGTGTGAACACATGGAGAATGTGCAATCTCCACACAGACAGTCACCTGAGGTTGGAATCGAACACTGGTGCTGGGAGGCAGCAGCGCTAACCACTGAGCCACCCTGCTATACAAATTGGTTACATTTAGTAGCAGGAGCACTGAAACTAGCAAGATACAGCTCAATGCTGGTGCCAATGGGAAAACAATCATTATATGAAGGAATATTTTTGTTAATGATGAAAATAAGGCATTATAGCAGCTGTGGCATATAGTGGGGTGGTTACATTGACACTAACATGACTATTCTAAGTGATGGGAACTATAGATGCTAACAGACAAGTTATTTCCTGACACCTAAGAAAATCCTCTGATGCTGTACTTACTGCATCGTTGCAACAACAGTCACAGCTATTACAAAGACAAGTAGCATCCCAGCTGCTATCACTAGGACAATCGAGAGGCTATTAATCCGTTCTTTGGTTGTTCCAGTATACAATGTCTTTATCCCACAGCGTTCATTTTGGTATCCAGGAAGACATCTAAATGCGAACAGAATTTTAAATATAAAAACAAAATCAGCAAAACTTCAAGTAGAATATCATATACTTCTGATGAAATATTATATTTACACCAATACTGTAGCTACATCTACAGCCTTCTGTTCAGTTCCAGTTTCAATATCAATAAAAAACAACAGCTACTGGGGCATTGGAGAAGGTGCATAAAGTATTTGAGGATGATAGGAGACTGAGAAGGTATAATTATCAGGACAAATTGGACATTCAAGGTTATGCTGTTACTCTCTTCTCCTGACCCGATAGTAGGAGTTAAGATTATGAAGGGGTATGATGGGCTGGGCTAAGTATAATTACTCCTGAACTGAGTGGCTTGCTAGGCCATTGCTGTGGGTCTAGAGTCAAGTGTAGGTCAGATAGGGTAAGGATGGCAGATTTCCTTCCCTAAAGGGCATTATTGATCAGTTTTTACAACAATGAACGCCTGGTCAAGATCACTCTGGTTTTTAATCCCAGATTTATTTTCATTGAATTCAAAGTCCACTAACTGCGATGGTGGAATTCAAAGCTATCTCAAATGTCTGGGATTCTGGATTGCTACTTCAGTGACATTACAAGGGGAGTAAATGTTGGGAAGGTGTTTCCATTGGTAGAAGAGACTAGGACCTGAGGGCACAGTCTTTGATTAAAGGGAAGACCTTTCAGAACGGAGAGAAGGAGAAACTTCTTCAGCCAGAGAGTGGGGAATCGATGGAATTCACTGCCACAGAAGGCTATGGAGACCAGGGCACTGAGTGTGTTTAAGACGGAGATAAACAGGTTCTTGAGTATCAGAATGCAAAAGCTTGATCAAAGAAATAGATTTTAAGAAACATCCTGAAAACAAGAGGCAGAGAGAGAGATTCAGAGAGAGAGAGAGAAAGAAACAGAGACAGACAGAGAGAGAGAGACAGAGAGAGATACAGAGAGAGAGAGAAAGAAACAGAGAGAGAGAGAGAGACAGAGAGAGAGAGAGACAGAGAGAGAGACAGAGAGAGAGAGAGAGACAGAGAGAGAGAGAAAGAAACAGAGAGAGACAAAAAAACAGAGAGAGAGAGACAGAGAGAGAGAGAGACAGAGAGAGAGAGACACGCACACAGAAAGAAACAGAGAGACAGACAGAGAGATGCAGAGAGAAAGAAACAGAGAGAAAGACAGACGGAGAGAGACAGACAGAGAGAGAGACACACAGAGAGAAAGAGATGAAGAGAGAGACAGAGAGACACGGAGAGAAAGAAACAGAGAGAGAGGCAGAGAGAGAGAGACAGACAGAGAGATACAGAGACACAGAGAGAGAAAGAGACACAGAGGGACAGAGACACAGAGAAACAGAGACAAAGAGAGAGGCAGACAGAGAGAGAGACAGAGAGACAGACAGAGTGAGAGAGAGACTGTCACCATCAGTCAAAGGTCACTCACTGTTCTAATGAATGTTTATTGATCGGAAACATTCCTCAATTACATTGCTCTCTCTACAATTGTTGCCTAACTCACTGGAGCATTTCCAAGAGAGAGAGAGAGAAGACAGAGAGAGAGAGAGAGAGACCACATAGGAAGACAGTGAGAGATGGAAAGGTTCAGGGAGAAAATCCTTCAGCTCAGTCAGCTGACGGTATAGACCCCATTGGTAGAGTGACGGAAATTAAGAAACATGGCCCAGTATCTTGGAAGATCCCACTGCGCAGTGATTCACTTACATACATGATGTCTTGTTGAGTTCTTTCAAGAAGACGCATTTCCCGTGAATACAGAAATCCTTGTATTCGGCCTTACATGGATCATTCTGCTTCTTTGTTCCAGTCCTTTTCCTTTTTGCCTTATTCCTAAATTGTCTCAGGCCTTTTTTCTTCCCGGCTTTGTTCTTGGGTTTAACAACTGGCTGGACTGGAAACACAAATGAACAGATGACTTTTTGAGGCATTCCTCACCCTCTCTGACCCATGTCCCATGTCCCGCACCCAGTTTAACAACATTGGTTTTCATTAATCTAACCTCTTTGAAAAACACAAACAGATTTTCCTCTATTATTATCTATATCTACACTCTCACAATATAGACAATATACTTCCACGCAAGAGTGTTTGGCTGCACATGGATTAAGTTTCTAACTTTATTATACAAATAGTTCACCTCAGGTAACAATTTCTGATTCCTGGACTGCCACTGGTATTGAGAAACAATAATCTGTTCTGAACAGAATTTTTATCAATGTGTTTTGTGGGTGTGTCCCTATAATTCTACAATCACTACAGCAATGAAATGCAAAAAAAAACCCTCTCCACACCCAGGTGGTTTATTTTGTTTTCCTGTGATCCAGGTTCCTAGGGCCTCGGAATAAATGGTGAAATGAGGTGAAAGCTTTAATTTTAATTCTTCAAAGTGAAAATACTCTGGAGCAATGTTTCATGGACCATAGGAAATAGGAAGAGAAGTAGGCCATTCAGCCCCTCGAGTCTGATCCACCATTTAATGGGGCTGCATTTTACCAGTAGCTTCAGGTAGATACTTGGGGACAACCTGACAAATTGTCAGAACAGAAGATGTAACTTCAGGATTAACTTCCAGTTTGTAACTTTAGAAGTAAGATGTTACTGAAGAACACAAAACACCCCTAGGACTGACAAAAACATGAGTTAGATTTGCTGTGTTCATTTGGAGAGTTCCACTTTGTGAATATAAGTGAAAGGGCATTCCACTGTTGGAATCATCATTATCACAAAGCCTAGATTCAGTGAAACAGTTCAAGATGAAGCAATACATTTCTGAGTTTATTCTCATTGCTGTCTTTGACAGTGATAAGTGAAAGCTCTTTCAAAATGTGCTGGCATTAAACTAGCAATTCCTACAGTTTAGGTCATGCATTGAAAGGTCATTGACCTTAATTGGTTTCCTCTTTCAGATAGGTCTGCCTGACCTGCTGAGCACTTCCAGCTTTTCTTGGGTTTATCTCCCATTTACGGGATCTGTAGCATATTGTTCAATTAAAGTTGTTTGGAGCTTTAATACTATGTGGACAAACTCCAACTTCTATTTTAGTCAGATGTTCAGAATCCCCTGAACTATAACTGGTGAAAGTCGACAAAATCCTTACGTATCACCTCACTTCAATCCCATTGTGATGGATCCTTTCTGTTACTCTGTCACCATCAGTCAAAGGGCACTCACTGTTCTAATGAATGTTTATTGATCGGAAACATTCCTCAATTACATTGCTCTCTCTACAATTGTTGCCTAACTCACTGGAGCATTTCCAATATTTTCTGTTTTTTTATTACAGACCCGTGTCTCATCAGGTAAAGTGCAGTTACAGAGTTAGATAGGAATGCTCAACTTCCTTCTCAGGTTGCAGTGTCAAGCTACTTTCCAAGTAGTTAAAAGTTTGTAATGTTTAGGAAAGTCCGAAAGGTAATTGCAAACCAATAATCCAGTGTACTGCAAATCATCTCCTGACATATGAACAGGATTCCTGAAATGGACACCTGGTTATATTTTCGACAGGGAGTCAAACTAGTGACATCCCATCTGCCTCTCCAGTCAATGCGGACTGGTCCAGTATGTGACCGAATAAAGTTACATCAGTGTCAAACCAAACCCACTTCATAGCATTTGCTTTTGATGTAACTACAACTTCAGTTACAGTACTAAACAGCTTTGGTAAAGGAACTTTCTCTTAAATAACATTTAAGTCATTGGACTGAGACTAAACATGTACTGAAGATACTGATGGAGGTCACTGGGACAGGTAACCTGGTGTCACCACAATCGGTTAATTCAGAAACCTGAGTTGAAAGTTTAAATTGCTACAATCCAGTGAGCCACTGATCCATTTACAGTACAAGCATTCTGGGGCTATTAGAGTTCAGGAGAGATTCAACTATAACATTCACTTCCTGCACTGCTAATGACAGTACATACACCTTGGGCATTTTAAACGATTGATCTTAGACACTGAAAACACGCCAAAGCCTAAGTGTAACTTCTGAAATTCTCTGACTTAATAAGGGAGGGTTAAAGGTTATAAAGAAATGTATAAACCTTTCACTGGCAACACTCCATCTTCCAGTTCTTCAGGTGTCAATTCATCATATTCATCCACATAATCATCATCTTCATAATCCTCATAATCCTCCCTGGAGCTATTGGGGCTGGACGGTGAGGGAGATGAAGTTGGAGCGACAGAGGGAACTGACAGTTCATTTGGAATTTCAGTGGAACCTCCCACTGTCCCCAGACTGACTGCAACATAAAGGTTATTGTTTGAACAGTTAAAACATTGAAATGTGTCCTGGGCACAAATCAGTTTGTCCCTAGTAATGACATCAAGAGTTGGATTCCACATCAAAGATGAATCGAATGCTAACAACAGTCTTGGTTTTTAAACATGAGAAAGTTGAGACTTTACAGAAACATTAGTGCTGAGCAGAAGCTGGGAGCAATTGAGAAATACGAAAAATTTAAATCTTAAAAACGTTTTGATTACAATTGCAAATAGTTCATCCCTGTTGAATTCTAAAGTGAAGTAACAACACAGCTCTGTCCGTGCAAAGAAAAGCAAGTTTATAATCTCTTTCCATTGCAAACAATCCACTGCAATGTATTTTGTTGCATATGCATGTTGAAGAAACATCTTATCCTTCGGAATCTAATGTACAAAGTTTAAATAAAATGTATTTCTTACCAGCAATTACCACGACCAGTAACAACTGAGACAAAGCTGCCAGTTTCTTCATGTTTCATTCAATGATTTCAGGGACAGGTCAGAGGTGTTCCCTTCAAAGCCGCTGTTGTTGTTGAATCGCAGAGGAGAGTGCTGTGCTCCCCACAGGTGTGCCACTTACCTGTAGCACCGCCTCCCATTTAAACAGGCTGTCACTTAAAACCACAGTGACGTCAATCGTGCCCAACCCCCTTCAAGTCTGTGATGCTACCCAAAGTGTGCAGGGAAACTCGGCCCCTTTCCTAATTGACCCCAGTCAGGACACGTTGTACTCACCCCCCTCACTGTTCAGTGGACTAAAAACAGACGTCAGTAAAACAATTCAATGGAGAAAACTTTGTAAAATTGCTGCTGAGAAACTTGCCCTCAAAACCATCAGGTCAGGAGCAGTTGCAAGGTCAAACATGACAATCCAGCCTGAAAACAGTAGCTCATTGAACCTTCAGTCCCCTAGCAACAGAAATCCTCATTGTACTGACAGAGACCCTGACAGACACCAGGACAGAGACCCTAATGTAGACCCTGACATAGACCCTGACATAGACCCTGACAGAGTCTCTGACAGAGACCCCAACAGAGATCCTGACAGAGACCTTGACAGACAGCAGCATAGAGACCCTAATGTAGACACTGACATAGACCCTGACATAGACCCTGACAGAGACCCCGACAGAGTCCCTGACAGAGTCCCCAACAGAGACCCGAACAAAGATCCTGACAGAGACCTTGACAGAGACCCTGAGAAACCTTGACCGAGACCCTGACAAAGACCCTGAGAGACCCTGACAGAGACCCTGACAGAGACCCTGAGAGACCCTGAGAGACCCTGACGAGACCCTGACAGAGACCCTGACAGAAACTCTGACAGAGACCCTGATAGAGACTCTGACAGAGACCCTGAGAGGCCCTGACAGAGACTCTGAGAGACTCTGACGGAGATCCTGAGAGACCTTGAGAGACCCTGACAGTGACCTGAGAGACCGTGACAGAGACCCTGACAGAGACCTTGAGAGACCCTGAGAGACCCTGAGAGACCCTGACAGAGACCCTGACAGAAACTCTGACAGAGACCCTGATAGAGACTCTGACAGAGACCCTGAGAGGCCCTGACAGAGACTCTGAGAGACTCTGACGGAGATCCTGAGAGACCTTGAGAGACCCTGACAGTGACCTGAGAGACCGTGACAGAGACCCTGACAGAGACCTTGAGAGACCCTGACAATGACCTGAGAGACCCTGATGGAGACTCTGACAGAGACCCTGACAGAGACCCTGAGAGACCCTGACAGTGACCTGAGAGACCGTGACAGAGACCCTGACAGTGACTCTGACAGAGCCCCTGACAGAGACCCTGAGAAACCCTGACAGTGACCTAAGAGACCTTGAGAGACCCTGACAATGACCTAAGAGACCCTGACGGAGACTCTGACAGAGACCTTGAGAGACCCTGACAGTGACCTGAGAGACTCTGACAGAGACCCTGACAGTGACTCTGACAGAGACCCTGACAGAGCCCCTGACAGAGACCCTGAGAGACCCTGATGGAGACCCTGACAGAGACTCTTACAGAGACCCTGAGTGACCCTGACAGAGACCTGAGAGACCCTGATGGAGACCCTGACAGAGACTCTTACAGAGACCCTGAGAGACCCTGACAGAGACCTGAGAGACCCTGACAGAGACCCTGACAGAGACACTGACAGAGACCTGAGAGACCCTGACAGAGACCCTGACAGAGACCCTGACAGTGACCTGAGAGACCCTGACAGAGACTCTGACAGAGACTCTGACAGAGACCCTGACAGAGACCCTGACAGAGACCCTAAGAGACCCTGATGGAGACCCTGACAGAGACTCTTACAGAGACCCTGAGTGACCCTGACAGTGACCTGAGAGACCCTGACAGAGACTCTGACAGAGACCCTGACAGAGACCCTGACAGAGACTCTGACAGAGACCCTGACAGAGACCTGAGAGACCCTGACAGAGACCCTGACAGAGACCTGAGAAACCCTGACAGAGACCCTGACAGAGACCCTGAGAGACCCTGACAGTGACCTGAGAGACCGTGACAGAGACCCTGACAGTGACTCTGACAGAGCCCCTGACAGAGACCCTGAGAAACCCTGACAGTGACCTAAGAGACCTTGAGAGACCCTGACAATGACCTAAGAGACCCTGACGGAGACCCTGATGGAGACCCTGACAGTGACTCTGACAGAGACCCTGACAGAGCCCCTGACAGAGACCCTGAGAGACCCTGATGGAGACCCTGACAGAGACCTGAGAGACCCTGACAGAGACCCTGACAGAGACACTGACAGAGACCTGAGAGACCCTGACAGAGACCCTGACAGAGACCCTGACAGTGACCTGAGAGACCCTGACAGAGACTCTGACAGAGACCCTGACAGAGACCCTGACAGAGACCCTGAGAGACCCTGATGGAGACCCTGACAGAGACTCTTACAGAGACCCTCAGTGACCCTGACAGTGACCTGAGAGACCCTGACAGAGACTCTGACAGAGACCCTGACAGAGACCCTGACAGAGACACTGACAGAGACCTGAGAGACCCTGACAGAGACCCTGACAGAGACCCTGACAGTGACCTGAGAGACCGTGACAGAGACCCTGACAGTGACTCTGACAGAGCCCCTGACAGAGACCCTGAGAAACCCTGACAGTGACCTAAGAGACCTTGAGAGACCCTGACAATGACCTAAGAGACCCTGACGGAGACCCTGACAGTGACTCTGACAGAGACCCTGACAGAGCCCCTGACAGAGACCCTGAGAGACCCTGACAGAGACCCTGACAGAGACCTGAGAGACCCTGACAGAGACCCTGACAGAGACACTGACAGAGACCTGAGAGACCCTGACAGAGACCCTGACAGAGACCCTGACAGTGACCTGAGAGACCCTGACAGAGACTCTGACAGAGACCCTGACAGAGACCCTGACAGAGACCCTGAGAGACCCTGATGGAGACCCTGACAGAGACTCTTACAGAGACCCTCAGTGACCCTGACAGTGACCTGAGAGACCCTGACAGAGACTCTGACAGAGACCCTGACAGAGACCCTGACAGAGACTCTGACAGAGACCCTGACAGAGACCTGAGAGACCCTGACAGAGACCCTGACAGAGACCT
This sequence comes from Chiloscyllium plagiosum, assembly GCF_037043375.1. NCBI lineage: Eukaryota > Metazoa > Chordata > Chondrichthyes > Orectolobiformes > Hemiscylliidae > Chiloscyllium > Chiloscyllium plagiosum. The sequence continues at coordinate 4,080,635 of NW_028270174.1, forward strand.
GAGAGACCCTGACAGACACCCTGACAGAGACCCTGACAGAGACCCTGACAGAGACCTGAGAGACCCTGACAGAGACTCTGACAGAGACTCTGACAGAGACCCTGACAGAGACCTGAGAGACCCTGACAGAGACCCTGACAGTGACCTGAGAGACTCTGACAGAGACCCTGACAGAGACGTGAGAGACCCTGACAGAGACCCTGACAGTGACCTGAGAGAACCTGACAGAGACCCTGACAGTGACTCTGACAGAGCCCCTGACAGAGACCCTGACAGAGACCCTGACAGAGACCCTGACAGTGACCTGAGAGAACCTGACAGAGACCCTGACACTGACTCTGACAGAGCCCCTGACAGAGACCCTGACAGAGACCCTGACAGGGAGGTGCAAAGACGAGCACTTACTCCTCAATACCTCCAGTGAGGATGAGATTCATCATGAATTCCTATAGTGTGTTTATCTCCCAGCCCTGCCGGTCACCTCCATCTCCCCCAACCTCCCCCTTACACCCCCCACGTCCCTTACACCAGGATACCATCAAAGCTGAGGAGTATGGGACCCAAATGAGATTGGGGAGCAGCCCCTCCAGATGGTAGAGGACAGACTGTGACCTCTCTCAGCCAAGCTAATACACAAAACTGTTAAAGGTGTGTTTCTGTATAACTTTGGTGTGAAGGTGCCAGTGTTGGACTGGGATGGACAAGGTCAGAAGTCACATGACACCAGGTTATAGTCCAACAGGTTTATTTCAAATCACAAGCTTTCAGAGCTGACTCATCTGACTCTCCTGCTCCTCAGATGCTGTCTGGCCTGTTGTGCTTTTCCAGCTCCACGCTTTTCGATTCTGACTCTGTATAACTTGGAAGTGGAGATTTTCTGTTTTGTGTTTAAGGGGTGTAGACTTGAATACTTGTAGGGGCAAACGAACACACTCTTCTGATAACCCCACTCCCAACTTTATGTATAAACTCTTCTAAAATCTTGACCCAAGCCTGTGAATAGAAATTTTGCCTCCTCAGTCAGAACATCAATCAAAACCCATTTCAGACAATTGAATACAAAATCTAGACGGCAGCCTGATTCAGTGGTTATGTACTTTAGATAAGATGCTAAATCCTGTCGGCCCTCTCACACAAATGTGGAAGGTCCTAAATACGGCCATATCTTGATGCACAGTGAGGGAAATCTCTTCTGGCCAATATTTGTCACTCAACCAACAACAGATAATCTGACTATTCTAACACTGGGGAGCTTGCTGACTATAAATTGGCTGCCAGTGTTCTTGTATTGCAATAATATCGACATTTCAAAAGTACAATAGTTCAATGGGATTTCCTCGGAAGATAAAAGGATTCATTCTGTCTTCTCGTCCTTATACCCTCAGGGCATGTGTCAGCACAGACCATTTATAAAAAAATACTTTGGATTAATCATTAGACCAGACCATAAATATGACTAACGATTATATTGATTCACCATGGTTACCAAAAAACCTCTTCCAGATCAAAGTGGGAAAGAAACTTGAAGGGATTTATCTACATCCTGAAATACCATACTTAGGGAGTCACCAATTAAGGCTGTGTCTCAACTGGATGCCAGCCCATCCCGCTGTTCAGGTGTCCATACAGGATTCCACAAAACTATTGGAAATGGAGCAGAGTACCAGATTGTCCTCTGTCTCTCAAACAATGCATCAAAACAGAATCAGGCAGAACTTTATATCAACTACCTGAACTTAACTTCAGGATACAACATCCATGGTCAAAATAAATCTATCCTTAAAAATGTGAAATTTACTTGGAACTTTTTAAAATGCATCTCTATTATATCAAACAGTTTTTAATCATAGAACATGCATCATATGACAAGAACTGCCCAGAAACATATACTTCACTCATTCCCTACTGTTGGAAAATTGTAATTTTTCTTTGGGACACTATTAATACTGTTATCGCATTTAGTTCTGAGAATATCTTTAATATTCTGCCTGCTATTTCTCTAATGATCACAAATGCGGTGCTAATAAAATGCAGTGTATCCCCAGGCTTGGCAGTAGGAATTCATTGAAAAGAATTAACACTGACTCCCAGTGAAGTGCAGGGGTTTACCATGAACATTCTTTTGTCAATGATACCCCACTTCTGAGGAACTTCTATAAATTACAAAATGCATCAGGGTCTTTTTGTAGAGTTTATTCAAAATGTAAATTCTAGTAAAGCTGATAGATAGTGAGACATTTGTCTGAATGGTAGACAGCAGACAGCATTGAAAATGATATGGTGCTGGCAGAGGGTTAGTGATGTATACAGTTGATTAATAATAGGAAATTGAGTGTATCTCATACATCATTATAACAGTTACAGAAGTGATCAAGTGATATGGTCAATTGTATTGCAATAGCAATTAAAACACAGAAGTCAGCCAATCAATCCAACAGGTCTATACCAGTGTCTGTACTCCATGAGAATCTCCCACCTCACATTCATCTCACCCAACTGATATATCCTTCTGCCCCTTTCTCCTTCATATGCCAATTAACTTGTTGTTAAATGCCTGTCTGCTCTTTACCTCAGCAGCACTCTGTTGCACATACTGCAAACAGTTACTCCTGAATTCCTGCTGGATGTATCAGTCAATGCCTTATATTTATGGCTCATGATTCTGGAACATCCCGACACGTAGGAACAAGTTCCCACATCCAAGCCATCAAATTCCTTCCGAATTTTAATCTTCCCTTTTCAACAGAAATGAACCCCAACTTGTGCAGTCTTTCTTGATAGTTAAAACTTCTCAATTCCAGTAAATCTTTATTTTTGCACCTCCTTCAGTATCCTTTCTCTAATATGTTCACTGTTTACTGTTCTCCAAGTGTGGTCAAATAAAATCTAGATATAGGTTGAACATAAAGTACCTTCTCTGCTTTCTAACTCTCTCTTCCTAGAAATAAAGTCCAGTGATCTATTTGCTATTTTATGTTTTTAATTAAATGTGTTGCTACTTTTGATAATTGTTGGATTTGAACCCCTAAATTCCTCTGCTACTTTACCCATTGTCAAATCTATTTTGCAAAAAGCAGATGATCTAACCATACTCTGCATTACTTTTCCAATATTAGTCAAAAACATTCATGAAGTAAGCAGATAGACTAAGGGAGGGCATAAGTGGGATTTAAAATGGAAAAATGCACCGCAATAGAAGTACATAGTGGAAAAGCAAAACAATTGGTGTTTTTTTAAAATATTGTTCAAGAGTTTCTGATAAATCTCAGTTTTAAACATAAATATAAACACGTTATAATTCATTGATGATGCCACATTTAGAATATCAATTATAAATAAATGAATGATTACAAGAATTCCAAAATTTCAATAAATGTTAATGGTATATTTTCACAACTCAAATTGTGTCAATGAAGAAAAACCGATAAAGATACAAAATGATAAAAGAGTTGGATAATAAGAAAGAAATAGAAAGTTTAACTTTCAGCTGTGGGTGTGACGCCAGAGGACATGTCTATAAAATTACCAACTCAACTGCTTTTCTGGAGGAGGATGAAAACTTCCTTTCGAATGTTTTAATGCTGTTATAATGGATCTATTTTAAGGAGGATTGGCAAGTAATTTAACTAGAAGTGAGACTGAAGGTTAAATTCAGCTCGAAATTGTGCACGAGTTATGATTGAAAAAGTGACCATTATCACCTGGAGCAAGGTCTAACTTTTAGGGTCTTGGAAGTTTCACCTGCATTTAATCACCTTCCTCAGGAAATTCAAATAAATTAAAAGGTCATTATGATCGCTCTTTCTTTCTGGTCTATTGGATAGAACAAACTCTATAGCTCAATGACCTTCCGCTCTTCAATTGTCTTCCATTTTCCTTTTGATGAAAATAATAGTCAGAGAGAGAGAGAGGAATTAGAGAAAATAATGTGAGGGAATATCTGTTATTCTGTTCAAAATCATCACAGATGTTCATGGAGCGAGAGAAAAATTATGTTCAGGAAGCCAAGTTATTGGTCTACTGCCACACGCTGAAGGTCTGGGCTTGTTTGACCCCAGCCCCCTCCTGTTCATTTCACTTTACATATAATGCCAGAGGGGAAATTCTTTCACTGAATGGTTGTCAGAAATCATTAGTGAGAGATTTACATCCTCTCTTACGTACAGAACAAAATTTAGCCCAACACATTGGAAGCAATTTAAAGGGAAATATAAGAGCTGGGTGAAAGTAATTGGGTAAATTTTATGAGGCTCAAAAATGGTCACTGCAGCATCATTAGAAGCCGTCAAGTAGGTCAGTAATGAAGTAGCAAAATGAGGCAATTAAAACTTCAGACTAAACTACTCAGGGGAGGACATCAGTGCCTGGTTAAACAGCATGTTCTATTTGCTGCATGCTTCCGCTTATGAGATTATTGCAGTTTTATTTCTCAACGTGACCCAATATAACCCACTCTAGTCAAATCAACGATTAACGATTGACGATTATTTCTAATGAAGGAGTGTTGGTGGTGCTGTTGCTGTCTGGACAACTGACCTCTGTATTGCAAAGGCTGAATGCCTGCTCTCAGGTACTTCCTCCTATCTCCCCCTGGACCATGACACCAACACAAAGTTATTATATCCACCATGGTCACTCATTTCATCTGGTGATCTCCCTGCCACTGCCTCCAAGCTGATAGATCCTCCAGCCCCTTCTACCTCCTTCCCAAAACCCACAAACAGCACTGCTTGGGCAGACCCATTGTCTGAACCTGCTCCTGCCCCACAGAATTCATCACTTCCTGCTTCGGTTCAAGTTCTCCTCTCCTTGCCCGGTTCCTTCCCACTTACATCCGTAATTCTTCTGATGCTTTACATCAGTTTCAGAATTTCCAGCTTGCAAGTTCCAGCGCCCTCCTCTTCACCAGAGACATGCAATCCCCTTAGACGTCCACTTACCATCAGGATGGTCTCAGAGGTCTCTGTTTCCTCCTGGAACAACGGGCTGAACTGACCCCATCCTCCACCTGGCAAAGGCTGTGCTCACCCTGAACAATTTCTCTTTTACCTCCTCTCACTTTCTTCAGGTCAAAGGAGTGGCCATGCGTGCCCAGCTGGGTCCCAGTTATGACTGTCCCCTCCGTGGGGTATGTGGAACATTCCTTGTTCCAGTCCTAATACGGCCCACACCCACAAATCTTTCTCCGGTATATAAATGACGTCGATGGAATTGGAAAAGCATCAATTTCCTTCCAATTTCCACCCTGCCCTCACTTTCACCTGGTCTATCTCTGACTCCTCCCTTCCCTTCCTCAACATCTCTGCTTCCATTTTTGGGGATAGGCTGGCCACCAATATTCACTGCAAACCCATCGACTATCACAGTTACCTGGACTATAATCCTCATACCCAGCTTCCTGTAAGGATTCTATTCCATTCGCCCAGTTCCACCATATCCGTTACATCTGCTCTAATGATGCCAATTTATAAAAGAGGCCTCTGAAGTGTCCATCTTCTTTCTCAACCAAGGATTCCCCAGCACCATAATTGACAGGGCCCTCAGCCAGATCTGACCCATCTCCCGCACTTCCCCCTTTACCCCTTCTCTTCCCTCCCATAGGAGCAATAAGGTCCCCCTTGTCTTCCCCCACCATCCCACCAGCATCCACATCCAGAGGATCATTAGCCTCCATTTCTGCCACCTCCAGCAGTTTGGAGCCATCAGACACATCTAGATTTTAGATTACATTACAGTGTGGAAACAGGCCCTTCGGCCCAACAAGTCCACACCGACCCGCCGAAGCGCAACCCACCCATATCCCTACCCCTACATTTACATTTACCCCTTACCGAACACTACAGGCAATTTAGTATGGCCAATTCACCTGACCTGCACATCTTTGGACTGTGGGAGGAAACCGGAGCACCCGGAGGAAACCCACGCAGACACAGGGAGAACGTGCAAACTCCACACAGTCAGTCGCCTGAGGCGGGAATTGAACCCGGGTCTCTGGCGCTGTGAGGCAGCAGTGCTAACCACTGTGCCACCATGCCGCCCACATATTCCCCTCCCTCCCCTGTCAGCCTTCTGCAAGGGACCATTCCCCCTGAGACACCCTGGGTGCATAGCTGCTTCACTCCCAACACACCCAGCCCCGCTTTTCCCGCAGCCCCATAGCACCTTGCCCTGCAACCGCAGGAGGTGTAACACCTGCCCATTTACACCTTCCACCTTCTCATATTCAAGGGCCCAAACCTACTTTCCAGGTAAAGCAGTGATTTACCTGCACTTCACACAATCTGGTTCTCTATACTGGGAGACAAAACACAGATTGGGTGACTACATTCCGGAACATCTACGTTCTATCTGTAAAAAAGACCCTGAGCTTCCAGTTATCTGCCATATAAAGACCGCACCCTGTTCCCTGGCCAACATCTCTGTCTCAGGCTTGCTGCAGTGCTCCAGTGAATCTCAGAGCAAGCTGGGAGAACAGCACCTCATTTCGGATTTGGGGACCCTGCAGCCTTTGCAACTCAGTTTTGAGTTCTATAATTGTAGAAGCTGAGCACCTTCTTCCATGTCCTTTACCCAGCCCTACCCCCAGGCATTGTCATCACATGGGCTGCTACCACATGCAACCCACTGTCAGCCTATTAATTCGACCTAGAGATAGTGAGGATTGCAGATGCTGGAAAGGTTCCGACCTGAAACGTTGACTCTCCTGCTCCTCTGGTGCTGCTCGACCTGCTGTGCTTTTTCCAGCTCCACACTTTATCCACTATTCATTCAACCAATTGATTTATTCTCCTTGGCTGACCTTTATCCATTCTTGTTTACCCAACTGTTTCTATCTCTCTTTGGGCTCTAACTCCACCCATCATTTACTCCTTTCTCCGTTCCCTCCCCCTCTCCCCCTACCCTATCTTCAGCGTACATACCATCCTAGCTTTAAACAGTTCTGAGGAAGTATCACTGGATCCAAACTCCGTTTATCTCTCCACAGACACTCCCAGACCTACAGAGTTTCTCCAGTGATTTGTTTCTAACCTGCAGTTTCTTTATCTGTTTGGCAGGACATGACGAGTCTCACAGGGACCTGTGCTGGGCCCTCAGCTTTTCACAATTTACATCAATGATTGGATCAGGGGGGTGGCTCAATTTAAAATGACACAAAGATGGGGTGGGAAAGAATGTTGTGTAAAAGCATCAGGAGTTTGCAAATCATAGAATCCCTACAGTGTAGAAACAGGCCATTTGGCCCAATGAGTCCATACCAACTCTCTGAAGAGTATCCCACCCAGACCCATTTACCTACCCTATTACTACACATTTACCCTTAACTAATGGACCTAGCCTACCCAGCACCCTGAACACTATGGGCAATTTAGTATGGTCAGTTCACCTAGTCTTTGGGAGGAAACCCCACGCAGACATGGGGAGAATGTGCAAACTTCACACAGAGAATCACCCGAGGCTGGAATCGAACCTGGGTCCCTGGTGCTCTGCTACAGCAGTGCTAACCACTGAGCCACTGAGGATATGGATAGGCTGATGGAGTGGGCACAAATCTGGCAGTTGCTTCAAAGTGTGTATGTGTTGACTTTGTCAGGAAGAATGAAGAGGCAGAGACTTACTTAAACAGTGAAGGACTGCAGAACGCTGAGGTGCAGAGAGATCTGGTGTGTGAGTCACAAAGCGTCAGTACGCAGGTACAGCACGGAATTGGGAAGGCTGGTGGAATGCTATCATTTTTATGAGAGGAATTGAACATAAACATAAGGATACTACATTTCATTTATTCAGGACACTGGCGAGACTGCATCTCAAATATTGTATGCAGTTTTTACTCCCAGAAGGATGTGAATAGATTGGAGGTGAGTCAGAGGAGGCTCCTGATTTCTGCTCTGGATTAAGGGAGGACTGTGATAGAAAGGGATCTAACATACTGTAGAATTCAAAACTATTTTAGAAAGATAAATATTTTATTTGTTAATTATTATGTTGCTTTGTGTACATGTATACAAGTGCATGTGGTACATGCATGTCCATGCTTGTGTGTGTGTGTGTGTGTGCCTCTGTGTGTGTGTGTGTGTATATACATGTCAATTTACAGCAGTGGAAAATTGACACTTCCCATGGATTTTTCCTCTTCTTAAAGCTTCATGCTCCAAACATACTTTCTTAGTTTAATTAATAGGACTGTTGTTATAGAATCATTAACTATCTCCAGGACAGAGGAGGCTGTCTGCTCCATTAATACTGTGGTGGCTCTTTGAACACACTGTTCTGTTGTTCCCACTATCCTTGCTCTCTCCCTGAGACCATACACATTTATACAAATATTTATATGTGTGCTTTGCCACATTGAAATTCATGCATTTCCATTCAGTACACCATTACATTTCTATTAAACACTATATGACAGTACCCTCTATACCTCAGCATTCACTCAAGATAGTGAACCAAGAGACTTCAATACATTCACATATTACATAAAATCATACAGCATAGGAACAGACCATTTGGCCCATCTACTCTATGCAAGTGTTTCTGCTCCACATGAGCCTTCTCCCACGCTCCACATATCACCATAATCACCATATCCTTGTCTTTGATTCTGCTCATGTTTATTCACCTGCCCCTTAAATGTATCTACATAATTCACCTCAACCACTCTCTGTCAGAGCGAGTTCCCCACACTCACCGCCTCTGGGTAAAGAGAATTTTCCCACTGATTTCAGATAATCTTACATTACTAAATTTGGATTTCTCACAAGTGGAAACCATTTCTCTGCAAACTCCTTGTCAACCTTCACAAGTTCAATCTTGATCAGTCGGGGAATCAAGGGTTATTAGGAAAGGACAGGGAAGTGGATGTGAGGAATGGCAGATCAGCCACGAATCTATAGAATGGCAGAATAGGCTTGAGGGGCCGAATGGCTCACTCCTGTTTCTTATTGTCTTATGATCAGGTCAGCCCTTGGCTTCCATTTTCTAGAAGGAACAAGTCCAGCCTGTTCACTCTTTCCTGATCGTCGTAACCTGGCCCTAAGGCTCAGACTGACCCAGAACGGTTCTGTCTCCAACCAGTAACTCTGCAAAGACTATCAGTGATTATACAGATTAGTCAGACACCACCACATTCACATTTTAAAATAAATTTATTTAACAAATCATACTTTAACTGAAAAATTCAGCACAAAAATATTACAACAAAAATAACCGCACATAGATTGATTCAACTTTTGAAAACACAATATAAAGAACTTGAATGTTCCCATCATGCAATTTTACTAGATGTTTCCCAGCATCGGCAGTATTTTTCTTTTGAGATACTTCATTGGATTTTGATGATAAATAAATACTAAATATTTAAGGTATAGAAACAAAAAAATCAAAACAAGAAATTTAATGAAAAATGCAATTGAATAAAGGTATTCCTGAAGAAGGGCTTATGCCCGAAACGTCGATTCCTCTGTTCCCTGGATGCTGCCTGACCTGCTGCGCTTTTCCAGCAACACATTTTCAGCACTAAAGGTATTCTAGCCAACTCCTACAGTATGCTGGTTCTCCAATATCAAATTAAGAATTTGGCACGTACTTTGATAAAATTGGAGGGGGGGGGGGGGGATGGTGGGCAGCTTGATTTAGCACTAGGGAGGGGGTGAGATTGAGTTTGAATGCGGTTTATTTTTCCCCAAAAATGCTGCAACTCCTGAATTCTGGCCCTTCCTCATGTGGGATAGGAGCCCGACTGGCATTTTAGGTATCTGCAGTCATTGTTTTTACCTCGTTGATTTTAGGTATGCTGTCAAAGATCAAGTTTAACCTGCTCAGCAGGTATTTAACTGTGGTCAGCCTGCATTGCGGATAACTGGCAGCTACAGCAAGGGGAGGGCAGGCAGAGGGGAGCATTCCTTGTCAGTCAGGTGGAGCAGGAATGATCCCCCTTAATTATCCCTCACCACCCCAGATCCGGGCCCAACAACCCTGGCTCTCTCTCTCTCTCACTCCTTTGTCTCAAGCCAACTTAACTCCCACGCTGGAAACCGTGCACCAACATAATATGATCCAATTCTCTTGAGTTAGAAAACTAACAGATCCCCAAGAAGCTCTGGACTGGAAGGTAAGACGTTGACAAAGGAAGGGACTAGAATTGGGAAGGCACTGGGAATTATTCAAGCCGCTGATGCAACACTGATTGCTTTTGAGATATTTGTATTTGGCAAGTTAACAGTCCTGTGACAGAATGATGAAAAAGTCTTTGATTTGGCCTATTAATAGTCTAGTTACAGAGAATGACAGTCACTGTCTCTACCTCTCTGCAATCTTCAAGATGCATGCCGTGTGTTGGAAAGTAACCAGCACGTGGCAGCCAGATTCCTAAAGTGGAGATCATCCCTCAAGTCTAACCACACGTTACACTAACCTGAGAATTACCGCTGAACAATTCTTCCTTCAGTTCCCTCAATGCCCACAACTGATGTAATATACACATATAAACTAGGAGCAGGCCATTCAGCCCTCAAATCTGCCTTACTGTTCAATAAGATTAGGGCTGAATGGATTGTGGCCTCCAGCCTATGTGCTCACCTCTCCCTGAGAGCACTGACTCCCTCGTTGGTCACAGATCTATCTAACTCCACCTTCAAAATAATCCAAGACCCCATATAGTCAATCATCTCCTCAGAGACCCAATTAAAAAAAAGAGCACTAATATTTATCTACATACATCAACTGATTCCTGATGAAGGGCTTATGCCCGAAACGTCAATTCTCCTGCTCCTCGGATGCTGCCTGACCGGCTGTGCTTTTCCAGCACTATACTCTCAATTCTGATCTCCAGCATCTGCAATCCTCACTTTCTCCTAGTTGACATCTATAGCACCATAGATTAAAAATTCTTTGTAGTGACAGTACTTAAAGAGATCAGATATTATCCTCTAGTGTGTGAAGTTCAAGGAGGTGAAAGTACAAACAGGAGTATGAACAGGAGTAGGCCATTCAGCCCATCAGGTTTTCCCTATCAATAATGGTTATGACTGATAGAATACTATGGGGCCTTTTATCCAATCAATCCTTATAACTTTGTACATCACTGGGAATCATAAATCTATTAATATCTTAAACATACTCAAAGACTGGACCTCCACAATCCTCTGTTCTGAGATATCAAAATGATCAAAGCATAAAAATATTGCATATATCTTGCCAGAATTGCAATTTCATTCCAGCCTTTAGTTTTATTATTTACAAAGTAATGTATTTTAAGGTGATTTTTCAGTCACTCATTCAGCCCAGTATGGGACAGACTCAATTTCAGACCATAGTGCCATAAGGGCACTGGGAATTGTGTCAATAGTTCCTATTACATCTACTAAACAGCATATACCAACAAAACACATGACTTAGGGGAATGCCCTTTTAGTCTACACTGCCATTTGGTAAGAACTTGGCTGACCTGATCTCCATGTTCCTATCTGACCCCTCTACCCTTTGACCCTCCATCTGGCAAGAAATTATTGAATGTTGCTCCAATTTCAATGTGGTATAAACAAGTGAAACATATTGTTCGGGTGCTTCAGTAATCACAGAATGAATTATGCTGTTACAGAGTGTGGATCAGAGACTGACTTACAAACTCTGTAACGCTGATTAACCGGTGATCCCAGCAAGTGTAGATCTCCATCAGAAACATGGATTTGAAAAGTGCACCTTTATAATTAGAGATGGGAGACCAGAGGGAGACCAGCCAGCGAACATCAATGTGCTCACTCTTTGGAAGAGTTATCCAATTAGACCCATTCTCCTGCTCTTTCCCCCATAGCCATTTTAATTTTTATCCACTTCCCTTTCAAAAGCTTTTAATTGAAGGTGCACTTAATTATCCTTTAGGCAGAGCATGTCTAATCACAAGGAAAACAAACATACTCCTCACCTTCCCTCTGGCTCTTTGATCAACCACTTTAAACCTATGTCCCTACAGCAACACCAGAGTCAATTGTCTCTGTGAGATTTGTGCAGATCCTTAATGCCGTTTAATATATCCATCAAAAGCCCCTTCTCCACATGCATCAAGGTCCCTCAGCTTTGGTTCTGCTCTAGTAAATCCCCTCTACAAGATCTTCAGTAACTCCTGGAGCACGGTGTCCAGAATTAGACAATACTCCAGTTGAGATCAGCACAATATTTACCAAATTTTGGCAGGAGTTATTTGCTTTTGTCTGCCATGTCACTCTTTATAGAGCCCAGGGTCCTGCAGTTTCTTTAGCCAACTTGTACAGAAATGCTGTGACACATCTCTGGAGCAGGTGGGACTTGAACTCAGACTGTTGGATCCAGAGGAAAGTACTCTACCACTGCACCACAAGAGCTCTTTCAGGATCCTACAACCTCTTGACAGTTTCTCCAACATGTCCTGCCACTGCCAAAGATTTAAGCAAAGTTTCCTCTGTTTGTACATCCTCTTTAAAACTTTTCAGTTGAGTTTCGGTTGGCTCTTGTCGTTCTTCCCTATAACGTTGTATTAAAGTACTTAATAAATAAATATGTATTTAACTTATAAAATGTTAATATCAGTTATTTCTGTAATCTGGAGAAATTTTGGAGTTGTACTTGATGTCTGTTTTTGGCTCATGTCAAAATTCTGAAACTTTCATCCAAAAGAAACAAACACAGACCCAGGTCAAACTGCAAACTTCAGATTCTCAGTCCCTGGTTCAGGTCAGTTAAAGAAACATTGCCCTCTGCTGGAGTTCAAGGCAATTTGTCTGTCAGTTGCAAAACAGAATACATCATAAATATATAGCTGTGAATAAATACTGTAAATGAACATGTCACAAAAGATGAAAAGGAAACGAGAGTGATATTGTGTTAAAATCTAGGTCCTTCAGGAAACTGCTCCAAACACAAAAGCACTCTGATCTTTATGCACTGAAAATGAAGTTGACATTTGGAAAAGTTAAAGTTAACTGGAGCAGTGGAATATTGATGTATTTTTGATAGTTTTAGTTTGTTCAAGCACAGTGGATCAATTTCAGCCCAGTAAAAGGGGGAAATCTCCCAGTGCCCTGACTCCTCTTTAAAGGTTTACCCACCGTGCTGTAAGTGTAAATAATGGCAAAGGGAACAGAATGGTATTGACACACATATGTCCCTCCACCCTCATACTGTCACTAAATGACACAATGGTTCAAACAGGATATGAGCTCCTTCATTCCAAGGGATAGACCTTAGGAAACAATTCACATCTTCAAGGGAGGAGGCCAACAGACAAAATCATCTCAGAAATCTTGAAGAAGTCAACTTCTTCGTGAGAAACAGGAGGATTAAAAGGAAAGGAATGGTTTTCACAGTAATTCAAACTGTTTGTCTTAGATGTACAGAAACCAATACGCCTTCAGCTGAAGGTAGCCCATAATGCCACACCATTTCTTTAGTGCATTTATGTTACATTCTCCAAGTTACTGGTTGTGTTTAGCAGTGGAGCAGGTTGTGAAATGTTTCGCTTGGAGGTAATGAATCCTGACCCAAGAACGACTCCTTAGATTCAGTTTTGGTTGGATCTTTCTCTCTTGTGTCTTGTGATTGATGTTTAGATCTGTTTTTACTAAATCTGTAAATTAAAAAAAACAGATCTTGTAACATGCTACATATTCAGTAGAGAACCTATGCCTGCCAACAATCATGCTGTCAGCGCAGGGGGATTGAGTGAGGTGGAGGCCATATCTTTGTGGAAATCTTTCACATTTATTGTCAAAGAGAAAGAATTTATGAGGAGGTTATGCAGCATCGTTATAAATTACTGATTGCGGTCCTGTCATCAACCCTGTGTGCAATTCTAGATACCATCTTTTACGAAGAAGGTCAAGACTGGAAAAGATTTACTGAAAATGGTTCCAGGCATGAGGGAGTTTGATTAAATGAATAGACCTCAAGAAATTGGGATTATTCTTCCTGAAGCAGAGAATGTGGAGGAGAGGTTTAATAAAGGGGAGATACAAATGGAAGGAAGATTAGCGATAGGAACAGGAGTAGGCCATTCAGCCCATTGAGCCTTCTCTGCTATTCAATATGAGCAGGGCTGGTCATCCAACTCAATTCCCTGTTCCCACTTTCTCCCCTTGATCCCTTTAGCCCTAAAGAATGAAATATAATTTCTTCTTGAAAACATTAAGTGTCTTTGCCTCATACACTTTCTATGGCAAAGAACTCCACAGGCTTCCCACTCTCTGAGTGAGGACACTTTTCCTCATCTCAATCCTAAATGGCTCACTTCATATACTGGACTGCGACCCCTTGTTCAAACCTCCTTGCTCATTGGGAACATCCTTCCTGTGCTGACCCTGCTCGGCCTGTAAGAATTTTATAGGTTTCTATGAGGTCCCCCTGATTCGTCTAAACTCCAGTGAATATAGTCCTAACTGATCTAGTCTTCCTTCATACCATCTCAGGTGGATTGTATTGGGATTCCATCTGGTTAACAGAATTAAGGAAAAAGGGAAATAATCTTAAAATTAGAACCAGGCTATTCAGGACTGAAATCGCAAAAAGACAATTTCCACACGAAGGAAATCAAGATTCTGGAGCTCTCTCCTCAAAGTGTTAGCATCATTAGAGTTTCTCAACTGAGATGCATATTGTTCAGGCAGGATATCAGGAGATAAGGGTCAACAGTGGGTAAAGTGATTTGAAATATCAATCAACAATGAACCACATGGATAGTACAGCAGGTTTGAGAGCCAAATGCTCCATTCCTGTTGCTAACATCTCTATGGTCACTTGGGCCACGCAGGAATCAGCCCTACCATTAATGTGAATCTTAATTGATGTGAATGTTTATCTGAGGCCTGTGTACTATACAAAGAGGGTAAAAGGCTTTCTGATCATTATTTTAATTGACTTCTTGGCGTAGGTTCATCATTGGCTGGGTCAACTCTTATTGCTCGTTCTATCTGCCTTCCAGAGGTGATAAGGAACATTCCTTCTTGAGCCGCTGTAGTCCATGTGCTGTATGTAGACCCACAATAACCTCAGGGAGGGAATTCCTGGATTTTGACCCAGTGACACTGAAGCAACGGCGATATATATCCAAGTCAGGATGGTGAGCGGCTTGGAGGGGAACTTGCAGGGGATGGTATTCCCATATTTCTGCTGTCCTCATTTCTAGATGGTGGATCTCATAGACTTTGAAACTATAAGGAAAGGAGAAAGAACTGTCCTTTCTAAATGCTTTGAAATTCAAAGACAGTAACAGTGTGACTAAAATGCAAGCTTCCAAGGTATTAGCTCTGTGCACTAACTTTGTGAGCAAGGCTTTAAGGGCAAGATATAACCCAGAAGCTGCAATTAGAATGCCCATCCATAAAACCAGAGAATAGCAATGTCAGATAATCACCAGAGAAATCTAATCAGGAATTCAGGGAAATTTCTTCAGCCAAAGAGTGTTGAGAATACACGTGACAATAGGTAAATCAGAATGTGGGACTTGCTCCCATGGGGAATGGCCTGGACAGAGTGGACATTGGGAAGTTGTTTCCATTGGTAGGAGAGACGAGGACCCAAGGGCACAGCCTTAGAGTAAAGGGAAGACATTTTAGAATGGAGATAAGGAGAAACCTCTTCAGCCAGAGAGTGGGGAATCTATGGAATTCACTGCCACAGAAGGCTGTGGAAGCCAGGGCATTGAGTATATTTAAAACAGAGAGAGATAGGTTCTTGATTGCCAAGGAGATCAAAGGTTATGGGGAGAAAGTGGGAAAATGGGGTTGAAAAACCTATCAGCCATGTATGAATGGCAGAGCAGACTCGATGGGCCAAATGGCCTCGTTTCAATTCCTATGTCTAAAGGTCTTATGCTCTTATGGGAAGTTGAGGTGAATAAATTTTGAATTTGTTGAAGGCATCAAGGGATATGGAAACAAAGAGAGCATGGTATTGAGTTAGAGAATGAGCCATGGTCATACTGAATAGCAGAAAACATTCAAAGGGGCAAATGGTCTATTCTTGCTCCTATTTTCTATGTTTCTCTGACGAATGTAGATATATTCAAGGGGAAAACTGGATATTCACATAGGATAAAATGTAGGAAAAGGACAGACTGATTGGGTGAGATATGGGATAAAGGGAGGTCATATGGAATGCAAACACTAGTTCAGATAAGGACTTATACCGGTGCTGCAAATTAGAGTTAGAATTAGAATCCCTACAATGTGGAAACAGGTCTCTTGGCCCAACGCATCCATACCGACCCTCTGAAGAGTAACCCACCCAGACCCATACTCCTACCCTATATCCCCTAGCCTACACATCCCTGGACTCTATGGGCAATTTAGCATGGCCAATTCACATAACCTGCACATCTTTAGATTGTGGGAGGAAACTGTAGCACCCGGAGAAAACCCACGCAGATACAAGGAGAACATGCAAACTCCACACAGACAATCGACCCAGGCTGGAATCGAACCTGGGCGATTTTATGTAATTCTACAATTTTTCGGTTGTGCAATTAAATAAAGCAAGGGATTGTCATACTTTAGATTCTGAAGACTGGGCAGTCAATAAATACCTCCTGTAGATCAAGAAAGAGACAATTAGCAAGCCCACAACGACAAGAAATAATATCGCCACCGTCAGTGCCACATCTTGCTTGCTCATTGGTTGCCGGACCAGTTCAAGGTGCATGCACCTGGCACCACTGTAACCTTTAGCACACCTGTAGGAGGAAAGTTATAGAATTAACCATAGGCCGTCCTCACACCTACCACCAACTCACCAGAGAAATCCCTGGGCTCCATCCTTCCGTGCTCATGCAGGTGGGTGTAATTAATTCCTAGTTTGTCCAGGATTTAATTAAGGGGCTAAATAGTCTCTCTTGTTTCTACCTGCATTAGCATTTCATGCCTCTATAGATATTTTAATACAATATGCGCAAAATCGGAAATCGTGAACAACTGGACCATTCCCATGAACTGTTGTGAATGACCTATTAAATTCTTTGCAACAAGCCTCACCCCAGTTCCTTGTAAATACTAAAAGTAACAAGTATTTTGGAAAAGTCAACTGTGGCAATTCTATTCCCTGAATGTTACAATTTTTACAGATTGCTGGCTTACATGGTGCCAATTGAAGGCAGTAAAAAAAAAGAGGATTTTGTTCCAATTTCAGACGACCTGGATGGAAATGAGAACTATCTCAGGGGTTGATTGCTGCTTATCTTCTATGCCATTTCCTTACTAAAACACATTTATACAGAATTGGTACAAATTACAGATCCCGCAGCCTCCAACATTGCTTATTTAACAAGATATGAAAGTTGAAACTTTATTGCTGGAACAGCACAGCAGGTCAGGCAGCATCCAGGGAACAGGAGATTCGACGTTTCGGGCACAGGCCCTTCTTCAGGAAGGAGGGCCTGTGCCCGAAACGTCGAATCTCCTGTTCCCTGGATGCTGCCTGACCTGCTGTGCTGTTCCAGCAATAAAGTTTCAACTTTGATCTCCAGCATCTGCAGACCTCACTTTCTCCTCCTAACCAGATATGAAATGCTGGCTCATGAAAGGCTGGACTTGTGGAAGGAGGAGGAAGTGAGATGCTGTAGGATAGAGTCAGAGTTGAAAAGCGTGGCACTGGAAAAGCCCAGAGTCGACGTTTCGGGCATAAACCCTTCATCAGGAATTCCTGATGAACGGCTCTTGCCCAAAGCATCAACTCTCCTGCTCCTCAGATGCTGCCTGACCTGCTCTGCTTTTCCAGTGCCACACTCTCAACTCTTCACTCTTCAGCATCTGCAGTGCTCACTTTCTCCTGAGTATGAAGAAATGTTGTTGAATAAAACAGTGCTGTTGCTGTGAAACACTTGGAAGATCAATAGGTGCACCGGGCAATAAGATTGTCAATATAGTCACATGCTCAAAGATAATTTGGGTTCAAAACCTGCCTCTCAGTTGTCATCTTGAGCCTAAAGGGTTAACTTTGCTAACTCGAGTTTCTCCCCTCCTGTAAGTTCACAACAGCTGCACACAGCATTTAGTACAACTGAGCAATTCTGGATAGGAATTAGACTAGTTCACCATGTTTAATTTGTCCTCACCTGCAGTAGTGAATGTTTTCGTGTGGAATGTACACACAGTCTCCATTAAGACAATAATTTTCCATGGAAAGTGGACACTTTGATCTTTTCACCTCAGGGGTTGGGGAAGTCAGAACTGCTGTCTCTGTTTTATAAAACAGTAAGCATTAGCCAAGTAGCAAATTTAAAGTAAAACATCCTTAGTATTTGAAATTAAGTTAGAGGGTTAAAACATGGACAACAAAAAAACACAAGCATCCTGAGACATTTCTCATTTCTACGCGGTTGGTCTAAAATTGTAACCAAATCCTCTTTGTTGAATGCAATTTCACCTGTTTAAACAGCAATCTTTAAAAACACTAATATTCAAGGAACAGAGAGTTTGAAGGCATTGCTATTTTTGGCTGTTTGAAATGTTAATTACATTCAATGTTTCCAAGAAACAAGGGTGGAGCTTGTTGCAAGGATTTCAATAAATCAGTCAAAATAGAAGTCAGAGAATGTAAGGCAGTGTCTGAAAGAGAGAGTCAGGAGCAGATTTCATGGTGAGCAGTGTTACCGTTTCACCGATCCATTGAGAATGGGCTGAACTACATCAGGTCTGTGTGTTGGGATTCTGGAAAAGGTCCCAAAGACATCCTCAGAGTCAATTAGTGTAGCCAAGCAAGATTAAAATTCAGGAAAAATACCCAGGGGTTTTATATCATTCATTGGTGATGACAGTAACTGCCTTTGAAGGACTGGAGTTAGATGTGGGAGCAAGGGCTGGAGAGCAATTTCCAAATCCAAGGGAGCACTGACCAGAGAAAAGAAGGTGAAATTCCAGATTATGAGCAATCATTCAGGCAGAGTTTGATGGAGTGCATCCTGAGGGAGTTAAGACCAGGAGGTCAAAAATGAAGAATCATGATTCCTTGTGAAGGGTTTAGTTAGGTTTGATGTCACAATGTGATTGACACCTGGGAGTTGCTGAGAAATCCATGGGATCTGCCTTTGACAAAGTTTACTATTTGGCATTTAAGGTTTACTGCTTGACAAGGTTCCCCATGGGAGACTGATTAGCAAGGTTAGATCTCATGGAATACAGGGAGAACTAGCCATTTAGATACAGAACTGGCTCAAAGGTAGAAGATAGAGGGTGGTGGGGGAGGGTGCTTTTCAGACTGGAGGCCTGTGACCAGTGGAGTGCCACAAGGATCGGTGCTGGGTCCACTACTTTTCATCATTTAAATTAATGATTTGGATGTGAGCATAACAGGTGTAGTTAGTAAGTTTGCGGATGACACCAAAATTGGAGGTGTAGTGGACAGTGAAGAAGGTTACCTTAGATTACAACAGGATCTTGATCAGGTGAGCCAATGTGCTGAGGTGTGGCACGTGGAGTTTAATTCAGATATATGCAAGGTGCTGTATTTTGGGAAAGCAAATCTTAGTAGGACTTAAACACTTAATGGCAAGGTATTACAGAGTGTTTCTAAACAAAGAGACCTTGGAGTGCAGGTTCATAGCTCCTTGAAAGTAGAGTCGCAGGTAGATAGGATAGTGAAGAAGGCGTTTGGTATGTTTTCCTTTATTGGTCAGAGCATGGAATATAGGAATTGGAAGGTCATGTTGCAGCTGTACAGGACGTTACTTAGGCAACTTTTGGAATATTGTGTGTAATTCTGGTCTCCTTCCTATAGGAAGGATATTGTGAAACTTGAAAGGTTCAGAAAAGATTTACAAGGATGTTGCCGAGGTTAGAGGTTTTGAGCTGTAGGAAGAGGCTGAATAGGCTGGGGCTGTTTACCTGGAGCGTTGGAGGCTGAGGGATGACTTTATAGAGGTTTTTAAAATCATGAGGGGCATGGACAGGATAAATAGACAAGGTCTTTTCCCTGGGGTGGGGGAGTCCAGAACAAGAGGGCATAGGTTTAGGGTGAGAGGGGAAAGACTTAAAAGAGGCTTAAGGGGCAAATGTTTCACGCAGAGAGTGGTGCGTGTATGGAATGAGCTGCCAGAGGATGTGGTGGAGGCTGGTACAATTCCAATATTTAAAAAGCATCTGGATGGGATATGAATAGGAAGAGTTTGGAGGGATAAGGGCCAGTTGCTGACAAGCGGGACTAGATTAGGTTGGGATATCTGGTCGGCATGGTCGAGTACATCTCTATGACTCTATGTGCTCAATCACAGTGTGTCACCTTTGGTTAGTTCTGGGTGTTATGGCATAAAATGTGTTTATAAATATTATAATATTGTACAGTAAAGTTTATTGTTGTTTATTCCAAAACATGGAACTTCTTTGTAAGTACAGAGGTTCCACGCTTTGTCCAGTTTTAAGGAAAGGTAACAGGTCCCTAGACAGAAGGTGTTACAAATTCGATCGGCTAGTCCAAGATGATAATAGAAATGTAGCAGGAAGATGCACAGAGCAGGTTCCCACACCTAGAAAGAGGCAACGCCAAATGATCTGGATTTAGTGACCTCAGCTGAGGGATTATTATTGGCTGAGATACCTGGAGAAACCTGTTTTTCTTTAAACAAAAAGAGGGTGCTATGGATTCTAAGGCAGTCTCCTTGGGCCCACATCCGGTCTAGGCGAAAGTGAGGACTGCTTGATGAAGGGTTTAGCCCGAAACATCGATTCTCCTGCTCCTCGGATGCTACCTGACCTGCTGTGCTTTTCCGGCACCGCATTTTGGACTCCACATCCAGTCTGTCATCCCAAGCACAGCACGTCCGACAAAGAACTGCAGATGCTGGAAATCTGAAATTTGAAGATAGAAATTGCTGGAGAAACTCAACGGTATCTATGGAGAGAGAAACAGAGCTAACGTTTCGAGTCCAGTGACCTTTCTTCAGAACTGAAGAGAGAGACAGCCAATCAGACAGTGCAAACGTTTGCAATGGATCCTTCTCTCAAACTAAACTCCAGGAGTGAATGAGATACCGAACAAAGTGTAAAAGGGGGAACAATATAAGTTATTTACCTGTGTTGTTGCATTCACCACCCTGCTGTCCAGGCACACAGCTTGGGATGATGGTTGCAGTGTCACAGAGGCGATACACACAAAACACTATAAACAAAAAGAGACAAAATTTGTCAAGGTCAAAGGTGAGAAGATAAGCTTATTTTGAGATTGTGGCAAACCATTTCTTTCTGATATCCAAAACACCTCATTTATAATCATCTGGCCCAGAGAGTAGCCATTCAGCCCGAAACATTGATTTACCTGCTCCTCCGATGCTGCCTGACCTGCTGTGCTTTTCCAGCACCACTCTAATCTAGACCCATTCCATCTAAGCCAACCCTTTCAAACAGCTCTTCAATATTCACACATTTGAAACCTCCATTTATTCCTCTTCTATTATTTATTCAATTTCCCCTTGGAAAGTTCACACAGAATCTGCGCCCACCGCTCTGACAGGCAGCAAGTTCCAGGTTACAGTAACTCACTGAATTAAGACAATCCCCTTTCCCCTCTGGTTCATGCTACAGAGCTCTACGGGGTTTCAACCCACTGTGACCTTTCTCAGGTCTGAGGGTGCAGTGTCCAAAGGCACATTTCCATGACAGACATTAGATTTGCATGTTATTAAACAATGGGGTTTGCCTGAGGGGACAGTCCCAGTTTTGTATGGACATGTTGGAAACTATTTGCATACGAACATACTGCATACATTTGGCTGAAAATGATTAAGCCTTGATGTAAACAAGATCGTGTCTCTGAGAGATATCTGTTGCAGGAGCAAGCCAGGTGTCTCAATGTTGGCCAATTTCACTTCCCCTCTTACATTTGTTCACCTTCCAGACTGCATCCTTTCACCATTTACTCAAAAGCTGCACTTCAGTAAATCTGACTGACTACAGTGTGAATTCAAAACAATCAAATGTGTAGAGTCTGATTCCCTGTGAAACAAATCAGGATTCAAAAATCATCATCTTTCTTTACAAATCCCCACAGCTTCACTCACTCCCTATTTCTGTAGCATCCTCCAGACCCTACACCCCTCCCTAGCTCTGTAACTCCCTCAGCACTGACTCTCCGACAGTGCAGCACTCCCTCAGCCCTGACCCTCCGACAGTGCGGCACTCCCTCAGCACTGACCCTCCTACAGCACGGCACTCCCTCAGCACTGACCCTCCGACAGTGCAGCACTCCCTCAGCCCTGACCCTCCGACAGTGCGGCACTCCCTCAGCACTGACCCTCCAACAGTGCAGCACTCCCTCAGCCCTGACCCTCCGACAGTGCGGCACTCCCTCAGCACTGACCCTCCGACAGTGCGGCACTCCCTCAGCACTGATCCTCCGACAGTGCGGCACTCCCTCAGCACTGACCCTCCGACAGTGTGGCACTCCCTCAGCACTGACCCTCCGACAGTGCGGCACTCCCTCAGCACTGACCCTCCGACAGTGCGGCATTCCCTCAGCACTGACCCTCCGACAGTGCGGCACTCCCTCAGCCCTGACCCTCCGACAGTGCGGCACTCCCTCAGCCCTGACCCTCTGACAGTGCGGCACTCTCTCAGTAATGTAATGGGAGTGTCAGGCTGAAACTTGTGCTCATGCCCATTTCGTACACTCCTTGAGGAAACCTTTAAAATCGAGCAATAATGTGAGCCGCTATTCTCCCTCATCGTAGGCGAGACCGAGACTCAGGGATCCCTTCACTGGGGTAATTTGCAGGATTACACTGATCAGCCTTTGTGTAAAATGCTGTCTGCTGTGACTCTGCACAACCCAATTCTAGGTTTAACATCCCATGAGCTCTTTGCAGTGATCTCCTGTCAAAATTCAGATGGGTGTTCGGTGAAACCATTGAAATGATTCAGAGCTTGTATCTGCTCAGTGTGTGGTTATCTGCAGCATCATCTCTTCACTGGATAATGCAGCTGGGAAATAGCCCCTCAGCTGTGGGTGGCTTCAGCTTTTGGCTTTTGTGCGTCTGTCATTACTGAGCTGGCCAGGTCTCGGTGTGACCATTCCACTAGATGAGGCCATTCACCAGTCAGTGATACCCCGAGACCTGGAATGAATGACTGTCAATGGGACCTTTTCTCATGTTGCAGTTTGGAAACAGTCCAGCCCCACTGAGCCTTGCCAGAGTTTGGAATCCATCAGAGTTTGGAATCCTCTTCTCCTCTCACTGTACTAGTCTAACACTGTCCGCCTCATGTGGCTGTCCAGCTATCTATCTTAGCCTGCTGGACAAACTTTCCTCATTCCTGAAGAAGGGCTTATGCCCGAAACGTCGATTCTCCTGTTCCCTGGATGCTGCCTGACCTGCTGCGCCTTTCCAGCAACACATTTCCAGCTCTGATCTCCAGCATCTGCAGACCTCACTTTCTCCTCAAAGATGTCCAGCTATCTATGTTAAACAAAGGGTTACATTCTATAATGCCTGGAATTGATAGTTTAATTCATGACATGGTATCGAACAAAATGCCAAGATGTCGATATTTTCTGTTCAAACTATTCAGAGAATGTGATTACACACCTCTGGAGCACATGGGACGTGAACCTTGGTCTCCTAGCTTAGACATAGGGACGTACCACTGCACCACAAAAACCCTTATCAGCATTGTCATGTTCAACCTTACAGATATTGCTAAATCATATTCCTGGAGAAGGAGGGGCTTGAACCTCAGTCTCCTAGGCTTAGAGGAAGGGACATTGCCACTGTGCCACAACAGCCCTTCATTCCCAAGACGTGTGCCCACCTATATTATAATCATCGACTCTCAATCACTTGCTTTCGGTTCAGCACAATGTCCGCTGTCATGTTGTTGAAGGTTATAAATATTTCTGTGTGGGTGCAGTTCTGCATTCCACAAACACCTCGCAGAAATAAAAATGCGGCATTTTTTCCTTTGCTTCTCACATGTAGCAACAAGACTATTGCACAGAATGCGGTCAACAAAGCCTTGGGAGTTTCATTCTTAGTTTGTAATGTCCTGCTCTGGGTTAGTTTTTTTGCTCTTTATTCTTTCATGGACAATAAATACCAGTTTTGCCATATCCCATCGCTAATTGCCCCCTGCACTGAAAGTCTTGCTCAGCCATTTCCAAGAGCAATGACTCTGGAATCACATATCGGGGTATTGGGTTAGGTCAGTTGGCTGGATGGATGGTTTGTAAAGCAATGTGATGCTGACAGTGTGGGTTAAATTCCCACACTGACTGAGGTCACCATGAAGGACTTTCCTTCTCAACCTTTCCCCTGGTCTAAGGTCCGGTGACCCTCAGGTTAAACTACTACCAATTGTCTCTCTCTCTCTAATGAGAGAGCAGCCCTATGGTTGGTAAGACTACGATGACTTACACAGGTGAGAATGGCAGATTCCTCCCCTTGAGGACATTAGTGAACCAGATGGGTTTTACAGCAATGGATGATAGATTCAGGGTCACAGTTATTGAAGTTATGGTCCAGATTTGTTTAATGCTGTGGTGACCCTTGGGTCTCTGGATTACTAGTCTAATGGCACACCATCTCACCATTCCCTGTTGAAAGTTACAATTGAATCTACTTCTATCAGCCTTTCAGATGGAACATTCCAGATTGCCCTAACTTACACTGATTTGAATTTACCTTGGTTCTTTTTGCCAATCACTTTAAAACCATCAATACTGGCTTCCAACCCTCTGAAAGCAGCAGCTCTCTGTCTACTCTATTAAATTTCCTCTTAATTTCCCTGCTCAAAGGAGAAAAGCACAGCTTCTCCCTGTCATTTCATAAATCTAAGGCTCTTTGTCTCTGAGACCACTGCAGGAAAGGCAGGAGCTGGAGGAGGGTAGCGGCCAATGTGAGATTGCAAAGGCCATCAGCCAATGGGGTTTGATGCTGGAACCATCCAATGAGGAATTAGGGGAGGCAAAAGACAATCAGAGAATTGGGGAGGGTACCGGCCAATGGGCAGATTGGGGAGGGTACCAGTCAATGGGAGAATTGGGGAGGGTGCCAGCCAATGGGAGAATTGGGGAGGGTGCCAGCCAATGGGCGGATTGGGGAGGGTACCAGCCAATGTTTCTGGGAGGATTAGCAGCTGATTTCATGCTGGGAAGCATCAATGTCCCGAAGCCACAATCCAATGTCAACAGTCTTTCACCAGAATTTGAAGCAAAACAAGGAGATGGGGGTGGGGTGAATAAAAGAGAAGGTCTACGATAGAGAATGTGAGGACTGCAGATGCTGGAGATCAGAGCTGAAAATGTGTTGCTGGAAAAGCGCAGCAGGTCAGGCAGCATCCAAGTGCAGGGGAATCGACGTTTCGGGCATGAGCCCAAAAGAAGAAGGGTTTATGCCCGAAACGTCGATTCTCCTGCTCCTTGGATGCTGCCTGACCTGCTGCGCTTTTCCAGCAACACATTTTCAGCTACGATAGAGAATGGCAGGATAGGTTATACTGAAGGGCAGAAGAGCTGGGGAATGGAACAAGGTGGGTTTGGAGGAAGTGTAGATAGCAACAGCAGGCCTGAAAAGAACGAGAGTGGTGATTATGATCTGACATTGTTGATCTGAATGTTGAAGCTGGAAATTGTTAAATTTGAAGCTGTTCCTCCAGTTTAAATTGAGAATATAGATCAAGGATTTTGCAATTGGATGGAACAAATAGATTTTGCAACTGACCTAACAAGTGAGTCATGCAATTGAATGGCAACGTAACTGATGGAGGCTTCTATTTAAGGTGAAGTAACACACATTGACATACATAGCTGTATAAAGTATGCCATAAATCTAAAGGAAATAATCTGAGTCCAGAGAGATCTGAATAACGATCTGGATGTAACAGTGAACATAACAATGGCAGCACTAACACAAAAGAGTAAAGTGCCGCAGGTATGAATAGAGTTCAGGAATGTTTTGCTCTGTTCATCAGGAGTCACTGAGAGGTTTGGCAGCACATGACGGAAAGCAGAGATAGAATATTGTGAGCAAAGTCGATCACACTATTTCACAAGGTGATGTACAGACATTGTCGAGAGGATGGAGAAAACACTAACCCTAATGATAAAATGACTGCGTTAGGAGGAATAAAAATTGCAAAATCTCAAAACTACTCTCTCAGAGGAAGGTAGCTAAGGGGTGGACTTATCAGTGTTTACAAAATATAAAAGAAGATAAACATTATTATTTCAAATGAATTGAGATCATGATGTGACAAAGGTCATCCACTTGGAACATTAACTCTCTCCCTGTTTCTGAAACACTCCTCTCTCCATAGACACTGCCTGATTTATTGGGCATTTCCAGCACTTTTTGGGGGGGCTTTTTGCTGGGGTTGAGATCTCCAGCCTCTGCCATATTCTGCTTTTGTTGTGAAGGCGCTACAAAATTGCACTTAACTAGGACCTTCCACAACACCAGGATGTGCACACAACAAAGCTGATCATTTTTGTGGTAAATTTAAAGCTTGCCTTTTCATCGTTTCTGTCACTGTTAGGTCCCTTACTTTATTATCGTCAGCAAGTTTGAAAACCGAAACATTGTTAGAACATGTTTACTGGGGAAAAAGAACGACTAGCAAAATTCAAAATAAGATAAACTATTGATGCAAGAAACAACAACAACTCGCAGTTAAATAGCTAATTAGTATAGCAAAATATCCATAGTCACTGATTGGGGGAGTTTTCAGACTAAAGATAGATATGAGCCACAGAAAGATACATTAGGGCAGAAGACCAAAAGCCCAGGCAAACAAAGAGATTTTCATTAGAAATTTAAAGAAAGAGACAGCAAAGATGAGAGCAGGAGATGTTCAGGGAGGGAATTGCACATCTTAAAGAGCTCAGGTGGCTGGAGGAAGCTGAGGTGACACAAGTTCTAAGGAAAGGCTGGATAGACTGGGATCTTTTTCACCGGAGCGTAGAAGGTTGAGGGGTGACCTAATAAAGGTTCATAAAATCATGAGGGTCCTAGATAAGGTCAATGGTAGGTGCCATTTCCTGAGGGCAGGGAATTTCAAGATTAGGGGCATATTTTTAAGATGAGAGGAGAAAGATTTTAAAAAGACATGAGAGGCAATGGTATTTTTAAACACAGAGTGGTTTGATGAACTGTCAGAGGAAGTGGTGGATGTGGGTACAGTTAGAACATTTAAAAAACATTTGGATAAGTTCATGAATAGGAAGTGTTTGGAGGGATATGGGCCAAGCGCAGGCAGGTACGACTAGTGTAGTTTGGGATTATGGTTGTCACAGACTGGTTGGACCGAAGAGTCTGTTTCCATGCTGTATGACTTTATGAGCCAGGATTAGAGGAATGCACACAGATTTAATCCTGAGGGAATGCTGTTCTGTTGGAGTCAATAAGCTAGTACACTATGGATGTGCCTGCTCTCTGAGTGAACATTCATCAGCCTGGGGGCTGTTCCCGGAACAGGGAGATGGTCAGTAAGTCTATCCCTTACCCACCTTGCCAAATCCAATCCAATCTCTGATCTTATTCACTCTGTGGGAGCTTCCAACTCTCCACTAGCAACAACGCTTTAAAAGTCACGCACTGGAAAGCATTCGTTAGTCCAGAGAGGCGCTAGGTAAATGTAAAGTTCCCAGCCCCGTTTCTCTGGGAGAGCACAGTAGGTTTTAAACTTTAAACTACAGATTTCATGAAACATGCGATCTCAGTAAAACTCAGTCTGGGACACACAGGGACTTGGGTGTTTTACTCAGGGAGACCCAATCCAAGTCTGTGGAGAGTTGTGTTAAATAGGCTCCGGTCTCCCTGAATGGAAGATGAGACAGAGATGGGTCATAACCGTCCAGTAAACCCCCCACCCACTCCCCAAGTGGTAGGGAACACTGTCTTGTGCCAACCCCTTCAATATTCAAACAATACATTAAAGTTTAGAACTCGGACCTTCAACGTGGGGGATCCCCGAAAAGTGCTGACTCTCCCTCCCTGCCCCAAATCCCCCAGCCAGAGCCAGGCAGGGGGCAGGGGGCAGGGGTCTGCCCTCCCCCCCCCCCCCCGGGAACCCCCAGACCCTGACTGACCCTGTACCCAGGCCAGACCAGCTGAGCTTTTCCAGCAAGCACTGCTGCTGTTTCTGATTTACAGCATCCACAGTTCTTTCGGTTATAATTTAGCCCCTGTACCCTGTTGTGTGCATCTTCACAAAACAGCCCCAGCCCTTACCTGGGAGAAGGAGCAGAGTCCACATCGAGCAGGTGCAGTTGGCCATGGGTTAAGAGGAGAGAGACAGATACTGCAGCACTCCTGAACCACTCCCGCAGAGGGAAGGATTTCTGTGCCTCTTGCTGAGTGCCGTTGTCCCAGGCCCTGCCCACTTCCAGTAGAGCAGGTATTTGTATTCAGGTCAATTACGCCGGAAATTGCAACACCAGTAACAGTGTAAACCATTCTGATTGTAATATTCACCCCTGTAGTATGGAAATTGCTGATTTCCTTTGCATGTGTCAACATACTGATCCAAAACAAACAGCTTGGCTACTACTCAGGAACAATGAAGTTGAAATACTGCTGCATTTCCACAGTGGGAATCGAACCCACAGCCAACAGCTCCCCCGGAATTGTCATCTGGTTCCCTGGAGCTGTTCGTCAAATCAGCAAACTCTCCGCAATCACGTCGGTCACTTCAAAATATGTTTAAAACAAAAGTAACACAACCCACTCTCAATGGTTTACTTCCAATATGCAACAGAGAAACGAGCCAGGTGACAACAATTGCATTTATATAGCACCTTTACTGCATCACAACATTTCACTAGACCCTTTACCAAATCTAGTTTTCCATTCAGCCACAAATTCGGGGTGCTTTACCGAAACGTTAGTTCTGTGGGGTAGGTTTTCAGGGATGTTGAGGTGAGACAGAGGATGAGAGGTCACTGGAAGGAATTGCAGAGTCATAGAGTCACAGAGATGTACAGCATGGAAACAGACTCTTCAGTCCAACCCATCCATGCCGACCAGATATCCCAAGCCAATCTAGTCCCACCTGCCAGCACCCGGCCCATATCCCTCCAAACCCTTCCTATTCATATATCCATCCAGATGCCTTTTAAATGCTGTAGTTATACCAGCCTCCACCACTTCCTCTGGCAGCTCATTCCATACACATACCACCCTCTGTGTGAAAAAGTTGCCCCTTAGGTCCCTTTTATATCTTTCCCCTCTCACCCTAAACCTATGCCCTCTAGTTCTGGATTCCCCCACCCCAGGGAAAAGACTTTGTCTATTTATCCTATCCATGCCCCTCATGATTTTGTAAACCTCTATAAGGTCACCCCTCAGCCTCCGACGCTCCAGGGAAAACAGCCCCAGCCTGTTCAGCCTCTCCCTGTAGCTCAGATCCTCCAACCCTAGCAACATCCTTGTAAATCTTTCCTGAACCCTTTCAAGCTTCGCTGTAGCAGGGAGCCCAGAATCACACACGATATTCTAAAAGTGGCCTAACCAATGTCCTGTACAGCCACAACACAACCTCCCAACTCCTGTACATAATACTCTGACCACTAAAGGCAAACACCTTCTATCACAATGAGCTGCCAGAGGAAGTGGTGGAGGCTGGTACAATTGCAACATTTAAGAGGCATTTGGATGGGTATATGAATAGGAAGGGTTTGGAGGGATATGGGCCGGGTGCTGGCAGGTGGGACTAGATTGGGTTGGAATATCTGATCAACATGGACGGGTTGGACCGAAGGGTCTGTTTCCATGCTGTACGTCTCTATGATTCTATGACTATCCTATCTACCTGCAACTCTACTTTGAAGGAGCTATGAACTGCTCTCTTTGTTCAGCACACTCCCCAGGTCCTGGCCATTCCGTGTATAAGAGCTGAAAATGTGTTGCTGGAAAAGCCCAGTAGGTCAGGCAGCATCCAAGGAACAGGAGAATCGACATTTCAGGCATAAGCCCTTCTTCAGGAATGAGGAAAATGTGCCCAGCAGGCTAAGATAAAAGGTAGGGAGGAGGGACTTGGGGGAGGGGTGTTGGAAATGCGATACGTGGAAGGAGGTCAAGGTGAGGGTGATCCCTGGTGGTCCTCACCTACCACCCCACCAATCTCCATGTACAGCGGATCATCCGCCGTCATTTCCGCCACCTCTAAACGGACCCCACCACCAGGGATATATTTCCCTCCCCTCCCCTATCAGCGTTCCGAAAAGACCACTCCCTCCGTGACTCCCTCGTCAGGTCCACACCCCCCACCAACCCAACCTCCACTCCCGGCACCTTCCCCTGCAACCCCAAGAAATGCAAAACTTGCACCCACACCTCCCCCCTTACTTCCCTCCAAGACCCCAAGGGATCCTTCTATATCCACCACAAATTCACCTGCACCTCCACACACATCATTTACTGCATCCGCAGCACCCGATGTGGCCTCCTCTATATTGTGGAGACAGGCCGCCTACTTGTGGAGCGTTTCAGAGAACACCTCTGGGACACTCGGACCAACCAACCCAACCACCCCGTGGCTCAACACTTCAACTCCCCCTCCCACTCCACCAAGGACATGCAGGTCTTTGGACTTCTCCATCGTCAGACCATAGCAACACGACAATTGGAGGAAGAGCGCCTCATCTTCCGCCTAGGAACCCTCCAACACAAGAGATGAACTCAGATTTCTCCAGTTTCCTTATTTCCCCTCCCCCCACCTTGTCTCAGTCAAATCCCTCGAACTCAGCACCGCCTTCCTAACCTGCAATCTTCTTCCTGACCCCTTCGCCCTCATCCCACTCCGGCCTATCACCCTCACCTTGACCTCCTTCCACCTATCGCCTTTCCAACGCCCTCCCCCAAGTCCCTCCTCCCTCCCTTTTATCTTAGCCTGCTGGGCACACTTTCCTCATTCCTGAAGAAGGGCTTATGCCCGAAACGTCGATTCTCCTGTTCCTTAGATGCTGCCTGACCTGCTGCGCTTTTCCAGCAACACATTTTCAGCTCTGATCTCCAGCATCTGCAGTCCTCACTTTCTCCATTCCGTGTATAAGTCCTGCCCTGTGATTGGGGACCAGGCTGGAAGGCACATCCATCAATGGTGAAGTGCTTAACATGAAGAAGTTTCGGGTAGGCAGTGTAGAGGATTGTGGGGCTGGAGGAGGTGACAGAGATAGGGAGGGAGTATAGGGGCTGGAAGGGGTTACAGAGACAGGGAGGGGGTGTAGGGGCTGTAGGCGGTTCCAGAGATGGGGAGGGGGTGTAGGTGCTGGAGAGGTGACAGAGATAGGGAGGGGATGTTGGGGCTGGAGGGGGTGCAAGAGCTGGAGAGGTTTACAGAGACAGGGAGGGGGTGTAGGGGCTGGAGGAGGTGACAGAGATAGGAACAGGGTGTAGGGGCTGGAGGAGATGACAGAGATAAAGAGGGGGTGTAGGGGCTGGAGGAGATGACAAAATAAGGAGGGGGTGTAGGGGCTGGAGGAGGTGACAGTGATGGAGAAAATGAGACTTTTAAAATCGTAACTCTGCTGAATGTAGAAAGTGAGGTCTGCAGATGCTGGAGATCAGAGCTGAAAAATGTGTTGCTGGAAAAGCGCAGCAGGGTTGCTGAATGTAGAGCCCATACAAAGCAGTGTGGAAGTAAGTGAGGAGATTCCTCATCCCAAAAGGAGTCTGGTTTTGTGTGATTTTTAACATTGTCTTATGAAGGGAGATGGAAGTGTTTAGCACTATTCTCCCGTAAGTTTAGAAGAATGAGAGGAGATCTAATTGAGGTCTATAAAATGCCCAAAGGGATTGACTGAGTAGATGTAGGGAGAATGATTCCCCTTGTGGAGTAATCTAGAATGAGAGGTCATGGTTTTAGATAAGGAAGTGGCAGATTTAAAACAGCAAAGAGGAGAAATTACTTTCTGAAGAATCATAGAATCCCAACAGTGAGAAAAGAGGCCATTCAGCCCTTCGTGTCCACACCAGCCCTCCAAAGTGCATCCCACCCAGATCCACCCCCTACCAAATTCCTGTAACCCCACATTCATTATGACTAACCAACACACCCCTGAACATTATGGACAGTTTAGCTTGGCCAATCCACCTAACCTGCATATCTTTAGACTGAGGGAGGAAACTGGATCACCCGGAGGAAACCCAGGCAGACACGGGGAAAATGTGCAAACTCCACACAGACAGTTACGCAAGACTGGAATCAAACCCAGATCCCTGGTGCTGTGAGGCAGCAGTGCTAACCACTGAGCCACCGTACCACCATGCCACTCAAATGGTGAGAATCTGTAGAATTCACTCCCTCAGAGTATGGTGGATGCTGTGACACTGAATAAATTTCAGGAGGAGATGGATAGATTTTGAATTCAAAATGGGTTGGAGAGAGGGTAGGATAGTGGCGTTAAAACAAAGGTGAGATCAGTTATGATCTTATCAAATGACAGAACAGACTCAAGGTTGAATGGCCTCCTTCTACTAATCTAGTGAACCTTCTCTGAACTGATTAGGTTACTTACAGTGGGGAAACAGACCCTTCGGCCCAACAAGTCCACACCGACCCTCCGAAAAGCATCCCACCCAGACCCATTCCCCTACTTTTACCCCTTCACCTAACACTACAGGCAATTTAGCATGGCCAATTCACCTGACCTGCACATCTTTGGACTGTGGGAGGAAACCGGAGCACCCTGAGGAAACCCACACAGACACGGGGAGAACGTGCAAACTCCACACAGTCAGTCGCCCGAGACGGGAATTGAACTCAGGTCTCTGGTGCTGTGAGGCAGCAGTGCTAACCACTGTGCCGTCCACAACTGCTTCTAATGTAATTACATCCTTCCTCAAGGAATGATTTGGAGATGCCGGTGTTGGACTGGGGTGTACAAAGTTAAAAATCACACAACACCAGGTTATAGTCCAACAGGTTTAATTGGAAGCACTAGCTTTCGGAGCGCCGCTCCTTCATCAGGTGGTTGTGATGAATGAGCAACGCTCCGAAAGCTAGTGTGCTTCCAATTAAACCTGTTGGACTATAACCTGGTGTTGTGTGATTTTTAACTTCCTCAAGGAAGGGAACTATCACTGAATGAGCCTGCTCCACCATTCGCAGTACATTATGGATCGCCCATCCCTAGTTGCCCCTTGAGAAAGTGGGGGTGAGTGGTGGGGGTGAGTTGCCTTCTTGAACTGCTGCAAGTCCATGTGCACAATGGCCTTAGGGAGGGAATTTCAGGATTCTGACCCAACGACTTCTGACTGAAGGAACAGCGATATATTTCGAAGTCAGGATGGTGAGGAGCTTGGAATGTGTGGGTGATGGTGTTCCCATGCCCTTTGAGATTTGATGAAAACATTTGGAAATGGTGACTTGGCGTACAAGATAAATCCAATATTCCTGTGCCAGAACACATGCTTTTTCAAATTCTGGGTTTATGAGTTAACATCCACTTTTTAACCAAGTTAGTCAGCCTCAAGATTTCACTGTTGATTTACCAGCAGCGTGTAATTTGTTGCAAAGGCTGAAGCAGGTAATCCAGGCCGTAATATAAAGATGGTCAGGAGTCTAAGTTATGCTCCCTGTTTGATTTGAATGCCAATGACACAAACTTGACAGGTTTTTAAAATGCTTTGATTGTTGTTAAAAGTTTTTCTTTGAACACTTAGTTCGTTCAATGAATCTTGTCCCAGTGTCTCATTCAGCCATTTTTATTTACACATTTCAACATGGTGACAAATCGAACCTAAACTGGCTGTTCCCTTACCCTTGACCTCAACAAATAAGTCAACCCCATATCGAGAGGGGCTTTTCTAAAGTTTGAATGGTCAACCTAGACATCAACAGCTCAGATAAATAAACATGGAAACTCAGAGCAGGAGTATGCCATTTAACCCTTCCAGCCTGCCCCACCATTCAATATCATCACAATTGATCAGCCAACTCAGTACCCTGTTCCCACTTTCTCCCTGATACCCTTTGATCCCTTTAGCCCTAAGAACTATATATAGAAAACTTCTTGAAAACCTTCAATGTTTTGATCCGAGCCACTTGCTATGGCAGAGAATTCCACAGGCTCACCACTCTCCAGGTGAAACATTTCTCAGTCTTAAATGGCCCACCCTGTATCGTTAAACTGTAATCCCTGGGTTTGGACCTCCCCCAACATTGCTAATATTTTTCCTGTGTTTATACTGTCTAATTCCGCTAGAATTTGATATGTTTTTACGGGTGGCACGGCAGCTCAGTGTTAATGCTGCTGCTTCACAGCACCAGGGACCTGGGTTTGAATCCAGCCTTTGGGTGACTATCTGTGTCCCCATACTAAATTGCCCCATTGTGCCCAGGGATGTGAACACCAGGTGGATTAGCCATGGGAAATGTGTGGTTACAGGGATGAGGTGGGTCTGGGTGGGACCTTGTTTGGAAGGTCAGTGCAGACTCGATGGGTTGAATGGCCTGTATCTGCACTGTACGGATTTGATGAGATCCTGTCTCATTCTTCTAAACTGTGGTCCTAATTGATCCGTCTCTCTCCTTTTGTATGTTAGCTCTGCTATCCCAGGAATCCATCTTGTAAACCTCTCTTGAATTCCTCTGTTTCCAGATCATCATTCCTCAGCTAATGAGTCCAAAACTGCACACAGTGTTTCAGGTACAGGTAGTGGTTGAAGGGTTGAATATCACAACAAAACAATTTGAGGCGAATGGGAAAAGAGCCAGCGATGATATGAAGGAAGACGTCTTTATGAAATAAGTGGTTAAACTTTGGAATGTGCAGCCTGGTAGACAAGGAGAAATAACTTCACCAGCAGCCTTTAAAAGGAAGTCAATTAAATATTCTGTGGGGCAAGGTTCACAGCAATATGGGGAATGAGAAGGTGACTAACTGGATTGGTCTTGAAAGAGCCAGCTCAGACTCACTGGGCCAAATGGCCTCCTGTTATACTATTCTGCAATTTGATGACACAATGAAACCAAAGTACAGAATTGGAAAGACAGAGGCTTGTCAGAAAGCAGCAAATGCTAGGGATCACAACGGGTCAGACAGCAGCCATGGAGAGAGAGCAAGCTAACATTTCAATGACTCATCGTCAGCGGTGATGTGAAATGTGAAGCGATTTGTCAGAGTTTTATCAGATGGTGACTGTCAATGAAATCTGAGTTTCCATCATTTGGCTACATGACGCAGTGAGATTTTAAAGTTTGAAATGTTTTAAAGCACTTAAGAGTTTCAGCTTGTAAAAAAAATCTTCCAGTTTTGTAGACTATGCAACTCTCTGGTCTGCAAGCCCAGCAAATAAATACAGCCTGTCCGACAAATTAAACAATCCAGGTGGTGCTTTCTCGTTCAAAAGCCATGAGTTCTTTTCCAAGGTGGATTAACATCTGCTACAGAAACTGACCACAGTTACACACAAGTTCAACAGATGCAGGTGGTGAGCCAATTCCATAAGTACCCACTCCCTCCACCATGGACGCTTAGTAGCAGCAGTGTGTACCATCTACAGGATGCACTGCAGAAATTCACTAAGGCTCCTTAAAGAGCACCTTCCAAACAGATGATCACTTCCACATAGCAGGACAAGGGCACCATATACATAGGAACACCACCCCCTGCAAGTTCCCCTCCATCCTGGCTTGGAAATATCTCACCGTTCCTTCAGTGTCACTGGGTCACAATCCTGGAATCCCCTCCCTAAGGGCATTGTGCGTCTACCCACAGCACATGGACCGCAACGGTTCAAGAAAGCAGCTCACCCCCCACCTTCTCAAGGGGCAACTAGGGATGGGCCCAGCCAGTAACACCCATATCTTAGGGATGAAGAAGGATGTTGCCAGGGCTGAAGGGCTTGAGCTCTAGGGAGAGGGTGGATAGGCTAGAGCTAATTTCCCTGAAGCATCAGAGGCTGAGAGGTGACATTATAGAGGTTTATGAAATCATGAGGGGCATGGATAGGATAAATAGACAAAGTCATTTTCCCAGGGTAGGGGAGTCCAAAACTAGAGGGCATAGGTTTAAGGTAAGAAGGGAAAGATATAAAAGGGACCGAAGGGGCAACGTTTTCACACAGAGGGTGGTACGTGTATGGAATGAGCTGCCACAGGAAGTGGCGGAGGTTGGTACAATTACAGCATTTAAAAGGCATCTGGATGGGTATATGAATAGGAAGGGTTTGGAGGGATATGGGCCAAATGCTGGCAAATGGGACTAGATTAATTTAAGATATCTGGTCAGCTTGGACGAGTTGGATTGAAGGGTCTGTATCCTTGCTGTATGACTCTATGTAAACAGTTTAGTGGGATATTGAGCTATATCAGTTGTCTGAATTTCCCCAGCACCCCCTCAGTGTAACTTGTTGACAGGGTGAACTGAAAACAGTGCAGAGGGTAACAAGGCACCAGTGAAATAACAACTCGATCACCTTGTCCGATTGGATGCTGAACATGTATCACCTGCTCCTTCAGTGTCACTTAGTACAAACCCTGGAGCTGTGTCATGAGACAGCACTGTGGCTGCACCTTTGCCCAACTGGTCTTGTACTCACTAGAGTTTAGAAAGATCTGAGAGGATCAGATTGAAACGTATAAAATTCTCACAGGCCTGGACAGACTCATGTAGAGAGGAGGATTCCCCTGTTTGGGGAGTCTGGAACCAGGGCTCACAGTCTCAGGATACATGGTACACCATTTAGGACTGAGCTAAGGAAAACATTGTTAACTCAAACCCATAAGACCACACAAAACAGGAGCAGGAGTAGGCACTCGAACCTGCTCCACCATTCAATAAGATCGGAGCTGCTCTGACATTCCTCACGTCCACTTTCCTGCCCTTTCTCCATAACCCCTGATTACCCGACTGACCAGGAATCTCTCTCTCTCAGCCTTAAATGCACACAAAGACCTTGCCCCCACAGCTCTCTGCGGTAAGGAGATCCAAAGACTCCCAACCCTCTGAGAGAAGAAATTGCTCCTCATCTCCCCCTGAAACTGATGCCCCGTTAAAGATAATGAACCACTGGAATTCTTTACCGCAGAAGGTTGTGGAGACCAAGTCACTGAATGTGTTCAAGAAAGAGATTGAAACATTTTCAGATTTTAAAGGCAGCCAGGACTATTTGGAGAACAGGGCACTGAGTTGCGTGATCAGCCATAATCATAACGAATGGGCAAAGCAGCAACTAGGGGCCGAATGGCCTAAGGTGTTCCCATTTTCGATGTTTAGTAGATTGTGGCAGTTCATGGAGAACTGTAATATTCAAGATCGACTAGAGACATTGAGTAAATGACATTATTGATTTAAAACCTATAAAAACAATAGAGTCCACAATAGATATCAGTTCCATGATGTAAATACTGTTCATTCAAACATAATTCAATTTTCCAAGAATATTACTACACATTGTGATGTAGTTATTATACTTTTAATTGATTCTACATTTAATAGAAATAAATTATATTTTTCCAATGAATAAATATTGACAATGCATGAAGTTTGTTGACAATTTCATTTGTGTTGTTTTTGTAAGTTATCATGGTCTTCAGTTTGATAT
Organism: Chiloscyllium plagiosum; assembly: GCF_037043375.1. Taxonomy (NCBI): domain Eukaryota; kingdom Metazoa; phylum Chordata; class Chondrichthyes; order Orectolobiformes; family Hemiscylliidae; genus Chiloscyllium; species Chiloscyllium plagiosum. The sequence goes on from NW_028270174.1 coordinate 4,118,124, forward strand.
AATGTGAGGCAGTAAGTTCTCTGTCTGTACAGGAAAGGACGACAGAGGTTGTGAAGAAGAGGGAAGTTATTTCAGTCAAATACTGAGGTGACAGTTACACTCCTGTGTTCAGGCACAGCAACCACCAGTCAGGAGCAAGGAGAGAAACTTCCACAGTGTTTGAAGGATTTAGGACAGGCTGTTGGAGATGGAAACGAGGACAGCAGTTACCCAGCTCCATCCTTAGTCCATCCCAGGATCTCATTGCAGAGGGAGACCACTTGGGCCCTGCAGCTGGGAGACCCACCATGCAGCTCCAGGGCCCCACAAGACCCTATCACCTCTGACCCCAAGTACTGGCTTTAATGGGTAATCTATTCAAGGTTTCGTAGGATAGACCAGAGAGAGTCTGTTTGTGTTTGCTGTTGGTGACAATCTTACTCTTGTTCTTTGCACCTCCTCTGGACCCTGGAACCACCTTGCAGTTCTTCATTTGACCTGTTTCATCTCTTGTCTCCTTGCAACATTATCCCTTTTGCGTTTAATTTTTCAGGTTTTCCATCCTGTTGCACCCCAAATCCTAATCTTAATCCTAACCCTAAGATTAATGACTTGGAAGAGCCGGTGTTGGACTGGGGTGTACAAAGTTAAAAACTACACAACATCAGGTTTTACACGAACAGGTTCATTTGGAAGCACTAGCTTTCGGAGCAACAACCACCTGATGAAGGAGCAGCGCTCTGAAAGCTAGTGCTTCCAAATAAACCTGTTGGACTATAACTTAGTGTTGTGTGGTTTTTAACTTCCTAACCCTAAGCCCAGCCCTAACCCTTACCTTAACCGTAACATTCCATCTGTTCTTTCCTCCCCTTCCTCTATTCCTAGCTCCCTTACTTGCTCAGAAACCTTTCTCTCTCCAACTCACACCAGTTCCCGTGACTGCTCGTTCGCTGTTACATTAACTCTCCCACAAAGAGTTTGGAGGTCAGAGGGTTTGGAGGTCAGTTGCAAATTTCAGAACCAAGATTGGCAAACCTTTATTGAGTAAGGATCTTAAGGACTATGGAAACAAGGGGGTGAGGGGACTGTGCTAGCTGGACTTAAGACACAGATCATTATCTAAATGATTGGAGGGAAGTGGTTTGATGGCCTCTTCTTATACCATTTTCCCTGGTTGAGCACCTTGAGTGTTTCTGGGCTGACGGCCATCCTGTTGTGTTACATTTTCAGGATTCTGTAGATGGAGCTTTGCCTGTTTTCTCTTCAGTCCACGAGGAGCAAGGGGTCAGGTAACACATGGCAACTGGAAATCAAACCTTAGGCCTCAAAAAGTCAGTCTCATCCAACAGAAACCCAAAAGTGGGCTTTCTGGCAGAATGGGCAGATAGTGTTTGGGAACCGGTTTCAATCTGGACCGAGTCTCCTTCTGTGACCAACATGACCAGGAAAGGAACCTGGATGAGGGTTGTTCTGGGCAGTCAGCCTGCTGTTTGAAGTTGGTGTGCAGACTGTAATTAGTCTCATCGTTATTGACATAGGACCTTCTGAAATATCACTGCATTGACTAAGGAGCTCAAGGCCACAAATCCAACAAGTAATGCTCTGCTTTGTTCTTCCAGAGCTATGTAAGTACATCATGTTGACACAAACAGACAGAGGTCTCTTGTAAGTTATTTCTTGGTGTTGAAGAAGTTCCACCAAAGCTCAATGCCGTTCGTCGATAAAAGCACCAAGGATTATTTTGTCACTGGTCATGGGAATCAGTCACAGAGAAGGTCAAACTCTCGCCTCCTCACAGCATTTGTTGTACATTGACTTCGATCTCTGACACCTGCAAACAAGTACAGCCACTGTCACAACGCTGAAGGGAAACCAGTAACCAGCAATGGAGGCTGCTCGGCCCAACACATCGCTAGTGGCAGCCCCGAAATGCAACCCCTCTGTCCTGCCCTCTCCCCCATCCCAACTGTCCTGCCATCTCCCCCATCCCCACTGTCCTGCCCTCTCCACCATCCCCACTGTCCTGCCCTCTCCCCCATCCCCACTGTCCTGCCATCTCCCCCATCCCCACTGCCCTGCCCTCTCCCCCATCCCCACTGTCCTGCCCTCTCCCCCATCCCCACTGTCCTGCCATCTCCCCCATCCCCACTGCCCTGCCATCTCCCCCATCCCCACTGCCCTGCCCTCTCCACCATCCCCACTGTCCTGCCCTCTCCCCCATCCCCACTGTCCTGCCATCTCCCCCATCCCCACTGCCCTGCCCTCTCCCCCATCCCCTCTGTCCTGCCATCTCCCCCATCCCCACTGCCCTGCCATCTCCCCCATCCCCACTGCCCTGCCCTCTCCCCCATCCCCACTGTCCTGCTCCCTCACCCATCCCCACTGTCCTGCCCACTCCCCCATCCCCACTGTCCTGCTCCCTCACCCATCCCCACTGTCCTGCCCTCTCCCCCATCCCCACTCTCCTGTTCCCTCCCCCATCCCCACTCTCCTGCCCTCTCCCCCATCCCCACTCTCCTGTTCCCTCCCCCATCCCCACTCTCCTGCCCTCTCCCCCATCCCCACTCTCCTGTTCCCTCCCCCATCCCCACTCTCCTGCCCTCTCCCCCATCCCCACTCTCCTGTTCCCTCCCCCATCCCCACTCTCCTGTTTCCTCCCCCATCACCACTCTCCTGTTTCCTCCCCCATCCCCACTCTCCTACTCCCTCCCCCATCCCCCATTCTCCTGCTCCCTCCCCCATCCCCACTGTCCTGCCCTTTCCCGCATCCCCACTGTCCTGCTCCCTCCCCCATCCCCACTCACCTGCTCCCTCCCCCATCCCCACTGTCCTGCTCCCTCCCCCATCCCCACGCTCCTGTTCCCTCCCCATCCCAACTATCTTGCCCTCATCCCCCATCCCCACTCTCCTGCTCCCTCCCCCATCCCCACTGTCCTGCCCACTCCTCCATCCCCACTGTCCTGCTCCCTCCCCATTCCCCACTCTCCTGCTCCCGCCCCATTCCCCACTCTCCTGCTCCCTCCCCATCCCCACTGTCCTGCTCCCTCCCCCATCCCCACTGTCCTGCTCCCTCCCCCATTCCCCACTCTCCTGCTCCCTCCCGATTTCCCACTCTCCTGCTCCCTCCCCATTCCCCATTCTCCTGCTCCCTCCCCATTCCCCATTCTCCTGCTCCCTCCCCATTCCCCACTCTCCTGCTCCCTCCCCCATCCCCACTCTCCTGCTCCCTCCCCATTCCCCACTCTCCTGCTCCCTCCCCATTCCCCACTCTCCTGCTCCCTCCCCATTCCCCACTCTCCTGCTCCCTCCCCATTCCCCACTCTCCTGCTCCCTCCCCATTCCCCACTCTCCTGCTCCCTCCCCATTCCCAACTCTCCTGCTCCCTCCCCCATCCCCACCGTCCTGCCCTCTCCATCATCCACACTGTCCTTCTCCCTCCCCCATCCCCAATCTCCTGATACCTCCCCTATCACCACTCTCCTGCTCCCTCGCCCATCCTCCCTCTCCTGATCCCTCCCCCATCCCCACTATCCTGCCCTCTCCCCCATTCCCACTCTCCTGCCCTCTCTACTGTCCCCACTTTCCTGCTTCCTCCCCCATCCCCACTCTCCTGCCCTCTCCCCCATCACCATTGCCCTGATCCCTCCCCCATCCCCACTGTCCTGCCCCTTCCCCCATCCCCACTCTCCTGCTCCCACCCCATTCCCACTCTCCTGCTCCCTCCCCATTCCCCACTCTCCTGCTCCCTCCCCATTCCCCACTCTCCTGCTCCCTCCCCCATCCCCACTCTCCTGCTCCCTCCCCCATCCCCACTCTCCTGCTCCCTCCCCCATCCCCACTCTCCTGCTCCCTCCCCATTCCCCACTCTCCTGCTCCCTCCCCCATCTCCACTGTCCTGCTCCCTCCCCCAACCCCACTGTCCTGCCCTCTCGTCCATCCCCACTGTCCTGTCCCTTCCCCCATCCCCACTGTCCTGCCCTCTCCACCATCCCCACTGTCCTGCTCCCTCCCCATTCCCCACTTTCCTGCTCCCTCCCCCATCCCCACTGTCCTGCCCTCTCTCCCCCATCCCCACTCTCCTGCTCCCTCCTCATTCCCCACTCTCCTGCTCCCTCCCCCATCTCCACTGTCCTGCTCCCTCCCCCATCCCCACTGTCCTGCCCCTTCCCCCATTCCCACTGTCCTGCCCTCTCCCCCATCCCCACTGTCCTGCCACCTCCCCCATCCCCACTGTCCTGCCCTCTCCCCCATCCCCACTGACCTGCCCTCTCCCCCATCCCCACTGTCCTGCCCTCTCCCCCATCCCCACTCTCCTGCTCCCTCCCCATTCCCCACTCTCCTACTCCCTCCCCCATCCCCACTCTCCTACTCCCTCCCCCATCCCCACTCTCCTACTCCCTCCCCCATCCCCCATTCTCCTGCTCCCTCCCCATTCCCCACTCTCCTGCTCCCTCCCCCATCCCCATTCTCCTGCTCCCTCTCCCATTCCCACTGTCCTGCCCTCTCCCCCATCCCCACTCTCCTGCTCCCTCCCCATTCCCCATTCTCCTGGTCCCTCCCCATCCCCACTCTCCTGATCCCTCCCCCATCCCCACTGTCCTGCCCTCTCCCCCATCCCCACTTTCCTGCTTCTTCCCCCATCCCCACTCTCCTGCCCTCTCCCCCATCACCACTGTCCTGCTCCCTCCCCCATCCCCACTATCCTGCTCCCTCCCCCATCCCCACTGTCCTGCTCCCTCCCCCATCACCACTGTCCTGCTCCCTCCCCCATCCCCACTGTCCTGCTCCCTCCCCCATCCCCACTGTCCTGCTCCCTCCCCCATCCCCACTGTCCTGCTCCCTCCCCCATTCCCCACTCTCCAGCTCCCTCCCCATTCCCCACTCTCCTGCTCCCTCCCCATTTCCCACTCTCCTGCTCCCTCCCCCATCCCCATTCTCCTGCTCCCTCCCCATTCCCCACTCTCCTGCTCCCTCCCCATTTCCCACTCTCCTGCTCCCTCCCCATTCCCCACTCTCCTGCTCCCTCCCCCATTCCCACTCTCCAGCTCCCTCCCCCATCCCCATTCTCCTGCTCCCTCCCCCATCCCCACTCTCCTGCTCCCTCCCCATTCCCCACTCTCCTGCCCCTTCCCCCATCCCCACTCTCCTGCTCCCTCCCCCATCCCCATTCTCCTGCTCCCTCCCCATTCCCCACTCTCCTGCTCCCTCCCCCATCCCCACTCTCCTGCTCCCTCCCCATTCCCCATTCTCCTGCTCCCTCCCCCATCCCCACTCTCCTGCTCCCTCCCCCATCCCCATTCTCCTGCTCCCTCCCCCATCCCCACTCTCCTGCTCCCTCCCCATTCCCCATTCTCCTGCTCCCTCCCCCATCCCCACTCTCCTGCTCCCTCCCCATTCCCCATTCTCCTGCTCCCTCCCCATTCCCCACTCTCCTGCTCCCTCCCCCATCCACACTGTCCTGCCCCCTCCCCCATGTCCACTGTCCTGCTCCCTCCCCCATCCACACTGTCCTGCTCCCTCCCCCATCCCCTCTGTCCTGCTCCCTCCCCCATCCCCACCCTCCTGCTCCCTCCCCCATCCCCTCTGTCCTGCTCCCTCCCCCATCCCCACCCTCCTGCTCCCTCCCCCATCCCCTCTGTCCTGCTCCCTCCCCCATCCCCTCTGTCCTGCTCCCTCCCCCATCCCCACTCTCCTGCCCCTTCCCCCATCCCCACTCTCCTGCTCCCTCCCCCATCCCCACTCTCCTGCTCCCTCCCCCATCCCCACTCTCCTGCTCCCTCCCCCATCCCCTCTGTCCTGCTCCCTCCCCCATCCCCACCCTCCTGCTCCCTCCCCCATCCCCTCTGTCCTGCTCCCTCCCCCATCCCCACCCTCCTGCTCCCTCCCCCATCCCCTCTGTCCTGCTCCCTCCCTCATCCCCACTGTCCTGCACTCTCCCCCATCCCCACTCTCCTGCCCCCTCCCCCATCCCCTCTGTCCTGCTCCCTCCCTCATCCCCACTCTCCTGCTCCCTCCCCCATCCCCACCCTCCTGCTCCCTCCCCCATCCCCTCTGTCCTGCTCCCTCCCCCATCCCCACCCTCCTGCTCCCTCCCCCATCCCCTCTGTCCTGCTCCCTCTCCCATCCACACTGTCCTGCCCCCTCCCCCATGTCCACTGTCCTGCTCCCACCCCCATCCTCACTCTCCTGCTCCCTCCCCCATCCCCTCTGTCCTGCTCCCTCCCCCATCCCCACCCTCCTGCTCCCTCCCCATCCCCACTTTCCTGCTCCCTCCCCCTCCCCTCTGTCCTGCTCCCTCCCTCATCCCCACTCTCTTGCCCTCTCCCTCATCCCCACTGTCCTGCTCCCTTCCCCATCCAAACTGTCCTGCTCCCTCTCTCATCCCCATTCTCCTGCTCTCCCCCATCCCCATTCTCCTGCCCTCTCCCCCATCCCCATTCTCCTGCTCCCCCCCATCCCCATTATCTTCCTCTGCTCCAAGTAATTCTCCAGCACCTCTCCTTACACAAAACAACTCTGTGCCTGAAACTAAAGCATTTGTTCTCTACCTTCCTTCTAAAACCTCCCTTTCTTTGTCTCTCACGTCTTTCTTTTATGAATCATTTTTAAACGGTGACCAAGCCTGGACATCCATTGGAGATGAGGAAAGAGGGAAGAATGGAAAATGAACTGCCTGTGAGGCCATTCACTTGGAGCCCCAGCCCGACCTCCTCGTTCAATGGAAAGTGAGGACTCACTCAGAGAGCCAGTGCTGAGCCCACTCCTTCGGGGCCATAATATTTCTACCAACCACTAAATGAATGATATATCAGAACAGAACTGTTGTATTCCTTTAAAATGATAAAACGTCACACTCTTCACCAGAGATTATCAGGCAGCTTTATGACACCAGGCCAGGAGAGGTGTCTTAGGAACAGAGGGCAGGTCGTCAGCAGGTGTCAAGTGGGAATTCAAGGCAGCTGACAGCCACCAGTGGTAGACTGAGTAAAATTGGGGTTGCTCAAAGGAGCAGGCCTTTCAGCCCATCGAGACCAGACCTGGAGCGGCACAAAGACATGGAAGGGTTGTAGACCCCCTCACAAGTTGGACACAAGACAGCTTACAGCCACTCGGCCGAAGAAGAGGAGGGGAGTGGTCCTCCTTGTCTGTTGGTCAACTCTCAGCCTCCAGACAACAATAACTGGATTATAATGGGCTTTTGCGATGTGTAAATTGGCTGCCTTTGTTAATCCAACACACCTGTGACTACGCTTCCTGAGGTATATTAATGGCTTTGAAAAGGTTCAGGACCTCCTGAGGGAGAGAAAGGCACTATATAAATGCAAGTTTCTTCTCTTTGAGCTTACCTGTTTCGACAGCAGCAGTAAAGAAGGACAGTGAGACCACTGAAGACCAAGCCAATCCCAATGGCAATGGAGATGTATAAGTATCGTTCCGATTCCAGGCTAGTGTGAGTCGTTAGCGTGAGGTGCTCACACCTCTCTCCCATGTAGCCTGGTTTACAACTGGAAGGTGGAACAGAAGAGATTCTGTAAAAATACCTTTCATCATTTTGAACAGTTTGATTAAATCTCCACCTGAAATATTCTGGACTGAGAACAATGCAGTCAGAGGGAACATCAGGAAGCCGGAAATTCAGGCAATCTATCAGCTCCACACCCAGTTTCACTAAGATCCTCACTGGTTTGCAGATTGAACCTATTCACCCGTCTTAGTTCTAAAATCACTAACACGCCCTACTAGTCTCAGTCAACACGTCTATTAATTAATTAATTAATTAATTGCTCTCATCAGATGCCGCAACACCTGCCGAGTTTCTCCAGTAATTTCTGTCTGTGTGCCAATCTCGTTTTGTGTCTTCAACAAATTTGGAAATAGTACAATTGTTTGCTGAGTCTGCTGGAAATCTGAAACAGAAACTGCTGGAGAAAGCAGCAGGTCTGGCAGTTTCTGTGGAGAGAAAGCAGAGTTAATGTTTCAATTCCCCGACTCCCACTTGAGGAATTTTCATTTTTGATTCCATCACAGGATGCGTGTGTTGCTGGCTGAGCCATCCCTGATTGCCCAGGAGTCAATGAAATCGCTGTAGGTCTGGAGACACAAATGGACCAGACTGGATAAAGACAGCAGTTTCCATCCCTGGGTCTGTATTAGAGTCATACAGCACCCAAACAGACCCTTCAGCCCAACCAGTCCATGCTGAACATAATCCCAAACTAAACTGGTCTCACCTGCCCTGCTCCTGGCCCTTGTCTCTCCAAACCTTTCCTATTCATGTATTTAACCAAATGTATTTTAAACATTGTAATTGTACCCACATCCACCACTTCCTCAGGAAGTTCATTCCATATGCCAGAGATTTACAGCTCAGCAAAAATACCCTTCAGCCCATCACATCTGCACCAGCCAATACCAAGCACCAGACTGTTCTAATCCCATTTCCCAGCACACATCTAAATTCCTCATCCCTGTTGTGAGGGTTTCTGCGTCTACCTTACTCTCAAGAGTTTTGAAGAGAGAGAAGTGATCTCATTAAATCTCAAAAGAATTCTTTCAGTCTGGGACAGGCTGACTATCAATGGGATGTTTCCCCTGGCTGGTGAGTCTAAAACCAGGGAAAATAATCTCAGGAGAATGAGTAGGCCATTTAAGACTGGGATAAGGAGGAATTCCTTCATTCAGCAGGCTGGAAATCTTTGGAATTCTCCAGCCCAGAGTGCTGTGGAAGCTCAATCATCAGGACAGGAATCTGTAGGTTTCTAAAGACTAATGACGTTAAGGAATATGGCGACTGTAGGAAAGTAGTGTTGAGGTGGATGATCAGCATTGATCTGATTGATTGGCAGTGCAGACCCGATGGGCTGAATGGGCACATTCCCATCTTTTCACCAGCCCTATAAAATTCCAAGCTTTTGTGATTTCCCAATTACAGCCCCTTGCGTACCCTCAATTTTATTTGTTCCTTCAATGACTCAGCTGTAAACTCTCCAAACCTTTAAACACAACCTTTTTTATTGACCTTTCAGACATCTCTCTAATATCTCCTGACATCAAGTTTCCAATCATTACCAGTGCTGTGAAGATGTTTCGTTATATCTCAGGCACTATATAAATGCATGTTGATGGTATGTGAGGGAGCTTTACCGGGGATTTAGCCACAAGGTGAGGTTGGAGTCTCTGGGACTGGGACCATGGAGTATAGAAGATTGACAGGGAGATGTGAAAAAGAAGCACAAGGTTATGACAAGTTTAAACCTGCCCCCACAGATGATTTCATGAGGATTAGGGACACAGATTTAAAGATTCAGGTAAGAGATATAAGTGAGGACGAATTTATTGCAGGTGGCAATAGTAATGATCCGGAATGTTCTGTCTATGAGGGTGCTGGAACACGGACAGTCACAAATTCTGAAAGGGATCTGAATGGACACTTGAGGGAAATAAAATAACAGGGGTATTGAAAGGATGAAGGGGACCGTGGGCAGTGGGAAGGGACAGGACTGACTGCATTGCTCTGTTGAGCTCTGCCAAGCATGTGATGGGCTGAATAGCCTCCCCGCTGTGCAGTTACTCTTCTTCTGACTTCATATATTGTTGTTTTAGTTGAGGTATACAACTTGGGTTTGCCGTGGTGATACAAACATATGGATGAGGAGGCCACTCGGCCCTTCGAGCCTGCTCCACCATTCAATATGATCCTCTCTGATCTGATTTGAACCTCAACTCTACATTCCTGTATATCCCCTTGGTCATTAGGAATCTATCCATCTCAGCCTTAAAAATATTTACAGATTCTGCACCCACTGCCTTTTGAGGAAGGGAATTCCAAACACTCACAATCCTCTGAGAAATAAAATCCTTTATCTCTATTTTATATGACCCCCAGTTTTAACTCTGACCCCAGACTCTCCCACAAGTGGAGCCGTCCTTTCACCATCCACCTGGTCAGGGTCCCTCAGGATCTGAAATGTTTCAATAAGGTCTCCTCTGTCTCTTCGAAACTCCAGAGAATACAGGTCTCAGTCTGTCCAGCCTTTCCTCATCAGGCAATCCCCACGTTCCAGGGATTAGTCTGGGAAACCTGCTCTGAGCTGTGTCCAACACATGAACATCCGTCCGTAAGTATGGGAGCAGTACAGTGCACAGGGCTCCAGATCCAGCCTCACTAATACCCTGTTTAATTAATGAGCTGCTATTGTACTCCATCCACTAAACAACTTTTACCATATTTATGACTCATGGCCTTCCACTCTTACTGAAGACATTTCACATCTGGAGAGAAGGGATCAGGATATTTGTGTGACACCAAAACATTCCTCATTGTTTGGGTACAGTCAGGACAGAACAATGTCTGTGGGTTCCCACCACAGTCACACATGAATCCGGCTGACCAGACAGCGTCAGGATGATGTAATTACTTGTTGATCTTATGACAGAGGGAGGCCATTCATCCCTTTGTGCCTGTACCAGCTCTTTAAAAGAGCAATCCAATTAATCCCATTGTCCGTTCTCCTCCTCAATAAACTTTACAGCTTTTTTCCCCTTTCCACGAATTTATTTGATTTTCCTTTTGAAAGTTTGTGTTGAATCTGCTTTCACTGCCCTTGTGTTCCTGATCACAACAACTGAAAGCAAAATCTCCTCAACTCTGCTCTGGTTCTTTGAGTAACCATCATCTATCTGTGTCTTCTATCTACTGACCCTCCTTTCAGTGGAATCATTTTTACTATCGTTACTCTACCAACACCCTTCATAATTCTGAACAACTTTATGAAATCTCCCTGAAACTTCTCTTCTCTAAGGCAAACAATCTCAGCTTCCCACGTTTCTCCACATCATTAAAGTTCTGCACCCCTATCTTAGTAAATCTCCCCTGCACCAACTCCAAAGTCTGGAAATCCTTGCTAAACTGTGTAGATCCCAGAACCAGACACAAATCCCGAATGCATTGACACAAAATAATTGGTGTGGTTCCCTGAGGAACATACTCAGGTCGAGCAGCTCCATCTGAATCCTTTTTTTCAAATCCCCACAGTGTGGAAACAGGCCATTCAGCCCAACATTTCCTTGACAGTACTTGTGCCCAGTGTAAACTGCTCTCATCCCATTTATTTCACCCTATCGGCATATCCTTCCATTCTTCATCGATCAATCCAGCTTTCACTGACCACTCCCTGTGGGAGGGGAGTGTGTTCCACATTCTCATCACTCTGTGGTGAACAGGTTTCTCCTGAATTCCCCACTGGGTTTATCTACCACTCTCTCATATTAATGACCCCTCGCTTTGGTCTCCCCCACAGCTGTAAATGTTTTCTCTCTGTCTTTCCTGTTAAAACCTTTCATAATATTCTGACCTCTATCAGACCGTACCTCAGCCTTGCCTTGGCAGGTTTTGTTACAGGTTATCTGGCAGACTGTGACAATTGGAATGCTGTCTTATCCCACCCCCGCTATTTGGGTGATTATACTTGGACAACATGAAATAACTCAACTAAAATAAAACACCTATTCTATGGAATGATGTGGAGGAGACAGTGTTGGATTGGGTTGTACAACAGGTTTATTCAGAAGCACTAGCATTCAGAGTGCTGCTTCTTCAACACCACCTGATGAAGGAGCAGCGCTCCGAAAGCTAGTGCTTCCGAATAAACCTGTTGGACTAAAACCTGGTGTTTAGATTAGAGTGGTGCTGGAAAAGCACAGCAGGTCAGGCATCATCCAAGGAGCAGGAAAATCGACATTTCGGGCAAAAGCCCTTCATCAGGATTAGAGCTGATCCTGTTTCTCTAATCCTGATGAAGGGCTTTTGCCCGAAATGTCGATTGTCCTGCTTCTCGGATGCTGCCTGAACTGCTGTGCTTTTCCAGCACCACATTAATCTAGACTCTGGTTTCCAGCATCTGCAGTCATTGTTTTTACCTATAACCTGGTGTTGTGTGGTTTTTAACTTAGTTCTAAGGAAGGCAATGGACAGGTGACTTTGAAACTAATTCACACTTGGGAAATATAGTGCATCCAGTGAATCGTGTGTATATGCTTTTAGTCTTCATCAACTTTGACAAGACCATAATCAGGTGGAATGTATAGTCTAGATCCTGTCTGCAGCGTTATCAGCATCGCTAAATCTGCATGTCCTGTTTGATCATTTACATATCACCATTTCAATCACCACCTCTGGAATCTCAGAATAAGGACGCACCCATTTCAGACGGAGATGAAGAGGAATTTCTCCTTTCGAGAGTTGTGAGTCTTTGGAACTCCTGGCCACTGGGAGGTGTGGGGGCAGAGTCCTCGTGTATATTTAAGGCTGATAGGGAGAGATTCTTGATTAGTCAGGGAATCGGGGGGAATGGGGAAAGGGCAGGAAAGTGGACGTGAGGAATGTCAGATCAGCCCCCATCCTGTTGACTGGTGGAACAGGCTCGAAGGGCCTAAAGGAGAAGGTGAGGCCTGCAGATGCTGGAGATCAGATTCGAAAGTGTGGTGCTGGAAAAGCACATCCGGTCAGGCAGCATCTGAAGAGCAGGAGAGTCAGCATTAGCCTTTCAACAGGAATGGGGGTGGAGCAAAGGGGCTGAGAGGTAAATGAGAGGGGGTTGGAGCTGAGGAGAAGGTAGCTGGGAATGTGATAGGTAGATGAAGGTGGGGGTTGAAGGTGATAGGTCAGAGAGGAGGGTGGGGCAGACAGGTGGGAAGGAAGATGGACAGGTAGGACAGTTCAGGAGGGTGGTGCCAAATTGGAAGGTTGGATCTGGCATAAGGTTGGAGTTGGGGAAATGAGGAAACTGGTGAAATTGACATTGATGCCGTGTGGTTGGAGAGTTCCAAGGAGGAAGATAAGGTGTTCTTCCTCCAGGCGTCAGGTGGTAAGGGTTTGGCGGTGGAGGAGGCCCAGGACTTGTATGTCCTTGGGAGGGGGAGTTAAAGTGTTCAGCCACGGTGGGGGGAGGGAGGGGTGGGGGGTGGGGGGGTTGGTTAGTGCGGGTGTCCCAGAGACATTCTTTGAAATGTTTCGCAAGTTGCAAGTCCTGGGCCTCCTCGCCGCCAAACTCTAGCCACCTGATGCCTGGAGAACACCTCATCTTCCTCCTTGGGAATCACCAACCACACGGCATCAATGTCAATTTCACCAGTTTCCTCATTTCTCCTCCCCCCAACTTATGCCAGGTCCAACCTTGCAACTCAGCACCACCCTCCTGAACTGTCCTACCTGTCCATCTTCTTTCCCACCTGTCTGCCCCACCCTCCTCTCTGACCTATCACCTTCACTCCCCACCTTCATCTACCTATCGCATTCCTAGCTACCCACCCCCCAGCCCCGTACCCTCTCATTTATCTCTCAGCCCCCTTGGGCTGCCCCTTCATTCCCAATGAAGAGCTTATGCTCGAAACGTCGACTCTCCTGCTCCTTGGATGCTGCCTGACCTGCTGTGCTTTTACAACACCATCCTTTTCAACTCAAGGGGCTGAACAGCCCAATCCTGTTCGTATTTCTCATGGTCTTATCGTCTAAGAGTTATACCGGACGCAAGGTGTTAACTCTGCTTTCTCTCCACGGACACAGCCAGACCACCTGAGTTTCTCCAGTGCTCTCTTTGTTTCAGTGTTTGAAAATGCCTCTGCTAATTCTGCCTGGGCAGATTCCTGCAAGTGGAATCAAAAGCTCTCACTTTTCTCCATTGTGCCTCAACAAAGGTCCCCCTCGCCCTCCCCTCACACCCCCCCACTCCCATTTTCCCCCCACCGTCCCTGGGGTAATCAGGTCCTTTGTCTGTTTCCTTGCTTGCCCGCCCCCCCCTCCCCCAATTCTCATTAAAACAGTCCTTTCTCCCCTCCCTTCCTCCCTGTTCAAACAAAACCTCAAATAATCTATTTTCTTAAAAGTTTCATAATCTAGTAATGTTCATACAATTCCACACCCAGTCCATTTTGCTCCCTACATTGCCCATGAAGTTACTGTTTAATTCTTGGACAATCCTTAGAGAAACTGATTAACCTTCTCTTCCAACAAGATATGTCAACTCTGAGTTTTAAATGTGGTTAAAAATAAACTAAGAGTCTTGTTGACTTACACACAGATGCGATAATTGGTGATTTGATCCTGATCTTCATGGTATCTACAGTCACCATTCATACAATAGCTCTGACCACCTTCGTAACACTGCTGCCTCACTCTCAACGTCTTCGGTGTCTCGGGATTACCTATTCAATGGAGAAATGTGAGGTCAGCAAAATTCAACAACAACTGGCATTTACATAGCATCTCAAAAGTGGCAGAAGGTCCTAAGGAATTTCAAATGAGTATTGCTGAGCAAGTTATAAACCAGTATGAAGAGAAGTAGCCAAAGATTGATGAAAGAAGTAGGTTTTAGGGTGTATCTCACACGAGATAAGAGAGGCAGAGGTAGGGACGCAGGAGGGGGAGAGCTCAGTGCCCAAACAGTCAATGGGAGGACCACCAATGGTGGGATGATGCAACTCAGGGACACTCCTGAATCCAGAATTTAAGGAAATGCAGTGACAGAGGGATGAGGATAGCAGGCTGGAGGGAGTGACGGAGATAGGGAGAGGTATAGGATCTGGAGGAGGTACAGAGATAGGGAGGGTGTACACGCTTGAGGCAGTTACAGGGATAGGGCTGGAGGGGGTTATAGAGATAGCGAGGGGTGTTCGGACTGGAGGAGGTGACAGAGATAGGGAGGGGGTGTTCGGGCTGGAGGAGGGATGTAGGGGCTGGAGGAGGTGACAGAGATAGGGAGAGGTGAGAACACAGGGAATTTGAACACAAGGGTGAGCATGTTGTAATCCATGTACTGTTGTCTCAGGTCAGTGAGGGTCGTGAGCAGAGGAGATGGGGGAATAGCAGATGCTGGAAACCCAGACAGGGATGTGAAATATTTTGCAGAGGGTACATTTCCGCACACAGAACTGCTTTCAGAGAAGCTGTTGGAGTTTACATTGGTGAGGAAGAAATGTCTTCGTTCATAATTCCCTATGTTCTTAATATAGAATAAAAGATCACAGAAGGAGACCATTTGGTCCATTCTCATGGTACTGGCTCTTTCAAAGAACTATCCTCTTAGTGATAGTCATAGAGGTGTACAGCTCAGAAACAGATCTTTCAGTCCAATTAGTCCATGCCAACCAAATATCCTAAATTAATCTAGTCCCGTTTGCCAGCACTTGGCCCATATCCCTCTAAATTCTTCCAATTTGTGTACCCATCCAGATGCCTTTTAAATGTTGTCATTGTACCAGCTTCCACCACTTCCTCTGGCAGCTCATTCCATACACGTACCACCCTCTGTGTGAAAAAGTTGCCCCTTAGGTCCCTTTTACATCTTTCCTCTCTCATCCTAAACCTGTGCCCTCTAGTTCTGGACACGCCCCTCCCCAGGGAAAAGACCTTGTCTGTTACCCTATACATGATTTTATAAACCTCTTTAAAGTCACCTCTCAGCCTCCGATGCTCCAGGGAAAACAGCCCCAGCTATTCAGCCTCTCCCTATAGCTCAAATCCTCCAACTCCAGCAACATCCTTGTAAATCTTTTCTGAACCCTTTCAAGTTTCACAACATCCTTACGATAGGAAGGGGACCAGAACTGCATGCAATATTCCAAAAGTGGCCTAACCAATGTCCTGTACAGCCGCAACATGACCTCCCAACTCCTGTACTCAGTACTCTGACCGATAAAGGCAAGCATACCGAATGCCTTCCTCACCCTTCTTTCTTTGTCCACAGCCTGGTATTGTTTTCCTTTTCGGATAATTATCTCAATTACTTTAGAAAGCTCCCATTGAATCTATTTCAAATGCCCTTACCCGGACTCTGAGCAGTACAGATTTAAAAAAAGCAAGAAGAAAAATAAATACTCATTCTTGATCATAAATTAGGGACTGACACTTCCAGTGCGACACTAAAGGACAGCTGCTCTGTCGAAAATGAAACCAAGGCCCATTTACCATCTCAGATCCCATGGCACTGTTTCAAAGCTCTCCCTTAGTGTCATGTCCAATATTCAACCTTCATCAATGAAGACAGATTTCCTCATCATTATCACATTGCCCTTTGTGGGATCCTGCTGTGCACAAAAGAGCAGTTGCAATTTTCTGCATGACTGCACAGCCAGGCTGTCCTGGGAGAAAGGGAAGACTGCAGACGCTGGAGAGTCAGCGTCGAAGAATGTGGTGCTGGAAAAGCACAGCAGGTTAAGCAGCATCCGAGGAGCAGGAGAGTCGACATTTCAAGTATAAGCCCTTCATCAGCCAGGCTGTTCTATTGGCTTTACTCAGGGACATCCTGAGTCTGTGATCAGCACTTTAGAATCGCCAGCATCTTCTCTGTTCTTTTAGCAGATCCTTGAGCTCGGGACAATCTCTCAGCAGCAAACCAGGGACTCTGTGCCAACAAGCATTATCCTTTACCTTCACACTTTTGTTGACCATCCTTAATTACCCTTGAGAAGACAATCAATGAGCTGCTTTCTTCATCCATTGGAGTCTGTGTGGTGTTGAAGGAGCCACAGTGAGTGGCTGCATTTTGGAGATGGGACACATCCCCGTGCTGCTCTTTAAGAAACATTGTATGGTAGGTTAAATATATTTCGCATGCTCAAATTTCTCTGCTGATACATCATGTCTTATCACACAAGCAGCACAGCCACTCAGTCTTCAATACTACCCCACCAGTCAGTAACCTCTCCTCTACATCCCTACATATTCCCCGATAATCACTACACTGGTGCGTTATGAGAATGGTCAGGAGGTACTGAAGCCTGGGCTGTACAATGAAGATGACCCTGTCAAACAGTAAAAGGTTATAATCATCAAGGACATGAAATTCATGGCTAAATATATTTTAACATTGAACGACCAGCTCCTTGATCTCAGATTCAGACAGTTGACACCTTTCAGATTCCTGATGAAGGGCTAATGCCCGAAATGTTGATTCTCCTGCTCCTCGGATGTTGCCTGACCTGCTGTGCTTTTCCAGCGACACACTCTCGACTTTAATCTCCAGCCCTCACTTTCTCCTACCTTTCAAATTCACCCTTTTACAGGGAGTTGTGGAAGCTCACACAATGAGGATGTTTAGAGGAGAGATTGATAGATTTCTGATTACCCAATCATGTATGGTGTTCTGGGGATGGGGTGGGTAAAAGGCATTTGAAGCTATAATTGATTTGGATGGTGGTATAGGCTTGACAGACTGAATGGTCTACTCCAATATTCCTGTTCTATTCCTTATCCCTCTCTATCTCTCTCTAACCTCACACGACCTTATCCCCTGAGATTTTGACACTCCTTTGATGAACATTCACAATTTCCATTGCCTCACCATTGACTGCCTTACTTCCAGCTGCCTGGGAGCTAAGATCAAGATGTGGGTGGCACGGTGGCAGTGGTTAGCACTGCTGCCTCACAGCACCAGAGACCCGGGTTCAATTCCTGCCTCAGGTGACTGACTGTGTGGAGTTTGCACGTTCTCCCCGTGTCTGCGTGGGTTTCCTCCGGGTGCTCCGGTTTCCTCCCACAGTCCAAAGATGTGCAGGTCAGGTGAATTGGCCATGCTAAATTGCCCGTAGTGTTAGGTGCAAGGGTAAAATGTAGGGGATTGGGTCTGGGTGGGCCCACTTCAGTGGGTCGGTGTGGACTTGTTGGGCCGAAGGGCCTGTTTCCACAATGTAAGTAATCTAATTCCCTGCCTAAACATCTATGACTTTCTATGCCTCTCCATTTAAGATGCTCCTTAAACCTGACCTTAACATGAATAGAAGGGATATGTTTGGAGGGACAAGGCAGGCAGGTGGGACTACTTTAGTTTGGGATTAGGGTTGGCATGGACTGGTAGGACTGAAGGGTCTGTTTCTGTGCTCAGTGGCTCTCTGACTCTATGACCAAGTATGTGATCCCCTGTCTCCTTACACCATTCGGTGTTGTACTGGATTACTGTTGGATACCTTCAGCTACTCTCTGGGCAGTTTTGAAAAGCAAGTTGTTGCTGTTATTGTGGGAACTGCTCATCATCAAGGAATGCAATTAACATCCAACGTTTCTATAAATATCTTAGTCAGCCAATGGTGCTTTCCCACATCACATTATCAGCACATAGACTCCAGGATTCTGTTCAGACTAATGTTAGTATGCAAAAGATCAAATCAGCTACCTGTTACAGTGATGTTGTGCTCACCGATAAGTTCAGTTCAAGGTGGAAGTGGCTCCAGACCCCTAAACGCTTCCTAACAATTCTAATGGACAACTCTGATCTCTAATGAGTGCTTTGTTCATATAGCACTTGCCAAGCAGGCCATTTGGCCCCTCTGGCTGATACTATTTAATGCACATGAGTCTACTCCCACATGACCTCATTCCACCCAATCACTATGACCCTTGGTTTCTTTCTCCCTCATGTGTTCATCCAGCTTTGCCTGAAATGCATTGCTATTCTTCACTTTGAAGAGTTCCAGATTCTCACCGCTCTCTGGATAAAGACAAGCCACAAAACTCACCGTGTTGTGGTAATGTCATTAGATCTACTAATCCACAGGTTGGTTCTGTGGCCAAGAGTTCAAATCCCAGGATGGTAGCGAGTGGAGTTTACAATTTATTAATGTGACAATAGATTAAATCATAGAATCCCTGCAGTATGGAAGCAGGCCATTCAGCCCATCAGGTCCACACTGACCTTCTGAAGACCATCCCATTCATACCCACACCCCTTCTCTATCCCTGTAACCCTGCATTCCCCAGGGCCAATTCACCTAACCTACACACCTCTGGACTGTGGGAGCAAACTGGAGCACCCAGAGGAAACCCACACAGACATGGGGAAAATGTGCAAACTCCACACAGACAGTCCTTACCTGGTCAGGCGTACAGACCCACAGCAATGTGGCTGTCTCCTAACCTGCCCTCGGAAATAGCTGAGCAAGGCACCCAGATCAGGAACAGTTAGGGATGGTCAATCTATGTCAGTCTTGTCAATGACACCTACATCCCTGAAGGGGGGAGGGGGTGATCACTTTACTGCAAACTGTCACTCTGATCATTTTACCCATTGACCAAAAGTATTGTCCTGTGAGTCCAGCACTTCCTCTGCTGGTCTTTACAAGTCCTGAGCTGACATGGCAAAGCTATCCACACTAACGCTACACAGGCTGGTCCTGTGACACCTTGTGTTATCAAAATGTTGGATGGAATTGTTCATACTTTTACAAAAGGAAAAGAAAGGTTTGCATTAATATCACACTTCCATTCAGCCCATCGATTCTCTCCCACTATTTATGGTTGATCTGCGACCTAACTGCATATACCTGCCTTTCATCCATATCCCCAATACACATACTCAACAAAACTTGATTTAAAATTAACAACTGGTTCAGCATCCACTGCTGTTTTTGGAAGAGAGTTCCCTTGTGTGTAGCAGTGCTTTCTAACACCTCTCCTGAGTGGTATGGCCCTAATCCCCAACCAGTGGGAACAGTTTATTTTTATCCATCCTGTCTTTTCACAATCTTAGAACAATTGCAAAGCACTAGGAATTACCGCCATCAGTCTGTGCACAGCAACATGATCATGACCAGATATCCCGTTTTTGTAAAAAATAGTGCTCAGTAAGCCTGACAGAGGCCGTTGACCTTGAGCATTAACTCTGTTTTTCTCAGTACAGACGCTGTCAGACTTGCTGAGTATTTTCATCTTTTTCTGCAGTATTCAGTGATGTTAGCCCAGGACTTTAGAGAGAGCGCTCCTTACTCATCTTTGAAATGGTGCAATGGCACCTTCCACATTTACCTGGGAGAGTAAATGGAGTTTCAGTCATATTACATCTGAAAGACTCTCACGCTGGGAGTGTCACAATGGATTTCATATTGAAGTGCCTGAAGTGGGATTTGAATCTATGACCTGCTGAGGCTTGGAGCGAGTTGCGGAATTTTTCTTTCTCCCTGTGGGTGGCAGGGGTCTGGGATGCACTGCCTGGGAGAGTAGTTGAGGCGGGAAACCTCACAACCTTTAACAAGTATATGGATGAGCACACAACATTCAAGGCTATGGGCCACGTGCTGGAAAGAGTAGATTTAGTGTAGTTTGCCAGCACAGACTCAATGGGCTGAAGGCACTCTTCTGAACTGTCTGATTTTATAGTGTGGCTTCAAACTCTGCCCTGGCTGTGGAAATTTACAGAGGACACACCTCCCTCCTTATCTCACTGCACTCCTGCAGACTGGTGTCTCTCAGGCACCTCTGTACAATGGAGAGAAAGCTTCCTGTACTCCTTTGTGGGCTAAGCCCCTCACATCGCAGCCTAACTCAGTCACTCAGTGTGGCACCAACACACTGTCTTCCTCATATCATAGAAATAAAATTATTGTCAATGTGAGTGTCAGCATTGGCTGGATCTGGTTAGTAAGTCTGTGGATGGTGCTGGGATTAATCGACAATTAATGAAAGGTGATTCTGTATTTAAAACTAGAATGTCTGTATCCTCACTATAACTAGTGAGGATATACCTTCATAATACAGCTTATCAAAGAACTACAATTGTATCTGTAGAATGGAAAAGTTATTGATTTTTAAATGATTGAAGACAAGACTCTTGCCACCAAAACAAAGCCAGTGTATTCAGGCTGGAAGATGATTGTAGCTTACCTCTGTGCTCTCCTGTGATAGGCTCCAGCGTAGCTGATGTATTTTCAGACACACCAGGGGTGTGGAGGGATTCAGTGAAGGGCACTTCAGTCAATTCACTCGGTGCAACAGCCGCAGCAAAAATTACTGGGAACAGAATGAAAAATGAATAGAATCAAAATGGAATGAGCGACAGACTATGCTGGGTTGTTTGTAGGTGGTACATGAACGGTCGACTCCAATTCTCTTTGGGACATTCTCCATTCTCTGAACTCTGCTGCTAATATCCATCGTCACAATGAGCCCCATCCAGACACCGTGCTCACTGCTCACCGATACACTGTCTCTCCCACCCTGACAAAACACTGCGCTTAAAATTCTCAGCCTTGTGTTCTACTCTCTCCACATCTCCGTACCCTCCCTCAGAACTGCTGCCAAAACTATAAAATATGCAAACAATTCAGGAAAAGGTTCTTCACCCAGAGAGTGGTGAGAGTTTGAAATGTACTGCTCTAGGGAGTGGTTGAGCTGATTATGACAGATACCTTTATGGAGAAGTGTGAGGGGAAGGAATAAACGTTGACAGGGTGACATAAAGACAAGCTGGAGCATGCAGATATGGAGTGTAAACACAGCCTGGCTGAGTTGGGCTGAATGGCCTGTTTCCACCTGTACAGTCGACATAATTCTGAAATACTGACTAAGATAGTTTCTCAAATTCTGATCTCTCACACGGGTCTTCACCTCCTTTGCCCAACCACTGGTAGCAGCTGCTTGACCCCTCTGAAAGTACAGCACTCCCTCAGCAGTGACCCTCTGACAGTGCGACACTCCCTCAGCACTGACCCTCTGACAGTGCGACACTCCCTCAGCACTGACCCTCTGACAGTGTGGCGTTCCCTCAGCACTGACCCTCCGACAGTGTGGCGTTCCCTCAGCACTGACCCTCCGACAGTGCGGCACTCCCTCAGCACTGACCCTCCGACAGTGCGGCACTCCCTCAGCACTGACCCTCCGGTAGTGCGGCACTCCCTCAGCAGTTACTTCTGACAGTGTGGCACTCCCTCAGCACTGACCCTCCGACAGTGCGGCTCTCCCTCAGCACTGACCCTCCGACAGTGTGGCACTCCCTCAGCACTGACCCTCTGACAGTGCAGCACTCCCTCAGCACTGATCCTCTGACACTGCGACACTCCCTCAGCACTGACCCTCTGACAGTGTGACACTCCCTCAGCACTGACCCTCTGACAGTGCGGCACTCCCTCAGCTCTGACCCTCTGACAGTGCGGCACTCCCTCAGCACTGACCCTCCGTCAGTGCAGCACTTCCTCAGCACTGACTCTCAGACAGTGTGACACTCCCTCAGCATTGACCCTCTGACAGTGCGACACTCCCTCAGCACTGACCCTCTGACAGTGCGACACTCCCTCAGCATTGACCCTCTGACAGTGCGACACTCCCTCAGCATTGACCCTCTGACAGTGCGGCGCTCCCTCAGCACTGACTCTCCGACAGTGCGACACTCCCTCAGCATTGACCCTACCTCCTATGTGATTTACCCAAAGATAATTTTCTTTTAATTAAGCTGTTCAAACATCTTATGATAAATGCTCCATGCAGTGGGATGTGAACTCACGCATCCTTGTCCAGAGGTAAGGACATTACCACCATGTCTAAAGATCCTTGAGGCCACCCTAACTTTTCTCATATTCAGCAGCAACATTGAGTGACATTCTTTACTGTAGACATTCACTCTGGCATCACTTGTTTCTACTGTATTTAAATAAATAACTAACGAGCTGAATTATTCTGAACTACCTGTGAATGGAATGTGTAGATCCTCCCACTGAAGAATGAAATTGACTCTGTCGAGAATTTTTCACCAAAGAAAACTATTCAGCCCATCAGTCCTATACTGGCTCTCTGTAATTCGACTGGTCAATTGGTCCCACTTTCTTGTTCTCTATCCCTAACCCTCCAAACCTCTCCTTCATAAATCTTGCTCTACATCCCCATTTCTAAAATTCATTATTTAATCTGCATCCACCAACAGTTCTGGCAGCACATTCCAGATCACAATAACTGATCTGTTAAAATATTGTTCTTATCTTTTGTCTGATTCTTTTCTCCAATGTCTTCAATTTACTTCTCCCCATTTTCTGACCTCTGATCAGAGAAAACTGCTCTCTCTTATTTGTTCCAATAAAATCCTTCATGATTCTGAACATCTCTCTTAAAATCTCCCTTTAACCAGCTCTGCTCCCGGGACAACAATCCCAGGTTCTCCAGTCTCTCCACATTCACTGAAGTATCACATCTCAGGAACACCCCAAAATGACTTTCATTCACTCTGACTGGCTCAGGAACCTCGGATCACATTTCTGAATACACACACACACTCTCTTTCTCACACACACAGATACACAGACCCATACACACACACAGACACACTCTCTTTCTCACACACAAACAGATACACATGCACAAACACACACTGCCTCTCGCACACACAGACACGCACAAACACTCTCTCTCACTCAACCATACACACACACATACTCATATACACATACTCACACTCAAATGCTCACTCAGTAACACACTCACTCACACCAGCCCACTCTCACACTCATTCATACACACCAACAGATGCACACACACACACTCAAACACACAATCATTTTCATACAGACACAGACACATATACTCTCATGCACACAGACATACACACACATGCACACATTCTCGCACACACAAAGACACACACACAGACACACACTCACACATGCACACACAGACACAGGCACAGGCACACAGGCACAGGCACACAGGCACACACACACACAAACTTGTTCCTATGAACTCCCCTCATTCTGTTGTGTGAAGATGAGAATGACATGTACTCCACAGCTCTGAGCCCTCTCTAATTCTCCCTTGTGGGTTAGAGAAGTGATAATTCCCATATCGCAGCATACCTCTGGAGGTGACTGAAGGGTTAAAAAGTTGTTCAGATAAAGAGAAATCCACGCAAGTGCAATATGAACTGTGCCTTACCACTCAGTGTGATGAAAGATCGTCCAGTGACAGACGCCATTCTCATTCTCACCTCACTTTCACTCAGGAGCATTCCGTCTGTCTCTCTGTTGTGTTGTTACTTGCTGCTGCGCTCGTATTTATAGGTCTGTCAGGAGAGGACAACGTCAGAGCCTATGGAAGTACACTACCACATGCCCCCAGTCCAGAGCCTGAGGTGAAATAACCTGACATTCACTTCAAAGCTCAGCATCTGTGGTTACGCAGCACAGAGGAATTTTCATTAAAATAACAAAGAGCTTCCTGTGACTTGCAGCGATTTCTGCAGTCGCCTATACTTGACTGCCTGCTTCACAGCAGGCTGGCTCATCAGTGGAATTCGTTTCTTGGGCACCTCCCAAACTAAACGATTAGTTGACCAAAGGAATTGTTTCATACTGGTTCAAGGTGAGCAAGGAATTTCTTTAGCACATTTCCTGGCAGCGTAGTACAAAGAACATTAACAGGTGACGCTCCCTCAGGTAACACTATGAGCCATCCATCACAATTTCATCTTTTAAAGGTTTTCAGTCATGTCGCTCAAGATCACCACACATCACAAAGTGCTTCAGAGCCAACAATGGGAGGGTTGCTTCAGCTTGGTAAACTGGTTTGCAAACAGAGTGATACCAACAGTGTGGGTTCAATTCCTGCACCAGCTGAGGTTACCATGCACCTTCTCAACCTCTCCCTGAGGCACGGTGACCCTCAGGTTAAACCCCCATCATTTGGTTCTCCCTAATGACAGAATAGGTGAACGCCTCATCTTCCGCCTCGGAACACTTCAACCCCAGGGCATCAATGTGGACTTCACCGGTTCCCTCATTTCCCCTTTTCCCCCACCTCACCCCAGTTCCAAGGCTCTTCTGAAACGAGAACAGAAACTGCTGGAGAAACTCAGCAAGTCTGGCAGCATCTATAGACAGAGCAACAGAGTTAATGTTTTGAGTCCAGTGTCGAGAGCGTGTTGCTGGAAAAGCACAACAGGTCAGGCAGCACCCGAGGAGCAGGATTTCCTGATGAAGGGCTCCGGCCCGAAACGTCGACTCTCCTGCTCCTCGGATGCTGCCTGACCTATTGTGCTTTTCCAGCACCACTCTCTCAATCTCCAGCATCTGCAGGCCTCACTGTCTCCTCCGTTTTGAGTCCAGTGATCCTTCTTTAGAAGTAATAGCAGCTTTTGGGTTAGAGGGGTATGGTTAAGGAAGGAGTGAATAGAATAAATGGAAAAGATGCTGAGAGAGAGACAGAAATTAGAGAGGCAAACACAGGGATTATTGACAATAAGGTGAGAGGGAGAGAAACGTCATGTGGTATGGCAACTGGAAACTGGTTAAAGATGTGTTGGCTGAGCAGGGAGTACAGGCCCCAGGTAATGAACGTGAAGGAATGTGTCACGTTCTAAATTTGTTAAACTGAATGTTGAGTTCTGAGGCCTATAAGGGCTCCAGGCAGAAAGTGAGGAGCTTCTCCTCCAGCTTACACCGAGCCTCACTGGGACACTGCAGAAGGCTGAGACAGGGACGTTGACATGGGAACACAGTGGTGTGTTGAGGTGGCAGGCAACTGGAAGCTCAGGGTCATTTTTCCAGACAGGGAGGAGGTATTTCTGAACTGTAGTCATTGTTGTAATGTAGTAAATACATTAACCAGCTTTTACACAGCAAACAAGTGTTCAGTGATGCTGCTTAAGGAATGAATATTGGCCAGGACACACCTCTGTGAAGTGCCTTTTGACCTTTTACAACATAAAAGTGTTGTTTAAATGTGAGTTCACTTTGTTAAGTTATCATTTTAAAAGGGCATGGAGGCCGGTACTCAGGAACAGGAGTAGCCACTCAGTCCATTTAGCACATCCCACCATTCAGACCAAAGCTGATCATCCCTACAGCCATATTTTCCCCACACTGTCTCCGTATCCCTCCATGTCATTAGTCCCCAGAAACTTAGCGATGTCAGCCTTGAAGCTGCTCAATGTCTGAGCTTCCACACTTCTCTGGGCTAGAAAATTCACCACCCTCTGAGTGAAGGAAATCATCATCATCTCCAGCTTAAAGGGCCTACCCCTGAGATTATTTTCCCTGGTCCTAGACGCACCATCCCATAGGTGGTTCAGTGGTTAGCACTGCTGCCTCACAGCGCCAGGGATCCAGGGTTGATTCCACGCTCGGGCAACTGCCTGTGTGGAGTTTGCACATTCTCCCCGTGTCTGCGTGGGTTTTCTCTGGGTGCTCCTGTTTCCTCCCACAATCCAATGATGGGCAGGTTAGAGTGTCATGCTGAATTACCCTGTGCGTGCAGGCTGGGTGGGTTAGCTATGGGGAATGCAGGGTGACAAGGAGGAGGGTCTGGGTGGGATGCTCATCAAGGACTTGATGGGCTGAATAGCCTGCTTCCACACTGTAGGGATTCTATGATCCACATCCTGTAAGAATTTTGTAAGCTTCAAAACAATCACCTCACATTCTTTGAAACTCCATCGAATACAGACCGAGTCTCCTCATAGGACAGGCCTGCAGTTGCAAGGATTAATCTGGAGAATCCCTGCTGGCCTCCATCTGTGGTGAGTGCATCCTCCATTACAGAAGGAGCCCAAAAGTGTATGTAACATTGCAGCTGCAGTCTCACCAAAGCCTGACAGAACTTCAGCAAAACATTGTTACTCCTGTACTCAAATCCCCTGGAAATGGAAGCCAATTAGTGCTTGTCCTTCCAATTCCTTGTTGCAGCTACACGCTTGTTTTCAGACACTTGTGGACAAGAACACCTAGATTCCTTTAGAAATCTCAGCAATTAAGAAATATCCTGTCTTTCTGTTTTCTCCACCAATGTGAATAACTTTGCATCTATTCACATTCCATTCCATCGGACATGTTTGAGCTCATTCCCATTGCTCGTTCACATCCTGTTGAAGGCTTCTCGCACCATCCGCACGATTTACCTTCTCATCCAACTTCAATTCATAGAGTCATAGAGACGTACAGCACAAAAACAGACCCTTCAGTCAACCCGTCCATGCCGACCAGATATCCCAACCCCATCTAGTCCCGCCTGCCAGCACCCGGCCCATATCCCTCCAAACCCTTCCTATTCATATACCCATCCAAATGCCTCTTAAATGTTGTAATTGTACCAGCCTCCACCACTTCTTCTGGCAGCTCATTCCATACACGTACCACCCTCTGTGTGAAAAAGTTGTCCCTTAGGTCTCTTTCATATTTTTCCCCTCTCACCCTAAACCTATGCCCTCTTGTTCTGGACTCCCCCACCCCAGGGAAAAGACCTTGTCCATTTACCCTATCCATGCCCCTCATAATTTTGTAAACCTTTATAAGGTCACCCCTCAGCCTCCAACACTCCAGGGAAAACAGCCCCAGCCTATTCAGCCTCTTCCTATAGCTCAAATCCTCCAACCCTGGCAACATCCTTGTAAATCTTTTCTGAACCCTTTCAAGTTTCACAACCTGAAGGAAGGAGACCAGAACGGAATGCAGTACCTGTAGCTCTTTGATAACATGATGGATGCGTTCTTGTACAACCCCGTTTTATTGAAAGATTGCACTTTAGAAACAGCGTTTAAAGTGTTGGCGATGTAATCACGTTACAGCCAACACACATTTTAAAATTTTGCACTTTAGAAACAGTATCCCCAATTTGTCGATCGCGTTAACAAAACACAAATTGTAACAGATCACCCTGTACTCCAAAAGTGGCCTAACCAACATCCTGTACAGCTGCAACATGACCTCCCAACTCCTGTACTCAATACTCTGACCAATAAAGGAAAGCATACCAAACACCTTCTTCACTATCCTATCTACCTGTGACTCCACTTTCAAGGAACAATGAACCTATACCCCAAGATCTCTTTGTTCAGCAACAGATCATCAACAAATTTGGAAATATTATAATATTCAGATTGTTTACATCATCTGTAAACAACCATGGTCTTAGATCCCTCCCCCCAGACTCTGCCATGATTTAATGAATAAACACAGGTAGTAACCCACCTACTGACAGTCTAGCCATTGTTTGAGTGAAGTTGTGTTAAACCTTTTTTAAAAAATCTTTTCCAAACCAGCTGCATGTTTGGGGAAAATGTCAAAATCTTGGAGAAATTGAGAGAAAATTCATTGAAATGGTCCAAAGGATGAGGGCTTCAGACTAGAGACATGTCTCTTCAGAGCAAAGAGGGTCTGGGGAGATTTGATCGAGGCGTTCAGAATTATAAAGGGCAACCAAAGGCTTACAGAGAAATCTTTACAACCAGTCTTTGAATAGATCGCCCAGTAAAGAGCAGGAAATATCTCGCCGCTCAGCCTAAAACTAATACTTATCTCAACCAAAATGAGCCCGACCGATGACCTGGTCACTGCTGATTGTGGTTACAAAGGCCTTTGGAATGGGCTGAGCTTGTATAAGGTGCTATGTGAATGCAAGTCTTTCTCTCATTGATATTAGTCCATTTTCAAGAGTCAAAGCTGCAATAATTGTCACCTCTCCGCTCAAAACCTGTCATAATTTTCTCTGATATTCTTCTTACATTCGAAAAGATTCCGATGGCGTTTCTCTCCCCTGTTGATGTTATATCTGTAACAAACACAAGAGGGCACCTGTTAAGTCATTTGTCGAAGTTGGACATAAAGGATTAATGTTTTCTCTGACGTTTGTCCTGATGAGCTTCTAATCAGCCGAAAGGTTACTTTGTCAGAACGTAAAGGTTTCAAGGTCTCTTTGCCAAGCATTGCACTTGGAGAAGCAAAATACAAAAAGGGTGAAAAAAAATGCATTTGTATAACACCCTTCACACTCATAGGACACGTCAAAACACTTTACAGCCAATGAAATACATTCAAAGTATAGTCACTGTTGTACAGTCAGGGGACATAGAATCCATTTTGAGCACAGCAAGAGCCCATAGAAAACAATGTGATAATGATCAGATAATCTGTTTGTAGAGAGGTTGAGGGGTAAACGTTGACTAGGATCTGGAGAAATCCTCTGTTCTTAAAGAATCAGAGACTGGTACAGCATAGGAGTAGGCCATTCGGCCCATAGTGTGCACACTGGCTTTCCAAATGAGCACCATACCTTACAACCAATCTCCTGGGCTTTCTTCATCAACATAAACCTTATTTCTACATGAATAATTATCTCTTATTTTAAGAGAATTAATCCTGTGAAATAGCATCATTAACAAGACCAGCATTACGTGCCCATTTCTACCTCCCCTAGCAAAGGTGGAACTAGTCTTCTTGACCCACTGCAATCCATGTGCTATAGGGTAGACCCACACTGCCCTTAGCGAGGGGATTCCAGGACTCTGACCCAATGAGTCTGAAGGAATATCAATATATTTCTAAGTCAGGATGGTGAGGGGCTCAGAGAGGAATTTGCACAGGATGGTGTTCGTGTCTATCTGCTGCCCTTGTCCTTCTAGATGGAAGCAGTTGTGGGTTTGGAAGGTGCTGTCTGAGGATCTTTGGTAAATTTCAGACGTGCATCCTGCAGATAGTACACACTGCTGTGACTGAGCGTCGGTGGTGGAGGGAGTGGATGTTTCTGGATGTGGGGCCAGTCAAGGGGGAGGCTGCTTTGTTCTGAATGGTGTCAGATTAGGAGTATCGGATTGGGGTGTGACTGATTGGGGAGTGTCAGATTGGGGAGTGTCGGATTGGGGAGTGTTTCTTTTGGGGAATGTCAGAGTGGGGAGTATCGGATTGGGGAATGGCGGATTGGGGAGTGACTGATTGGGGAGTGTCCCATTGGGGAGTGTCCCATTGGGGAGTGTCAGATTGGGGAGTGTCGGATTGGGGAGTGTTTCTTTTGGGGAGTGTCAGAGTGGGGAGTATCGGATTGGGGAGTGTCGGATTGGGGAGTGTCACTTTGGGGAGTGTCGGATTGGGGAGTGTCGGATTGGGGAGTGTCGGATTGGGGAGTGTTGGATTGGGGAGTGTTGGATTGGGTGTGTCGGATTGGGGAGTGTCGGATTGGAGGGTGTTGGATTGGGGAATGTCAGATAGGGGAGTGTTAGATAGGGGAGTGTCGGATTGCCATGTGTCGGATTGGGGTGTGTCGGATTGGGGAGTGTGGGATTGGGGAGTGTTGGATTGGGGAGTGTCGGATTGGGGAGTGTCGGATTGGGGAGTGGCAGATTGGGGAGTGTCGGATTGGGGAGTATCGGATTGGGGAGTGCCTGATTGGGGAGTGTCGGTTTGGGAAGTGTTGGATTGGGGAGTGTCAGATTGGGGAGTGTCGGATTGGGGAGTATCGGATTGGGGAGAGTCAGATAGGGGAGTGTCGGATTGCCGTGTGTCAGATTGGGTTGTGTCGGATTGTGGAGCGTCAGATAGTGGTGTGACGGATTGGGGAGTTTTGGATTGGGGTGTGTCGGATTGGGGTGTGTCGGATTGGGGAGTGTCAGATTGGGGAGTGTCAGATTGGGTAGTGTCGGATTGGGGTGTGTTGGATTGGGAATGTCGGATTGGGGAGCGTCAGATTGGGGAGTGTCAGATTGGGGAGTGTCGGATTGGGGAGTGTCGGATTGGGGAGTGTCGGATTGTGCATTAATTGTTTTGGGGAGTGTCTGACTTGGGAGTGTTGGATTGGGGAATGTCAGATGGGGAGTGTCGGATTGGGGAGTGTCGGATTGTGCATTGATTGTTTTGGGGAGTGTCTGACTGGGGAGTGTTGGATTGGGGAATGTCAGATAGGGGAGTGTCGGATTGGGGTGTGTCGGATTGGGGTGTGTCGGATTGGGGAGTGTTGGATTGGGGAGTGTTGGATTGGGGAGTGTCGGATTGGGGTGTGTCAGATTGGGGTGTGTTGGATTGGGGAGTGTCAGATTGGGGAGTGTCGGATTGGGGTGTGTCAGATTGGGGTGTGTTGGATTGGGGAGTATCAGATTGGGGAGTATCGGATTGGGGAGTGCCTGATTGGGGAGTGTCTGATTGGGGAATGCAGGTTGGGGAGTGTCAGATTGGGGAGTGTCGGATTGGGGAGTGTCGGATTGTGGAGTGTCAGATAGGGGAGTGTCGGATTGCCGTGTGTCAGATTGGGTTGTGTCAGTTTGGGGAGTGTCAGATTGGGGAGTGTTTGTTTTGGGGAGCATCAGATTGGGGAGTATCGGATTGGGGAGTGCCTGATTGGGGAGTGTCTGATTGGGGAATTTCAGATTGGGGAGTGTCAGATTGGGGAGTGTCGGATTGGGGAGTGTCGGATTGGGGAGTGTCAGATAGGGGAGTGTCGGATTGCCGTGTGTCAGATTGGGTTGTGTCAGTTTGGGGAGTGTTTGTTTTGGTGAGTGTCAGATTGGGGAGTGTCAGATTGGGGAGTGTCGGATTGGGGAGTGTCAGATTGGGGAGTGTCTGATTGGGGACTGTTGGATTGGGGAGTGTTGGATTGGGGTTTGCCGGATTGGGGTGTGCTGGATTGGGGAGTGTCAGATTGGAGTGTATAAGATTGGGGAGTGTCAGATTGGGGAGTGTAAGATTGGGGAGTGTCGGATTGGGGAGTGTCGGATTGGGGAGTGTTGGATTGGGGAGTGTTGGATTGGGGAGTGTTGGATTGGGGACTGTTGGATTGGGGAGTGTCAGATTGGGGAGTGTCGGATTGGGGAGTGTCGGATTGGGGAGTGTCAGATTGGGTTGTGTCGGTTTGCGGAGTGTTTGTTTTGTGGAGTGTCAGATTGGGGAGTGTCAGATTGGGGAGTATCGGATTGGGGTTTGTTGGATTGGGGATTGTCGGATTGGGGAGTGTCGGATTGGGGAGTGTCGGATTGGGGAGTGTCGGATTGGGGTGTGCCCGGTTGGGATGTGTCGGATTGTTGAGCGTCAGATAGGGGTGTGTCGGATTGGGGAGTTTTGGATTGGGGAGTGTTGGATTGGGGAGTGTTGGATTGGGTGTGTCGGATTGGGGAGTGTCGAATTGGGGAGTGTTGGATTGGGGAATGTCAGATAGGGGAGTGTCAGATAGGGGAGTGTCGGATTGCCATGTGTCGGATTGGGGTGTGTCGGATTGAGGAATGTTGGATTGGGGAGTGTTGGATTGGGGAGTGTCAGATTGGGGAGTGTTGGATTGGGGTGTGTCGGATTGGGGAGTGTCAGATTGGGGAGAGTTGGATTGGGAGGTGTCGGATTGGGGAGTGTCGGATTGAGGAATGTTGGATTGGGGAGTGTTGGATTGGGGAGTGTCAGATTGGGGAGTGTTGGATTGGGGTGTGTCGGATTGGGAAGTGTCAGATTGGGGAGTGTTGGATTGGGGAGTGTCAGATTGGGGAGTGTCGGATTGGGAAGTGTCAGATTGGGGAGTGTTGGATTGGGGAGTGTCGGATTGGGGAGTGTCGGATTGGGGAGTGTCAGATTGGGGAGTGTTGGATTGGGGAGTGTCGGATTGGGGAGTGTCGGATTGGGCAGTGTTGGATTGGGGTGTGTCGGATTGGGGAGCATCAGATTGGGGTGTGTCGGATTGTGGAGCGTTTGTTTTGGGGAGTATCGGATTGGGGAGTGTTAGATTGGGGAATGTCGGTTTTGGGAAATGTTGGATTGGGGAGTGTCTGATTTGGGAGTGGCAGATTGGGGAGTGTCAGATTGGGGAGTGTCGGATTGGGGAGTATCGGATTGGGGAGTGCCTGATTGGGGAGTGTCGGTTTGGGAAGTGTTGGATTGGGGAGTGTCTGATTGGGGAGTGTTGGATTGGGGAGTGTCAGATTGGGGAGTGTTGGATTGGGGAGTGTCGGATTGGGGAGTGTCAGATAGGGGAGTGTCGGATTGCCGTGTGTCAGATTGGGTTGTGTCGGTTTGGGGAGTGTTTGTTTTGGTGAGTGTCAGATTGGGGAGAATCGGATTGGGGTGTGCCCGGTTGGGAAGTGTCGGATTGTGGAGCGTCAGATTGGGGAGTGTCAGATTGGGGAGTGTCGAATTGGGGAGCGTCTGATTGGGGAGTGTCAGATTGGGTAGTGTCGGATTGGGGTGTGTTGGATTGGGGAATGTCGGATTGGGGGGCGTCAGATTGGGGAGTGTCAGATTGGGGAGTGTCGGATTGGGGAGTGTCGGATTGGGGAGTGTCAGATTGGGGAGTGTCGGATTGTGCATTGATTGTTTTGGGGAGTGTCTGACTGGGGAGTGTTGGATTGGGGAATGTCAGATAGGGGAGTGTCGGATTGGGGTGTGTCGGATTGAGGTGTGTCGGATTGGGGAGTGTTGGATTGGGGGGTGTTGGATTGGGGAGTGTCGGATTGGGGTGTGTCAGATTGGGGTGTGTTGGATTGGGGAGTGTCAGATTGGGGAGTGTCGGATTGGGTAGTGTCGGATTGGGGAGTGTCAGATTGGGGAGTGTCAGATTGGGGAGTGTCAGATTGGGGAGTGTCAGATTGGGGAGAGTCAGATTGGAGAGTGTCAGATTGGGGAGTGTCAGATTGGAGAGTGTCAGATTGGGGAGTGTCTGATTGGGGAGTGTCGGATTGGGGAGTGTCAGATTGGGGAGTGTCAGATTGGGGAGTGTCTGATTGGGGAGTGTCGGATTGGGGAGTGTCTGATTGGGGAGTGTCAGATTGGGGAGTGTCAGATTGGGGAGTGTCTGATTGGGGAGTGTCGGATTGGGGAGTGTCAGATTGGGGTGTGTTGGATTGGGGAGTGTCAGATTGGGGAGTGTCAGATTGGGTAGTGTCGGATTGGGGAGTGTCAGATTGGGGTGTGTCAGATTGGGGAGTGTTGGATTGGGGAGTGTCTGATTGGGGAATGTCGGATTGGGGAGTGTCAGATTGCGGAGTGTCAGTTTGGGGAGTATTGGATTGGGGAGTGTTGGATTGGGGTGTGTCGGATTGCGGAGTGTCTGATTGGGGAGTGTCGGATTGTGGTGTGTCGGATTTTTTAGATTAGATTACTTTAGATTAGATTTTAGATTACTTTACTTTAGATTACTTTACTTTAGATTACTTTACTTTAGATTTAGATTACTTTACAGTGTGGAAACAGGCCCTTCGGCCCAACAAGTCCACACCGACCCGCTGAAGCGTAACCCACCCATACCCCTACATTTACCCCTTACCCAACACTACGGGCAATTTAGCATGGCCAATTCACCTGACCTGCACATCTTTGGACTGTGGGAGGAAACCGGAGCACCCGGAGGAAACCCACGCAGACACGGGGAGAACGTGCAAACTCCACACAGTCAGTCGCCTGAGGCGGGAATTGAACCCGGATCTCTGGCGCTGCGAGGCAGCAGTGCTAACCACTGTGCCACCGTGCCGCCCATAAATTGGGGAGTGTCGGATTGGAGTGTGTCGGATTGGGGAGTGTCAGATTGGGGAGTGTCAGATTGGGGAGTGTTGAATTGGGGAGTGTCAGATTGGGGAGTGTCGGATTGGGGAGTGTCAGATTGGGGAGTGTCAGATTGGGGAGTGTCGGAATGGGGAGTGTCAGATTGGGGAGTGTCGGATTGGGGTGTGTCAGATTGGGGTGTGTCAGATTGGGGTGTGTCAGATTGGAGAGTGTTGGATTGGGGAGTGTTGGATTGGGGAGTGTCAGATTGGGGAGTGTCGGATTGTGGAGCGTTTGTTTTGCGGAGTATCAGATTGGGGAGTATCGGATTGGGGAGTGCCCGATTGGGGAGTGTCTGATTGGGGAATGTCAGATTGGGGAGTGTCAGATTGGGGAGTGTCAGATTGGGGAGTGTCGGATTGGGGAGTGTCAGATTGGGGAGTGTCAGATTGGGGAGTGTCGGATTGGGGAGTGTCGGATTGGGGAGTGTCGGATTGGGGAGTGTCAGATAGGGGAGTGTCGGATTGGGGAGTGTTTGTTTTGGTGAGTGTCAGATTGGGGTGTGTCGGATTGGGGTTTGTTGGATTGGGGATTGTCGGATTGGGGGGTGTCGGATTGGGGTGTGCCCGGCTGGGAAGTGTCGGATTGTTGAGCGTCAGATAGGGGTGTGTCAGATTGGGGAGTGTCAGATCGGGGAGTGTCAGATCGGGGAGTGTCAGATTGGGGAGTGTTAGATTGGAGAGTGTTAGATTGGAGAGTGTCAGATTGGGGAGTGTCAGATTGGGGAGTGTTAGATTGGGGAGTGTTAGATTGGAGAGTGTTAGATTGGAGAGTGTCAGATTGGGGTGTGTCAGATTGGGGAGTGTCAGATTGGGGAGTGTTAGATTGGAGAATGTCAGATTGGGGAGTGTCAGATTGGGGAGTGTCAGATTGGGGAGTGTCAGATCGGGGAGTGTCAGATTGGGGAGTGTTAGATTGGGGAGTGTTAGATTGGAGAGTGTTAGATTGGAGAGTGTCAGATTGGGGTGTGTCAGATTGGGGAGTGTCAGATTGGGGAGTGTCAGATCGGGGAGTGTCAGATTGGGGAGTGTTAGATTGGAGAGTGTTAGATTGGAGAGTGTCAGATTGGGGAGTGTCAGATTGGGGAGTGTCAGATTGGGGTGTGTCAGATTGGGGAGTGTCAGATTGGGGAGTGTTAGATTGGAGAATGTCAGATTGGGGAGTGTCAGATTGGGGAGTGTCAGATCGGGGAGTGTCAGATCGGGGAGTGTCAGATTGGGGAGTGTTAGATTGGGGAGTGTTAGATTGGAGAGTGTCAGATTGGGGTGTGTCAGATTGGGGAGTGTCAGATTGGGGAGTGTTAGATTGGAGAATGTCAGATTGGGGAGTGTCAGATTGGGGAGTGTCAGATTGGGGAGTGTCGGATTGGGGAGTGTCAGATCGGGGAGTGTCAGATCGGGGAGTGTCAGATTGGGGAGTGTCAGATCGGGGAGTGTCAGATCGGGGAGTGTCAGATTGGGGAGTGTTAGATTGGGGAGTGTTAGATTGGAGAGTGTTAGATTGGGGTGTGTCAGATTGGGGAGTGTCAGATTGGGGAGTGTTAGATTGGAGAATGTCAGATTGGGGAGTGTCAGATTGGGGAGTGTCAGATTGGGGAGTGTTAGATTGGGGAGTGTCAGATCGGGGAGTGTCAGATCGGGGAGTGTCAGATTGGGGAGTGTCAGATCGGGGAGTGTCAGATCGGGGAGTGTCAGATCGGGGAGTGTCAGATTGGGGAGTGTCAGATTGGGGAGTGTTAGATTGGAGAATGTCAGATTGGGGAGTGTCAGATTGGGGAGTGTCAGATTGGGGAGTGTCAGATTGGGGAGTGTCGGATTGGGGAGTGTCAGATCGGGGAGTGTCAGATCGGGGAGTGTCAGATTGGGGAGTGTCAGATCGGGGAGTGTCAGATCGGGGAGTGTCAGATTGGGGAGTGTTAGATTGGGGAGTGTTAGATTGGAGAGTGTTAGATTGGGGTGTGTCAGATTGGGGAGTGTCAGATTGGGGAGTGTTAGATTGGAGAATGTCAGATTGGAGAATGTCAGATTGGGTAGTGTCAGATTGGGGAGTGTCAGATTGGGGAGTGTCAGATTGGGGAGTGTCAGATTGGGTAGTGTCAGATTGGGGAGTGTCTGATTGGGGAGTGTCGGATTGGGGAATGTCAGATTGGGGAGTGTCAGATTGGGGAGTGTCAGATTGGGGAGTGTTAGATTGGGGAGTGTTAGATTGGAGAATGTCAGATTGGGGAGTGTCAGATTGGGGAGTGTTAGATTGGAGAATGTCAGATTGGGGAGTGTCGGATTGGGGAGTGTCAGATTGGGGAGTGTCAGATTGGGGAGTGTCAGATTGGGGAGTGTTAGATTGGGGAGTGTTAGATTGGAGAGTGTCAGATTGGGGAGTGTCAGATTGGGGAGTGTTAGATTGGAGAATGTCAGATTGGGGAGTGTCAGATTGGGGAGTGTCGGATTGGGGTGTGTTGGATTGGGGAATGTCGGATTGGGGAGTGTCGGATTGGGGAGTGTCGGATTGGGGAGTGTCGGATTGGGGAATGTCGGATTGGGGAGCGTCAGATTGGGGAGTGTCAGATTGGGGTGTGTTGGATTGTGAAGCATTTGTTTTGGGGAGTATCGGATTGGGGAATGTCGGATTGGGGAGTGTCTGATTGGGGAGTGTCGGAATGGGGAGTGTCAGATTGGGTAGTGTTGGATTGGGGAGTGTCAGATTGGGGAGTGTCAGATTGGGGAGTGTTAGATTGGGTAGTGTCGGATTGGGGAGTGTCAGATTGGGGAGTGTCAGATTGGGGAGTTTTGGATTGGGGAGTGTCTGATTGGGGAATGTCGGATTGGGGAGTGTCAGATTGCGGAGTGTCAGTTTGCGGAGTGTTGGATTGGGGAGTGTTGGAATGTGGTGTGTCGGATTGGGGTGTGTCGGATTGGGGAGGGTCGGATTGGGGTGTGTCGGATTGGGGAGTGTCAGATTGGGGAGTGTCGGATTGGGGAGTGTTGAATTGGGGAGTGTCAGATTGGGGAGTGTCGGATTGGGGAGTGTCAGATTGGGATGTGTCAGATTGGGGTGTGTTGAATTGGGGAGTGTCAGATTGGGGAGTGTCAGATTGGGGAGTGTCGGATTGGGGAGTATCAGATTGGGGAGTGTCAGATTGGTGAGTGTCGGATTGGGGTGTGTCTGATTGGGGTGTGTCAGATTGGGGTGTGTCAGATTGGGGAGTGTTGGATTGGGGAGTGTCGGATTGGGGAGTGTCGGATTGGGGAGTGTTGAATTGGAGAGTGTCAGATTGGGGTGTGTCAGATTGGGGTGTGTTAAATTGGGGAGTGTCAGATTGGGGAGTGTCAGATTGGGGAGTGTTGAATTGGGGAGTGTCAGATTGGGGAGTGTCGGATTGGAGTGTGTCGGATTAGGGTGTGTCAGATTGGGGAGTGTCAGATTGGGGAGTGTTGGATTGGGGAGTGTCGGATTGGGGATTGTCAGATTGGAGTGTGTCAGATTGGGGAGTGTTGGATTGGAGAGTATCGGTTTGGGGACTGTTGGATTGGGGTGTGTCAGATTGGGGAATGTTGGATTGGGGAGTGTTGGATTGTGGAGTGTTGGATTGGGGAATATCGGATTGGGGAGTGTCGGATTGGGGAGTGTCGTATGGTGGAGTGTCGTATTGAGGAGTGTTGGATTGGGGTGTGTCAGATTGGGGAATGTTGGATTGGGGAGTGTTGGATTGGGGAGTGTCAGATTGGGGAATGTTGGATTGGGGTGTGCTGGATTGGGGAGTGTCAGATTGGAGTGTATAAGATTGGGGAGTGTCAGATTGGGAGTGTCGGATTGTGGAGTGTTGGATTGGGGAGTGTTGGATTGGGGAGTGTTGGATTGGGGTGTGTTGGATTGGGGTGTGTCGGATTGGGGTGTGTTGGATTGGGGAGTGTCAGATAAGGGAGTGTCGGATTGCCGTGTGTCGGATTGTGGAGTGTCAGATTGGGGTGTGTCGGATTGGGGAGTTTTGGATTGGGGAGTGTTCGATTGGGGATTGATTGTTTTGGGGAGTGTCTGACTGGGGAGTGTTAGATTGGGGAGTATCAGATTGGGGAGTGTCGAATTGGGGAGTGTTGGATTGGGGTGTGTCAGATTGGGGAGTATCAGATAGGGGAGTGTCGGATTGCCGTGTGTCGGATTGGGGAGTGTCAGATTGGGGAGTGTCGGATTGTGAAGCATTTGTTTTGGGGAGTATCGGATTGGGGAGTGTCGGATTGGGGAGTGCCTGATTGGGGAGTGTCGGTTTGGGGTGTGTCAGATTGGGGAGTGTCAGATTGGGGTGTGTCAGATTGGGGTGTGTCGGTTTGGGGAGTATCGGATTGGGGAGTGTCAGATCGGGGAGTGTCAGATCGGGGAGTGTCAGATTGGGGAGTGTCAGATCGGGGAGTGTCAGATCGGGGAGTGTCAGATTGGGGAGTGTTAGATTGGGGAGTGTTAGATTGGAGAGTGTTAGATTGGGGTGTGTCAGATTGGGGAGTGTCAGATTGGGGAGTGTTAGATTGGAGAATGTCAGATTGGGGAGTGTCAGATTGGGGAGTGTCAGATTGGGGAGTGTTAGATTGGAGAATGTCAGATTGGAGAATGTCAGATTGGGTAGTGTCAGATTGGGGAGTGTCAGATTGGGGAGTGTCAGATTGGGGAGTGTCAGATTGGGTAGTGTCAGATTGGGGAGTGTCTGATTGGGGAGTGTCGGATTGGGGAATGTCAGATTGGGGAGTGTCAGATTGGGGAGTGTCAGATTGGGGAGTGTTAGATTGGGGAGTGTTAGATTGGAGAATGTCAGATTGGGGAGTGTCAGATTGGGGAGTGTTAGATTGGAGAATGTCAGATTGGGGAGTGTCGGATTGGGGAGTGTCAGATTGGGGAGTGTCAGATTGGGGAGTGTCAGATTGGGGAGTGTTAGATTGGGGAGTGTTAGATTGGAGAGTGTCAGATTGGGGAGTGTCAGATTGGGGAGTGTTAGATTGGAGAATGTCAGATTGGGGAGTGTCAGATTGGGGAGTGTCGGATTGGGGTGTGTTGGATTGGGGAATGTCGGATTGGGGAGTGTCGGATTGGGGAGTGTCGGATTGGGGAGTGTCGGATTGGGGAATGTCGGATTGGGGAGCGTCAGATTGGGGAGTGTCAGATTGGGGTGTGTTGGATTGTGAAGCATTTGTTTTGGGGAGTATCGGATTGGGGAATGTCGGATTGGGGAGTGTCTGATTGGGGAGTGTCGGAATGGGGAGTGTCAGATTGGGTAGTGTTGGATTGGGGAGTGTCAGATTGGGGAGTGTCAGATTGGGGAGTGTTAGATTGGGTAGTGTCGGATTGGGGAGTGTCAGATTGGGGAGTGTCAGATTGGGGAGTTTTGGATTGGGGAGTGTCTGATTGGGGAATGTCGGATTGGGGAGTGTCAGATTGCGGAGTGTCAGTTTGCGGAGTGTTGGATTGGGGAGTGTTGGAATGTGGTGTGTCGGATTGGGGTGTGTCGGATTGGGGAGGGTCGGATTGGGGTGTGTCGGATTGGGGAGTGTCAGATTGGGGAGTGTCGGATTGGGGAGTGTTGAATTGGGGAGTGTCAGATTGGGGAGTGTCGGATTGGGGAGTGTCAGATTGGGATGTGTCAGATTGGGGTGTGTTGAATTGGGGAGTGTCAGATTGGGGAGTGTCAGATTGGGGAGTGTCGGATTGGGGAGTATCAGATTGGGGAGTGTCAGATTGGTGAGTGTCGGATTGGGGTGTGTCTGATTGGGGTGTGTCAGATTGGGGTGTGTCAGATTGGGGAGTGTTGGATTGGGGAGTGTCGGATTGGGGAGTGTCGGATTGGGGAGTGTTGAATTGGAGAGTGTCAGATTGGGGTGTGTCAGATTGGGGTGTGTTAAATTGGGGAGTGTCAGATTGGGGAGTGTCAGATTGGGGAGTGTTGAATTGGGGAGTGTCAGATTGGGGAGTGTCGGATTGGAGTGTGTCGGATTAGGGTGTGTCAGATTGGGGAGTGTCAGATTGGGGAGTGTTGGATTGGGGAGTGTCGGATTGGGGATTGTCAGATTGGAGTGTGTCAGATTGGGGAGTGTTGGATTGGAGAGTATCGGTTTGGGGACTGTTGGATTGGGGTGTGTCAGATTGGGGAATGTTGGATTGGGGAGTGTTGGATTGTGGAGTGTTGGATTGGGGAATATCGGATTGGGGAGTGTCGGATTGGGGAGTGTCGTATGGTGGAGTGTCGTATTGAGGAGTGTTGGATTGGGGTGTGTCAGATTGGGGAATGTTGGATTGGGGAGTGTTGGATTGGGGAGTGTCAGATTGGGGAATGTTGGATTGGGGTGTGCTGGATTGGGGAGTGTCAGATTGGAGTGTATAAGATTGGGGAGTGTCAGATTGGGAGTGTCGGATTGTGGAGTGTTGGATTGGGGAGTGTTGGATTGGGGAGTGTTGGATTGGGGTGTGTTGGATTGGGGTGTGTCGGATTGGGGTGTGTTGGATTGGGGAGTGTCAGATAAGGGAGTGTCGGATTGCCGTGTGTCGGATTGTGGAGTGTCAGATTGGGGTGTGTCGGATTGGGGAGTTTTGGATTGGGGAGTGTTCGATTGGGGATTGATTGTTTTGGGGAGTGTCTGACTGGGGAGTGTTAGATTGGGGAGTATCAGATTGGGGAGTGTCGAATTGGGGAGTGTTGGATTGGGGTGTGTCAGATTGGGGAGTATCAGATAGGGGAGTGTCGGATTGCCGTGTGTCGGATTGGGGAGTGTCAGATTGGGGAGTGTCGGATTGTGAAGCATTTGTTTTGGGGAGTATCGGATTGGGGAGTGTCGGATTGGGGAGTGCCTGATTGGGGAGTGTCGGTTTGGGGTGTGTCAGATTGGGGACTGTCAGATTGGGGTGTGTCAGATTGGGGTGTGTCGGTTTGGGGAGTATCGGATTGGGGAGTGTCAGATAGGGGAGTGTCAGATTGCCGTGTGTCAGATTGGGTTGTGTCGGTTTGCGGAGTGTTTGTTTTGGGGAGTGTCAGATTGGGGAGTATCGGATTGGGGTGTGTCGGATTGGGGAGTGTCAGATTGGGGTGTGTCGGATTGGGGAGTGTCAGATTGGGGAGTATCGGATTGGTGAGTGTTGGATTGGGAAGTATCAGATTGGGGAGTGTCAGATTGGGGAGTGTCAGATTGGGGAGTATCGGATTGGGGAGTGTTGGATTGGGAAGTATCAGATTGGGGAGTGTCAGATTGGGGAGTGTCTGATTGGGGAGTGTCGGATTGGGGAGTGTCAGATTGGGGTGTGTTGGATTGGGGAGTGTCAGATTGGGGAGTGTCAGATTGGGTAGTGTCGGATTGGGGAGTGTCAGATTGGGGAGTGTCAGATTGGGGAGTGTTGGATTGGGTAGTGTCTGATTGGGGAATGTCGGATTGGGGAGTGTCAGATTGCGGAGTGTCAGTTTGGGGAGTGTTGGATTGGCGAGTGTTGGATTGGGGTGTGTCGGATTGCGGAGTGTCTGATTGGGGAGTGTCGGATTGTGGTGTGTCGGAATGGGGAGTGTCGGATTGGAGTGTGTCGGATTGGGGAGTGTCGGATTGGGGAGTGTCGGATTGGGGAGTGTCGGATTGGGGAGTGTCAGATTGGGGAGTGTCAGATTGGAGAGTGTTGGATTGGGGAGTGTTGAATTGGGGAGTGTCGGATTGGGGTGTGTCAGATTGGGGTGTGTTGGATTGGGGAGTGTCAGATTGGGGAGTGTCGGATTGTGGAGCGTTTGTTTTGCGGAGTATCAGATTGGGGAGTATCGGATTGGGGAGTGCCCGATTGGGGAGTGTCTGATTGGGGAATGTCAGATTGGGGAGTGTCAGATTGGGGAGTGTCAGATTGGGGAGTGTCGGATTGGGGAGTGTCGGATTGGGGAGTGTCAGATAGGGGAGTGTCGGATTGGGGAGTGTTTGTTTTGGTGAGTGTCAGATTGGGGTGTGTCGGATTGGGGTGTGTCGGATTGGGGAGTTTTGGATTGGGGAGTGTCGGATTGGGGAGTGTCAGATTGGGGAGTGTCAGATTGGGTAGTGTCAGATTGGGGAGTGTCAGATTGGGGAGTGTTAGATTGGAGAGTGTTAGATTGGAGAGTGTCAGATTGGGGAGTGTCAGATTGGGGAGTGTTAGATTGGGGAATGTCAGATTGGGGAGTGTCAGATTGGGGTGTGTTGGATTGTGAAGCATTTGTTTTGGGGAGTATCGGATTGGGGAGTGTCGGATTGGGGAGTGTCAGATTGGGGAGTGTCAGATTGGGGAGTTTTGGATTGGGGAGTGTCTGATTGGGGAATGTCGGATTGGGGAGTGTCAGATTGCGGAGTGTCAGTTTGCGGAGTGTTGGATTGGGGAGTGTTGGATTGTGGTGTGTCGGATTGGGGTGTGTCGGATTGGGGAGGGTCGGATTGGGGTGTGTCGGATTGGGGAGTGTCAGATTGGGGAGTGTCGGATTGGGGAGTGTTGAATTGGGGAGTGTCAGATTGGGGAGTGTCGGATTGGGGAGTGTCAGATTGGGATGTGTCAGATTGGGATGTGTTGAATTGGGGAGTGTCAGATTGGGGAGTGTCAGATTGGGGAGTGTCGGATTGGGGAGTGTCAGATTGGGGAGTGTCAGATTGGTGAGTGTCGGATTGGGGTGTGTCAGATTGGGGTGTGTCAGATTGGGGTGTGTCAGATTGGGGAGTGTTGGATTGGGGAGTGTCGGATTGGGGATTGTCAGATTGGAGTGTGTCAGATTGGGGAGTGTTGGATTGGAGAGTATCGGTTTGGGGAGTGTTGGATTGGGGTGTGTCAGATTGGGGAATGTTGGATTGGGGAGTGTTGGATTGTGGAGTGTTGGATTGGGGAATATCGGATTGGGGAGTGTCGGATTGGGGAGTGTCGTATTGTGGAGTGTCGTATTGAGGAGTGTTGGATTGGGGTGTGTCAGATTGGGGAATGTTGGATTGGGGAGTGTTGGATTGGGGAGTGTCAGATTGGGGAATGTTGGATTGGGGTGTGCTGGATTGGGGAGTGTCAGATTGGAGTGTATAAGATTGGGGAGTGTCAGATTGGGAGTGTCGGATTGTGGAGTGTTGGATTGGGGAGTGTTGGATTGGGGAGTGTTGGATTGGGGTGTGTTGGATTGGGGTGTGTCGGATTGGGGTGTGTTGGATTGGGGAGTGTCAGATAAGGGAGTGTCGGATTGCCGTGTGTCAGATTGTGGAGTGTCAGATTGGGGTGTGTCGGATTGGGGAGTTTTGGATTGGGGAGTGTTCGATTGGGGATTGATTGTTTTGGGGAGTGTCTGACTGGGGAGTGTTAGATTGGGGAGTATCAGATTGGGGAGTGTCGAATTGGGGAGTGTTGGATTGGGGTGTGTCAG
Source organism: Chiloscyllium plagiosum (assembly GCF_037043375.1). Classification (NCBI taxonomy): domain Eukaryota; kingdom Metazoa; phylum Chordata; class Chondrichthyes; order Orectolobiformes; family Hemiscylliidae; genus Chiloscyllium; species Chiloscyllium plagiosum. The sequence continues at coordinate 4,161,493 of NW_028270174.1, forward strand.
ATTGGGGAGTGTTGGATTGGGGAGTATCAGATAGGGGAGTGTCGGATTGCCGTGTGTCGGATTGGGGAGTGTCAGATTGGGGTGTGTCGGATTGGGGAGTGTCAGATTGGGGAGTGTCGGATTGTGAAGCATTTGTTTTGGGGAGTATCGGATTGGGGAGTGTCGGATTGGGGAGTGCCTGATTGGGGAGTGTCGGTTTGGGGTGTGTCAGATTGGGGAGTGTCAGATTGGGGTGTGTCGGTTTGGGGAGTATCGGATTGGGGAGTGTCAGATAGGGGAGTGTCAGATTGCCGTGTGTCAGATTGGGTTGTGTCGGTTTGCGGAGTGTTTGTTTTGGGGAGTGTCAGATGGGGGAGTATCGGATTGGGGTGTGTCGGATTGGGGAGTGTCAGATTGGGGTGTGTCGGATTGGGGAGTGTCAGATTGGGGAGTGTCAGATTGGGGAATGTCGGATTGGGGAGTGTCGGATTGGGGAGTGTCAGATAGGGGAGTGTCGGAGTGGGGAGTGTTTGTTTTGGTGAGTGTCAGATTGGGGTGTGTCGGATTGGGGTTTGTTAGATTGGGGATTGTCGGATTGGGGAGTGTCGGATTGGGGTGTGCCCGGTTGGGAAGTGTCGGATTGTTGAGCGTCAGATAGGGGTGTGTCGGATTGGGGAGTTTTGGATTGGGGAGTGTCGGATTGGGGTGTGTCGGATTGGGGAGTTTTGGATTGGGGAGTGTCGGATTGGGGTGTGTCGGATTGGGGAGCGTCAGATTGGGGAGTGTCAGATTGGGGAGTGTCAGATTGGGGAGTGTCAGATTGGGGAGTGTCAGATTGGGTAGTGTCAGATTGGGGAGTGTCAGATTGGGGAGTGTCAGATTGGGGAGTGTCAGATTGGGGAGTGTTAGATTGGGGAGTGTCAGATTGGGGAGTGTCAGATTGGGGAGTGTTAGATTGGGTAGTGTCGGATTGGGGAATGTCAGATTGGAGAGTGTCAGATTGGGGTGTGTTGGATTGTGAAGCATTTGTTTTGGGGAGTATCGGATTGGGGAGTGTCGGATTGGGGAGTGTCTGATTGGGGAGTGTCGGATTGGGGAGTGTCAGATTGGGTAGTGTCGGATTGGGGAGTGTCAGATTGGGGAGTGTCAGATTGGGGAGTGTTAGATTGGGTAGTGTCGGATTGGGGAGTGTCAGATTGGGGAGTGTCAGATTGGGGAGTTTTGGATTGGGGAGTGTCTGATTGGGGAATGTCGGATTGGGGAGTGTCAGATTGCGGAGTGTCAGTTTGCGGAGTGTTGGATTGGGGAGTGTTGGATTGTGGTGTGTCGGATTGGGGTGTGTCGGATTGGGGAGGGTCGGATTGGGGTGTGTCGGATTGTGGAGTGTCAGATTGGGGAGTGTCGGATTGGGGAGTGTTGAATTGGGGAGTGTCAGATTGGGGAGTGTCGGATTGGGGAGTGTCAGATTGGGATGTGTCAGATTGGGGTGTGTTGAATTGGGGAGTGTCAGATTGGGGAGTGTCAGATTGGGGAGTGTCGGATTGGGGAGTGTCAGATTGGGGAGTGTCAGATTGGTGAGTGTCAGATTGGGGTGTGTCAGATTGGGGTGTGTCAGATTGGGGTGTGTCAGATTGGGGAGTGTTGGATTGGGGAGTGTCGGATTGGGGAGTGTCGGATTGGGGAGTGTTGAATTGGAGAGTGTCAGATTGGGGTGTGTCAGATTGGGGTGTGTTAAATTGGGGAGTGTCAGATTGGGGAGTGTCAGATTGGGGAGTGTTGAATTGGGGAGTGTCAGATTGGGGAGTGTCGGATTGGAGTGTGTCGGATTAGGGTGTGTCAGATTTGGGAGTGTCAGATTGGGGAGTGTTGGATTGGGGAGTGTCGGATTGGGGTGTGTCGGATTGGGGAGTTTTGGATTGGGGAGTGTCGGATTGGGGTGTGTCGGATTGGGGAGCGTCAGATTGGGGAGTGTCAGATTGGGGAGTGTCAGATTGGGGAGTGTCAGATTGGGGAGTGTCAGATTGGGTAGTGTCAGATTGGGGAGTGTCAGATTGGGGAGTGTCAGATTGGGGAGTGTCAGATTGGGGAGTGTTAGATTGGGGAGTGTCAGATTGGGGAGTGTCAGATTGGGGAGTGTTAGATTGGGTAGTGTCGGATTGGGGAATGTCAGATTGGAGAGTGTCAGATTGGGGTGTGTTGGATTGTGAAGCATTTGTTTTGGGGAGTATCGGATTGGGGAGTGTCGGATTGGGGAGTGTCTGATTGGGGAGTGTCGGATTGGGGAGTGTCAGATTGGGTAGTGTCGGATTGGGGAGTGTCAGATTGGGGAGTGTCAGATTGGGGAGTGTTAGATTGGGTAGTGTCGGATTGGGGAGTGTCAGATTGGGGAGTGTCAGATTGGGGAGTTTTGGATTGGGGAGTGTCTGATTGGGGAATGTCGGATTGGGGAGTGTCAGATTGCGGAGTGTCAGTTTGCGGAGTGTTGGATTGGGGAGTGTTGGATTGTGGTGTGTCGGATTGGGGTGTGTCGGATTGGGGAGGGTCGGATTGGGGTGTGTCGGATTGTGGAGTGTCAGATTGGGGAGTGTCGGATTGGGGAGTGTTGAATTGGGGAGTGTCAGATTGGGGAGTGTCGGATTGGGGAGTGTCAGATTGGGATGTGTCAGATTGGGGTGTGTTGAATTGGGGAGTGTCAGATTGGGGAGTGTCAGATTGGGGAGTGTCGGATTGGGGAGTGTCAGATTGGGGAGTGTCAGATTGGTGAGTGTCAGATTGGGGTGTGTCAGATTGGGGTGTGTCAGATTGGGGTGTGTCAGATTGGGGAGTGTTGGATTGGGGAGTGTCGGATTGGGGAGTGTCGGATTGGGGAGTGTTGAATTGGAGAGTGTCAGATTGGGGTGTGTCAGATTGGGGTGTGTTAAATTGGGGAGTGTCAGATTGGGGAGTGTCAGATTGGGGAGTGTTGAATTGGGGAGTGTCAGATTGGGGAGTGTCGGATTGGAGTGTGTCGGATTAGGGTGTGTCAGATTTGGGAGTGTCAGATTGGGGAGTGTTGGATTGGGGAGTGTCGGATTGGGGATTGTCAGATTGGAGTGTGTCAGATTGGGGAGTGTTGGATTGGAGAGTATCGGTTTGGGGAGTGTTGGATTGGGGTGTGTCAGATTGGGGAATGTTGGATTGGGGAGTGTTGGATTGTGGAGTGTTGGATTGGGGAATATCGGATTGGGGAGTGTCGGATTGGGGAGTGTCGTATTGTGGAGTGTCGTATTGAGGAGTGTTGGATTGGGGTGTGTCAGATTGGGGAATGTTGGATTGGGGAGTGTTGGATTGGGGTGTGCTGGATTGGGGAGTGTCAGATTGGAGTGTATAAGATTGGGTAGTGTCAAATTGGGAGTGTCGGATTGTGGAGTGTTGGATTGGGGAGTGTTGGATTGGGGAGTGTTGGATTGGGGTGTGTTGGATTGGGGAGTGTCAGATAAGGGAGTGTCGGATTGCCGTGTGTCGGATTGTGGAGTGTCAGATTGGGGTGTGTCGGATTGGGGAGTTTTGGATTGGGGAGTGTTCGATTGGGGATTGATTGTTTTGGGGAGTGTCTGACTGGGGAGTGTTAGATTGGGGAGTATCAGATTGGGGAGTGTCGAATTGGGGAGTGTTGGATTGGGGTGTGTCAGATTGGGGAGTGTTGGATTGGGGAGTATCAGATAGGGGAGTGTCGGATTGCCGTGTGTCGGATTGGGGAGTGTCAGATTGGGGTGTGTCGGATTGGGGAGTGTCAGATTGGGGAGTGTCGGATTGTGAAGCATTTGTTTTGGGGAGTATCGGATTGGGGAGTGTCGGATTGGGGAGTGCCTGATTGGGGAGTGTCGGTTTGGGGTGTGTCAGATTGGGGAGTGTCAGATTGGGGTGTGTCGGTTTGGGGAGTATCGGATTGGGGAGTGTCAGATAGGGGAGTGTCAGATTTCCCTGTGTCAGATTGGGTTGTGTCGGTTTGCGGAGTGTTTGTTTTGGGGAGTGTCAGATTGGGGAGTATCGGATTGGGGTGTGTCGGATTGGGGAGTGTCAGATTGGGGTGTGTCGGATTGGGGAGTGTCAGATTGGGGAGTATCGGATTGGGGAGTGTTGGATTGGGAAGTATCAGATTGGGGAGTGTCAGATTGGGGAGTATCGGATTGGGGAGTGTTGGATTGGGAAGTATCAGATTGGGGAGTGTCAGATTGGGGAGTGTCAGATTGGGGAGTATCGGTTTGGGGAGTGTTGGATTGGGAAGTATCAGATTGGGGAGTGTCAGATTGGGGAGTGTCGGATTGGGGAGTGTTGGATTGGGGAGTGTCAGATTGGGGAGTGTCAGATTGGGGAGTGTTGGATTGGGGTGTGTCAGATTGGGTAGTGTCGGATTGGGGAGTGTCAGATTGGGGAGTGTCAGATTGGGGAGTGTTGGATTGGGGAGTGTTGAATTGGGGAGTGTCAGATTGGGGTGTGTTGGATTTGGGAGTGTCAGATAGGGGAGTGTCGGATTGCCGTGTGTCGGATTGGGGAGTGTCAGATTTGGGTGTGTCGGATTGGGGAGTGTTGGATTGGGGAGTGTCAGAATGGGGAGTGTCGGATTGGGGAGTGTCATAATTGGGGAGTGTCAGATTGGGGTGTGTCAGATTGGGGAGTGTCAGATTGGGGAGTGTCGGATTGGGGAGTGTTGGATTGGGGAGTGTCGGATTGGGGAGTGTCGGATTGTGCATTGATTGTTTTGGGGAGTGTCTGACTGGGGAGTGTTGGATTGGGGAATGTCAGATAGGGGAGTGTCGGATTGGGGTGTGTCGGATTGAGGTGTGTCGGATTGGGGAGTGTTGGATTGGGGGGTGTTGGATTGGGGAGTGTCGGATTGGGGTGTGTCAGATTGGGGTGTGTTGGATTGGGGAGTGTCAGATTTGGGAGTGTCGGATTGGGGTGTGTCAGATTGGGGTGTGTTGGATTGGGGAGTATCAGATTGGGGAGTATCGGATTGGGGAGTGCCTGATTGGGGAGTGTCTGATTGGGGAATGTCAGATTGGGGAGTGTCAGATTGGGGAGTGTCGGATTGGGGAGTGTCGGATTGTGGAGTGTCAGATAGGGGAGTGTCGGATAGGGGAGTGTCGGATTGCCGTGTGTCAGATTGGGTTGTGTCAGTTTGGGGAGTGTTTGTTTTGGTGAGTGTCAGATTGGGGAGTGTGAGATTGGGGAGTGTCAGATTGGGGAGTGTCAGATTGGGGAGTGTCAGATTGGGTAGTGTCAGATTGGGGAGTGTCAGATTTGGGAGTGTCGGATTGGGGAGTGTTAGATTGGAGAGTGTCAGATTGGGTAGTGTCGGATTGGGGAGTGTCAGATTGGGGAGTGTCAGATTGGGGTGTGTTGGATTGGGGAGTGTCTGATTGGGGAGTGTCAGATTGGGGAGTGTCAGATTGGGGAGTGTCAGATTGGTGAGTGTCGGATTGGGGAGTGTCAGATTGGGGTGTGTTGGATTGGGGAGTGTTAGATTGGGGAGTGTCAGATTGGGGTGTGTTGGATTGGGGAGTGTCTGATTGGGGAGTGTCAGATTGGGGAGTGTCAGATTGGGGAGTGTCAGATTGGTGAGTGTCGGATTGGGGAGTGTCAGATTGGGGTGTGTTGGATTGGGGAGTGTCAGATTGGGGAGGGTCAGATTGGGTAGTGTCGGATTGGGGAGTGTCAGATTGGGGAGTGTCAGATTGGGGAGTGTCAGATTGCGGAGTGTCAGTTTGGGGAGTGTTGGATTGGGGAGTGTTGGATTGGGGTGTGTCGGATTGCGGAGTGTCTGATTGGGGAGTGTCGGATTGTGGTGTGTCGGATTGGGGAGTGTCGGATTGGAGTGTGTCGGATTGGGGAGTGTCAGATTGGGGAGTGTCGGATTGGGGAGTGTCGGATTGGGGAGTGTCAGATTGGGGAGTGTCAGATTGGGGAGTGTCGGAATGGGGAGTGTCAGATTGAGGAGTGTCGGATTGGGGTGTGTCAGATTGGAGAGTGTTGGATTGGGGAGTGTTGGATTTGGGAGTGTCGGATTGGGGTGTGTCAGATTGGGGTGTGTTGGATTGGGGAGTGTCAGATTTGGGAGTGTCGGATTGGGGAGTGTTAGATTGGAGAGTGTCAGATTGGGTAGTGTCGGATTGGGGAGTGTCAGATTGGGGAGTGTCAGATTGGGGTGTGTTGGATTGGGGAGTGTCTGATTGGAGAGTGTCAGATTGGGGAGTGTCAGATTGGGGAGTGTCAGATTGGTGAGTGTCGGATTGGGGAGTGTCAGATTGGGGTGTGTTGGATTGGGGAGTGTTAGATTGGAGAGTGTCAGATTGGGTAGTGTCGGATTGGGGAGTGTCAGATTGGGGAGTGTCAGATTGGGGTGTGTTGGATTGGGGAGTGTCTGATTGGGGAGTGTCAGATTGGGGAGTGTCAGATTGGGGAGTGTCAGATTGGTGAGTGTCGGATTGGGGAGTGTCAGATTGGGGTGTGTTGGATTGGGGAGTGTCAGATTGGGGAGGGTCAGATTGGGTAGTGTCGGATTGGGGAGTGTCAGATTGGGGAGTGTCAGATTGGGGAGTGTCAGATTGCGGAGTGTCAGTTTGGGGAGTGTTGGATTGGGGAGTGTTGGATTGGGGTGTGTCGGATTGCGGAGTGTCTGATTGGGGAGTGTCGGATTGTGGTGTGTCGGATTGGGGAGTGTCGGATTGGAGTGTGTCGGATTGGGGAGTGTCAGATTGGGGAGTGTCGGATTGGGGAGTGTCGGATTGGGGAGTGTCAGATTGGGGAGTGTCAGATTGGGGAGTGTCGGAATGGGGAGTGTCAGATTGAGGAGTGTCGGATTGGGGTGTGTCAGATTGGAGAGTGTTGGATTGGGGAGTGTTGGATTTGGGAGTGTCGGATTGGGGTGTGTCAGATTGGGGTGTGTTGGATTGGGGAGTGTCAGATTGGGGAGTGTCGGATTGTGGAGCGTTTGTTTTGCGGAGTATCAGATTGGGGAGTATCGGATTGGGGAGTGCCCGATTGGGGAGTGTCTGATTGGGGAATGTCAGATTGGGGAGTGTCAGATTGGGGAGTGTCAGATTGGGGAGTGTCGGATTGGGGAGTGTCGGATTGGGGAGTGTCAGATAGGGGAGTGTCGGATTGGGGAGTGTTTGTTTTGGTGAGTGTCAGATTGGGGTGTGTCGGATTGGGGTTTGTTGGATTGGGGATTGTCGGATTGGGGAGTGTCGGATTGGGGTGTGTCGGTTTGGGGAGCGTCAGATTGGGTAGTGTCAGATTGGAGAGTGTCAGATTGGGGAGTGTCAGATTGGGTAGTGTCAGATTGGAGAGTGTCAGATTGGGGAGTGTCAGATTGGGGAGTGTTAGATTGGGGAGTGTCAGATTGGGTAGTGTCAGATTGGGGAGTGTTAGATTGGAGAGTGTTAGATTGGGGAGTGTCAGATTGGAGAGTGTCAGATTGGGGAGTGTTAGATTGGAGAGTGTTAGATTGGGGAGTGTCAGATTGGGGAGTGTTAGATTGGAGAATGTCAGATTGGGGAGTGTCAGGTTGGGGAGTGTCAGAATGGGGTGTGTTGGATTGTGAAGCATTTGTTTTGGGGAGTATCGGATTGGGGAGTGTCGGATTGGGGAGTGTCTGATTGGGGAGTGTCGGAATGGGGAGTGTCAGATTGGGTAGTGTCGGATTGGGGAGTGTCAGATTGGGGAGTGTCAGATTGGGGAGTGTTAGATTGGGTAGTGTCGGATTGGGGAGTGTCAGATTGGGGAGTGTCAGATTGGGGAGTTTTGGATTGGGGAGTGTCTGATTGGGGAATGTCGGATTGGGGAGTGTCAGATTGCGGAGTGTCAGTTTGCGGAGTGTTGGATTGGGGAGTGTTAGATTGGGTAGTGTCGGATTGGGGAGTGTTGGATTGGGGAGTGTCGGATTGGGGAGTGTCGGATTGTGCATTGATTGTTTTGGGGAGTGTCTGACTGGGGAGTGTTGGATTGGGGAATGTCAGATAGGGGAGTGTCGGATTGGGGTGTGTCGGATTGAGGTGTGTCGGATTGGGGAGTGTTGGATTGGGGGGTGTTGGATTGGGGAGTGTCGGATTGGGGTGTGTCAGATTGGGGTGTGTTGGATTGGGGAGTGTCAGATTGGGGAGTGTCGGATTGGGGTGTGTCAGATTGGGGTGTGTTGGATTGGGGAGTATCAGATTGGGGAGTATCGGATTGGGGAGTGCCTGATTGGGGAGTGTCTGATTGGGGAATGTCAGATTGGGGAATGTCAGATTGGGGAGTGTCGGATTGGGGAGTGTCGGATTGTGGAGTGTCAGATAGGGGAGTGTCGGATTGCCGTGTGTCAGATTGGGTTGTGTCAGTTTGGGGAGTGTTTGTTTTGGTGAGTGTCAGATTGGGGAGTGTCAGATTGGGTAGTGTCAGATTGGGGAGTGTCAGATTGGGGAGTGTCAGATTGGGGAGTGTCAGATTGGGGAGTGTCAGATTGGGGAGTGTCGGATTGGGGAGTGTTAGATTGGAGAGTGTCAGATTGGGGAGTGTCTGATTGGGGAGTGTCGGAATGGGGATTGTCAGATTGGGGTGTGTTGGATTGGGGAGTGTCTGATTGGGGAGTGTCAGATTGGGGAGTGTCAGATTGGGGAGTGTCTGATTGGGGAGTGTCGGATTGGGGAGTGTCAGATTGGGGTGTGTTGGATTGGAGAGTGTCAGATTGGGGAGTGTCAGATTGGGTAGTGTCGGATTGGGGAGTGTCAGATTGGGGAGTGTCAGATTGGGGAGTGTTGGATTGGGGAGTGTCTGATTGGGGAATGTCGGATTGGGGAGTGTCAGATTGCGGAGTGTCAGTTTGGGGAGTGTTGGATTGGGGAGTGTTGGATTGGGGTGTGTCGGATTGGGGAGTGTCGGATTGGAGTGTGTCGGATTGGGGAGTGTCAGATTGGGGAGTGTCGGATTGGGGAGTGTCGGATTGGAGTGTGTCGGATTGGGGAGTGTCAGATTGGGGAGTGTCGGATTGGGGAGTGTCGGATTGGGGAGTGTCAGATTGGGGAGTGTCGGATTGGGGAGTGTCAGATTGGGGAGTGTCAGATTGGGGAGTGTCGGAATGGGGAGTGTCAGATTGAGGAGTGTCGGATTGGGGTGTGTCAGATTGGGGTGTGTCAGATTGGAGAGTGTTGGATTGGGGAGTGTCAGATTGGGGTGTGTCAGATTGGGGAGTGTCGGATTGTGGAGCGTTTGTTTTGCGGAGTATCAGATTGGGGAGTATCGGATTGGGGAGTGCCCGATTGGGGAGTGTCTGATTGGGGAGTGTCAGATTGGGGAGTGTCGGATTGGGGAGTGTCGGATTGGGGAGTGTCAGATAGGGGAGTGTCGGATTGGGGAGTGTTTGTTTTGGTGAGTGTCAGATTGGGGTGTGTCGGATTGGGGTTTGTTGGATTGGGGATTGTCGGATTGGGGAGTGTCGGATTGGGGTGTGCCCGGTTGGGAAGTGTCGGATTGTTGAGCGTCATTTAGGGGAGTGTCGGATTGGGGAATTTTGGATTGGGGAGTGTCGGATTGGGGTGTGTCGGATTGGAGAGTGTCAGATTGGGGAGTGTTAGATTGGGGAGTGTCGGATTGGGGTGTGTCAGATTGGGGAGTGTCAGATTGGGGAGTGTTAGATTGGAGAGTGTTAGATTGGAGAGTGTTAGATTGGGGTGTGTCAGATTGGGGAGGGTCGGATTGGGGTGTGTCGGATTGGGGAGTGTCAGATTGGGGTGTGTTGGATTGGGGAGTGTCTGATTGGGGAGGGTCGGATTGGGGTGTGTCGGATTGGGGAGTGTCAGATTGGGGTGTGTTGGATTGTGAAGCATTTGTTTTGGGGAGTATCGGATTGGGGAGTGTCGGATTGGGGAGTGTCTGATTGGGGAGTGTCGGATTGGGGAGTGTCAGATTGGGTAGTGTCGGATTGGGGAGTGTCAGATTGGGGAGTGTCAGATTGGGTAGTGTCGGATTGGGGAGTGTCAGATTGGGGAGTGTCAGATTGGGTAGTGTCGGATTGGGGAGTGTCAGATTGGGGAGTGTCAGATTGGGGAGTGTTAGATTGGGTAGTGTCGGATTGGGGAGTGTCAGATTGGGGAGTGTCAGATTGGGGAGTTTTGGATTGGGGAGTGTCTGATTGGGGAATGTCGGATTGGGGAGTGTCAGATTGCGGAGTGTCAGTTTGCGGAGTGTTGGATTGGGGAGTGTTGGATTGTGGTGTGTCGGATTGGGGTGTGTCGGATTGGGGAGGGTCGGATTGGGGTGTGTCGGATTGGGGAGTGTCAGATTGGGGAGTGTCGGATTGGGGAGTGTTGAATTGGGGAGTGTCAGATTGGGGAGTGTCGGATTGGGGAGTGTCAGATTGGGATGTGTCAGATTGGGGTGTGTTGAATTGGGGAGTGTCAGATTGGGGAGTGTCAGATTGGGGAGTGTCGGATTGGGGAGTGTCAGATTGGGGAGTGTCAGATTGGTGAGTGTCGGATTGGGGTGTGTCAGATTGGGGTGTGTCGGATTGGGGAGTGTCAGATTGGGGAGTATCGGATTGGGGAGTGTTGGATTGGGAAGTATCAGATTGGGGAGTGTCAGATTGGGGAGTATCGGATTGGGGAGTGTTGGATTGGGAAGTATCAGATTGGGGAGTGTCAGATTGGGGAGTGTCAGATTGGGGAGTATCGGATTGGGGAGTGTTGGATTGGGAAGTATCAGATTGGGGAGTGTCAGATTGGGGAGTGTCGGATTGGGGAGTGTTGGATTGGGGAGTGTCAGATTGGGGAGTGTCAGATTGGGGAGTGTCGGATTGGGGTGTGTCAGATTGGGGAGTGTCAGATTGGGGAGTGTCAGATTGGGGAGTGTTGGATTGGGGTGTGTCAGATTGGGGAGTGTTGGATTGGGGTGTGTCAGATTGGGGAGTGTCAGATTGGGGAGTGTCAGATTGGGGTGTGTTGGATTTGGGAGTGTCAGATAGGGGAGTGTCGGATTGCCGTGTGTCGGATTGGGGAGTGTCAGATTTGGGTGTGTCGGATTGGGGAGTGTTGGATTGGGGAGTGTCAGAATGGGGAGTGTCAGATTGGGGAGTGTCAGATTGGGTTGGATAGCTGCTTGTGCAAATGTAAGAGTTTGGATCGGTGGGAGGCTCTTCTGCCTTTCAATACTAGCCTCCAACAGTCAGCATAATCATTGAGGACATTCCCAAAACCAATTTCCAGCCCCATTCCCATATCCCTTGACTCTGTCAATGTGCAAAAATCTTGGATCTCCAACTTGAATATTCTCAACTAGGAAACCTCCAGCGTAGATCTGAGTGACTGAGTGGCCCTTACAGCGTGTGTGTTTGCCCCCAACACGATTCAGATTTCATTTCAAAAGCCATTGCCTTCATCTCAATGCAGTCTGTGTTGCTTTCTAATAGCCATTATCACACTCTACCACCTTCACAGAATAGGTACAAAACCCGCCAACTTTCCCATGCTCTGGGGAGGCCAATGTTCAGGAAGCTGGTGAGTTGAGAATTTTAAGTGTCAGTGAGTTGAATATTTTAGGGCTTTAACTGTTGGCGAATGGAAAGAGCTTCCCATGAACCTTCTCACCCAGTTCCCAATCAGCAAAACAAGAAGGAGCTGAGATTTTCTCGAGGGTCAACTTGCCCCAGTGCTTCCCCCTGACCCCCACCTCCAGAGAATAACATTTACACTGTGTGTCTTTATCGTTTTTCTGCTTTTACATTCTGAAGGGGATTGCAGTTAGTGTGGAGAAACAGGATGCAATGGACTATATAGGCCCAGGAGCAGAGATACTTCAGCAACAATTGACCAGAATGATACTGCACTGATCGAGACTGTTCTCCCTGAGGTTAAAGGGACATTAACAAAAGACATCACAGTCATGAAGCCTTCCACAAATTGGTCAACTTTTAATTATAGAGCTCTCCTGTTTTCAATAGGTTTTGTGTTTGATTTTTGAGTTCACTGTCCTGTTATAGATGGATAGAATTGTTACTTCGCAAGGCAGTGGGAGGCTTCATGTGTCAGGTCCTACAAACCCCAGGGCCCACAGGAGAGAACAAAACTGCAGAAGAGAAAGGACTTGGGCAAGAATGGACCATTCGGGCTCAAATATCAAGAGAATAGTGCTTCACTGTGAGAAGTAAAAACACAGGTTAATGCTCCCATCAGGGTTGGAAGGTGGAGCAGGATGTCTCAGCTTCATTCTCAGGTTAATGTAGCCGTTAGTATGGTCCCATCCCTGCCTCTCACTCACTGATGGGTTACTTAGCTTTAATGGAAAGGGGGGAATTAAATTGTCTCTTTTTAAATCAGTCTCCATAAGGAAGGAGTAAAGACAAAATTACACATAAAAATTCACTGGGGAAGGAAGCAGGAGGGTTTTCCCTCTTTGACAAATGAAATATTATTCATCCTTTGATAATTTGCTTTTCTCAGTTTACACCTTTATTCCTTCACTTGCCCCATTATCATTTTATTTATCCTTGCACCATCACTCCTTTTGAATCCCACCCTATCTCAGAGCCTCCCTTGTGTTCCTTGTTCCCACTCTGACTCCTTTTCCCTGACTCTGTACTTTCTCTAATGTGTTCCCTAATGTGTTCAGTATGCTTCTGGAGAAAGGTCCTCAACCCTAAATGAGCCTCTTTCGGTCCCCACAGAAGTTGTCAGATCTGAGGAGGATCTCCAACACGTTCTGTTCCCATTTCAGATTCCCAGATTCCAGTGTTTTGCTTTGGTTTTAACAACAGCAACTTACATGTTTTCTGGCAACATTCCCTTAAGAACATTGGAGAGGCTGCATAAAGGCAAGTTAGAATTCTTGTCAAAAATGTGCAACTTCTGCCCACAGTGGAGGAGCAGGGCTGTCAGGATGATAGATCCGAACCCTCAAGTATTTGTGGGCATATTTTAGTTCCAAAGCATGTGCTTTAAAAGTGACTGCTACAGCGGAAACTTGTGAATTCAGTGGGTGTCTGGCAGAGCCCTATGTGAAGCAAGGTGTGATAACTCCACAGAGACCAGTATCCCATCATCAAGTCACTCTTTATTCACTCTCTCTCCCAGGTTTACAAAGTTAAAAATCACACAACACCAGGTTATAGTCCAACAGGTTTAATTGGAAGCACACTAGCTTTCGGAGCGACGCTCCTTCATCAGGTGATTGTGGAGGGCTCGATCGTAACACAGAATTTATAGCAAAAATTTGCAGTGTGATGTAACTGAAATTATACATTGAAAAGTTGATTGTCTGTTAAGCCTTTCATCTGTTAGAATACAGTGATAGTTTCACTTCTTTCATGTGTAAATCACAAAACCCTTTTTTTTCAAAAGTTGCATTCTTGGGTTAGCTGTTAACAATGGTGATAGCTGGACAATATGTTGAAGGTGTTAGCCCCCTGTGTTCTCTGTCTATGACCTGATGTTTAGATTGATTCTAATCTAAACAGTGAGATAACAGAGTTTTACATAAATTCATGCAGATTTTGAGCTCAGAGTTCTACATGAATGTATGCAGTTTTTGAGCAAAGTGCAATGTAACTCTGCAAGTACAAATTCACCACACAAAATATATGAGTGCATATGGGTCTTTGTCTGTCTGTCTGTGTGTCGGTCTGGGGTGGGGGTTGTGAGTGTGAGAATGTGTGTGTGTGGTGAGTGCAGAGTGTCTTAAGTCTGTGAGGGGGTGCATGTGTGGGAGTGTGTGTCTATAAGGGTGTGTGTGTGGGTGTCTGTGTGCGCGTCTGTGTGTATCTGTGTCCGTGTGTATGCGAGTGTAGGTGTGTAGGAATATCTGTGGGGGTGTGTGTGTGTGTGTGTAGTGCAATGGTGATCACCTGTAATGTGACATGAACCCAAGGTCCCGGTTGAGGACCTCCCTATGGGTACCGAACTTAGCTATCAGCCTCTGCTCAGCCACTTTCCTCTGCTGCCTGTCCCGAAGTCCACCTTGGAGGATGGTCACCCGAAGGTCCGAGGCTGAATGTCCTGGACCACTGAAGTGTTCCCCAACTGGGAGGGAACCCTCCTGTCTGTTGATTGTTGTGCGGTGCCCATTCATCCGTTGTCGTAGCCTTTGCTCGGTTTCCCCAATGTACCATGCCTCCGGGCATCCCTGCCTGCAATGTATAAGATAGACAACATTGGCTGAGTCACATGAGTACCTGCCATGTACAAGGTGGGAGGTGTTCCCACGCGTAATAGTGGTATCTACGTCCACAATCTGACACGTCTTGCACCGTCCACCGTGACAGGGTTGTATGGAGCTGTCCTGAGAGCCGGGCAGTTTGCTACGAACAATGATCTGTTTGAGGTTTGGCGGTTGTTTAAAGGCAAGTAGTGGAGGTGTGGGGAAGGTCTTGGTGAGGTGCTCATCCTCATTGATAATGTGTTGCAGGTCACAAAGAGCATGGTGTAATTTTTCAGCCCCTGGGAAATACTGAACGCCTGTCGGTTGCAGCACGTGTCTGTCTCCTGAGGAGGTCATTACGGTTCCTTGCTGTGGCACGTCGGAACTGGCGGTCGATGAGTTGAGCATCATACTCTGTTCTTGTGAGGGCATCCTTGAGTACTTCCAGGTGTCCATCACGTTCCTCCTCATCTGAGCAGATCCGGTGTATGCATAGGGCTTGTCCATAGGGAATGGCTGTTTTAATATGTTTTGGGTGGAAGCTGGAGAAGTGTAGCATTGTGAGGTTGTCTGTGGGTTTGCGGTAGAGTGTGGTGCTGAGGTGTCCGTCCTTGATGGCGACGCACCTGTCCAAGAATGAGACAGACAGTCGAGAGTAGTCCATGGTGAGTTTGATGGTGGGATGAAACTTGTTGATGTCACTGTGTAGTTTTATCAGTGACTCCTCGCCATGGGTCCAGAGGAAGAAAATGTCATCAATGTACCTGGTGTATAATGTTGGTTGGAGATCCTGCAGAGAGAAGAAATCTTGTTCGAACCTGTGCATAAAAATGTTGGCAAATTGGGGTGCAAATTTGGTCCCCATGGCTGTTCCGTGTGTCTGGATGAAGAATTGGTTGTCAAAGGTGAAGACGTTATGATCGAGGATAAAGTGGATGAGTTGTCGGATGGTGTTTGGAGACTGGCAGTTGTTGGTGTTGAGTACTGAGGCTGTTGCCGCGATGCCATCCTTGTGGGGGATGCTGGTGTAGAGTGCGGAAACGTCCATTGTGACGAGGAATGTTCCTGGTTCGACTGGTCCGTGGGTGCTGTGTTTCTGTAAGAAATCCGTAGTGTCGCGACAGAATCTGCAGATCCCCTGTACAATAGGTTTCAAGATGCCTTCCACATAGCCAGAGAGATTCTCACGTAGGGTCCCATTGCCTGACACGATGGGACGTCCCGGTGTGTTGGCTTTGTGTACCTTTGGAAGGCAGTAGATGTCGCCTACATGAGAAATACGTGGGATGAGGGCGCGTAGGGAGCTCTGAAGGACTGGATCCAAAGTTCTGATCAGTGTGTTTGGTCGGATCAGTTGGTGGTTGCCTGTACACCATCTATATGCACGCCAAGAACAAAAAACTGGAGGGCAATCTTGATAGAGTAACCTCGCTGCAGCCAATCTGGGGGGTGTGTGTGTGAATGGAGAAAGGGATTTGTAGAGTTATAGAGTCATAGAGCTGTATTCGGTTCAACTCATCCATGCCGACCAGATCTCCTAACCTAATCTAGTCCCATTTGTCAGCATTTGGCCCATATCCCTCTAAGTAATAAAAGGTAAATCCCTCTAAACCCTTCCTATTCTGAAACGAATCCAGATACCTTTTAAATGTTGCAATTGTACCAGCCTGCACCACTTCCTCTGACAGCTCATTCCATAAACACACCACCCTCTGCATGAAAACGTTACCCCTTAGGTTAGTTCATCTCCTCTCACCAGGAGCTTAGCGATTTGGATTATCCCATCAAGGACAGTAACCCAGTCGGGAACCATAGCCAGGAACTGGTTGTGACAGCTGCCTGTTAGTTTGGAAGGTGACAATGGAATGCTGGGATGTCACTGGAATGCTGATTGCAGATGGCCAGGCTAATTCCTTATGATTAAATCCCATCATTACAATTCCTGGATAAAACCTGGAATTGAAAGCTCGTCTTTGTGACTGTGACCATGACATAATCGTTGATTGTTGTAAAATCCTACCGGGTTCACTAATATCGTTTAGGGAGGGAAATTGGCTGTCAGTACCCAGTCTGCCCCTACCTGTGTGACTCCAGTCTCACAGCAATGGGGTTGACTCTGAAATGGCCCAGTGAGACACTCAATTCAAGGGCAATAAAGGTGTACAATAGATGTCAGGATTGTCAGTGACACCCACAGCCCATTAGAAATGTTTTAAAAGGCTGTGCACCTGATCATTGGGCCAGATTGGAGCCCAAATCTCCAAGCTGGTGAGCAGTGACTCCATGCTCATTATCAGCCTGAAGCCATTTCCCTGCTGTCTCACTCAAACTGTAGGCATGTCAGAATTCCATCTGGGAAGAAAGGAAAGACTTGCATTCATATAGCACCTCCCACAGCCACCAGATGTCTTAGAACAAACCAGTCAGATCCCAAAAGCTGTGACTCAATAATGACTTGTTTATTAGATTTCAATTGAGGGATAAATCTTGGGTCAGGGCACAGAAAGATAACTTTCCTGCTCATCCTCTGGACTGTGACACAGGTGCTTCTAGCCCCACCCAGCGAGTGGAGTGGGCTTTGTTTTAATGCCCCATGTGAAAGCCAGCACCTCTGACACTGCAACGTTCCCTCAGTACTACAGTGAAGTGTCTGCCTTATCCTTGTACTCATGTTTAGTTAAGGTTAGATTACTTACAGTGTGGAAACAGGCCCTTCAGCCCAACAAGTCCACACCGAAGCGCAACCCACCCAGACCCATTCCCCTACATTTACCCTTTCACCTAACACTACGGCAATTTAGCATGATCAATTCACCTGACCTGCACATCTTTGGACTGTGGGAGGAAACCGGAGCACCCGGAGGAAACCCACGCAGACACGGGGAGAACGTGCAAACTCCACACAGTCAGTCGCCTGAGACGGGAATTGAACCCGGGTCTCTGGCGCTGTGAGGCAGCAGTGCTAACCACTGTGCCACCGTGCCGCCCACTATGCATTGGGACTTGACCCAGAGGCTATGCAGTTGTGATATTACCTCCCAGCTGGGTCTGTCATTCAGTCAGGATTAGGAATTATAAATCACTTCACTGGAAGCCAGATTCTCATCCTTAATTGCATGGTAAATACGTCCAATCTTGAAATTTCATTTTTCTTTCCTTAAACTGTTCTGGATCTGTCTCTCAGATTAATTCAGGTTTACAGAAAAGTTTCCTTCGTACAAAATAAATCTTCTGTAAGAGTTTCATTGTACCTCATTCTCATTATCTCGATTGGTTGTAAGTTATTTGCACTGGAAAATGGAACATAAAATGCATCCCCTTCCCCAGTGTCACAGTCTCCAACAATGAATAATTGCTGCTTTATGAACACCATTCTCTATAAGGGCCCACTTTGAGTGCTGTCTTCAGAGAGGAATTAACAGGAGCACAAGAGGCATGGAACATTGTCACCCAGAACTGCTCTGTAACCAGAGATCACCGCTTTAGGATAATTACAAAACAACGAGAGCAGAAATCTGGGACACACTGCCCGAGAGGATGAGGGAAACAGAGCCAATATTAACATTTAAAAAGTAATTGGATAAATGTTTGAAAGTGGGTTATGGAAATAGTTACGGGGAAAGAGAAAAGACAGTGGAAATTTGTACAGATACAGTGAGATGTACTGGTCAGGTGGGGGAGAGCTGCACTATCAGAGGTGCCATCATTTTGGATATGATTTCAGACTAAGATCGACTCACACTCCCTCGTGAAGGCAAAAGACTCTGAGGCATTATTTCCAAAGTTGGGGGAGGGGTGCGGTGTGTGATTCTCTCTGGTATCTGGCTCAACATTTATCCATCACCAAAACAGACGGTGTATTCCTGAAAAAATACATTAAGTTGAAGCTTTTTTTTGTCTCGTATGCACCAGGACATTTTGCAAGAATTCCCTTACAAAGGGAAGCCAACATTTTATAATGTATGAGAGGAGATTGCTAACTGGTAGCCAAAGGGCCTCTTATTATAGTGGTATTACCTCGGAGAACATACCAGTTAGATGATGAGTGACAATTACTGCTAAATTTCTTTAAATTTAAACCTAGCAGGTTGACTCTGATAAGTCAAGACATTGCCCTCAGGAATGAATCAGAAAATGGCTGTCAATATTTTGTTGAGTTGAAACAGCTGCAGTGTGTGTAGGTGTTCTTTCTAGCAATAAAGAACAGGCCCCATTTACTTATGGGAGAAAGTGAGGACTGTAGGTGCTGGAGATTAGAGTCAAGAGTGTGGTGCTGGAAAAGCACAGCAGGTCAGGCAGCATCCGAGAAGCAGGAAAATCGACGTACTGGGCAAAAGCCCTTCCTGATGAAGGGCTTATGCCTGAAATGTCGATTCTCCTGCTCCTTGGATGCTGCCTGACATTCCACGTATGTAGCTTCCAGTATAGGCAAGTGAGCTGACTGACAATCCTAAATTAGTTGTCAGCATAATTCCTAATGCACTCAGGATTGTATAACAAATGTTATCTAATTACAGAATCACACCTAATGTTGAACACTGCGTTTCGTAAACTGGGGCTAATCTGTCAGTATCATCTAAAGAGATGTGTTGTTTGGAATGATCTTTGGGATGGGTGGCCTACATCAGCTGAAACTTTATTGCTGGAACAGCTCAGCAGGTCAGACAGCATCTAGGGAAAAGGAGATTCGACGTTTCGGGCACATGCCCTTCCTCAGGAATGAGCAGAGAGTGTTCAGCAGGAGAAGATAAAAGGTAGGGAGGAGGGACTTGGAGGAGGGGCGTTGGAAATGTGATAGGTGGAAAGAGGTCAAGGTGAGGGTGATAGGTCGGAGTAGGGTGGAGGCGGAGAGGTCAAGAAGAAGACTGCAGGTCAGGAAGGCGGTGCCGGGCTGGAGGGATTCGGCTGAGACAAGTTGGGGGGAGGGGGGATGAAGAAACTGGTGAAGTCCAAGTTCATCCCCTGTGGTTGGAGGGTTCCCAGTCGGAAGATAAGACGCTCCTCCTCCGACCGTCGCGTTGTTGTGGTTAGGCGGTGGATGAGTCCAATGACCTGCATATCCTCGGTGGAGTGGGAGGGGGAGTTGAAATGCTGTGCTACAGGGTGATTGGGTTGGTTCATCCGGGTGGCCCAGAGGTGCTCTCTGAATCGCTCCGCAAGTAGGCGGCCTGTCTCCCCAATATAGAGGAGGCCACACCGGCTGCAGCGGATGCAGTAGATGATGTGGGTGGAGGTGCAGGTGAATCTGTGGAGGATATGGAAGTTTCCTTTGGGGCCTTGGAGAGAAGTGAGGGGGGAGGTGTGGGCGCAAGTGTTGCACCTCCTGCGGTTGCAAGGGAAGGTGCCGGGAGTGGAGGTTGGGTTGGTGGAGGGTATGGATCTGACGAGGGAGTCGCGGAGGGAGTGGTCTCTACGGAAAGCTGATAAAGGAGGGGAGGGAAATATATCCTTGGTGGTGGGGTCCGTTTGGAGGTGGCGGAAGTGACGGCGGATGATGCGTTGTACATGGAGATTGGTGGGGTGGTAGGTGAGGACCAGTGGGGTTCTGTCCTGGTGGCGGTTGGAGGGGCGAGGCTCAAGGGCGGAGGAGCGGGAAGTGGAGGAGATGCGGTGGAGGGCATCGTCGATCACGTCAGGCGGGAAATTGCGGTCCTTGAAGAAGGAGGCCATCTGTGTTGTGCGTATTTTGAACTGGTCCTCCTGGGAGCAGATGCGGCGGAGACGAAGGAATTGGGAGAATGGGATGGCGTTTTTACAGGGGGCGGGGTGGGAGGAGGTGTAGTCCAGGTAGCTGTGGCCTACATCACACCAGCACTAAACTTGTACCTTACTCATTGTGTGACAGGTAGAACAATGTGCTTGACAGCAGCATCCTAACCCAACTGCCAATCCAGGCTAATGTGCTGGGCCCATGTGCTCAAATCCCTCCACAGCAGCTGTAGGACTTTAACTCAATGAATCACATCTGGAATTGAGTTAGGCTTCAGCTGGAAGGTGGCACCAGTTCTGGTTGTCAATCTTAAGAAGGCTATCAGGCAGAAAACCTGTCAGGGTTGACACCAAGGATGAAGGGCTTATGCCCGAAACGCCGATTCTCCTGCTCCCCGGACGCTGCCTGACCTGCTGTGCTTTTCCAGCACCACACTCTTGACCCTTGACCCTTGACACCAAAGGTGGGGCAGGAAGGGCTTTGGATTTTGGAAGCTCTGAGATGAGATTCCTTTCTTCAGATCAAGGAATCTATGAAACAGAGCTGGAGTCAACCATTTGACCCTCAAATCATCTCCACTATTCAAGAAGATCATGTTGGTCAGCTCTAACCTGCCACATTTCCCCATACACCAGAATCCCTCAAATAACTAAGCGATTCAATCTTGAACATATTCAATTCAACACAACCCTTTTAGGTAGCGAATACCAAAGATTTACCATCCTCTAAGTGAAGGCATCTCTTCTCAACCATAAACAACTGATCACTTATCCTGAGACTAAG
Source organism: Chiloscyllium plagiosum (assembly GCF_037043375.1). NCBI lineage: Eukaryota > Metazoa > Chordata > Chondrichthyes > Orectolobiformes > Hemiscylliidae > Chiloscyllium > Chiloscyllium plagiosum. The sequence continues at coordinate 4,182,110 of NW_028270174.1, forward strand.
ACCCATAGGTGGCTGTGCAGCAGCAAGAGGGAACCGGTGTCTCAGCAAAGAGGGTTAAGGGGAGTTCTAATGGAGCAGACACACAGGAAGACCAATACATCATAAATCATCACCAACCACTCACCATCCTGACCTGGAAAGGTATTGCTGCTGTGCATTCTTTAAAGCAGCCTCATATTAAAATAGTTCCCCTTAGTTCTGGATTCTAGAATAAAGAGTTTTGATATATCATTGACCAGAGTCACAAATATAAAATAATCAGCAAAATAATTACAGGGGAAATTGAGACTGTGTCTCCACACAAAGGGGTATTAGGGTCGAGAATGTAGATTTCATACGGTCAGTCAGAAGACAATTGGACGTGTATTGGTGGACTAATTTGCAGGGTTATGGGCGAAAAGGCTGGGCTGTGGAATAAACTGGACGTGCCGATGAAAGGACAGCACATTGTGTAGCCTTTCTTTGCTCTATGAGATTTGACATATGTCAGCTCAAAATGCACTCTGGAAGCTGGAGCAGCACAACATAGGGTGAGACTTCAATGTGGCACCAAAGGAGAGCAACACTACCTGAGGTACAACTATTTGGGTAAAATGCTAAATGGGCACCCTACTGCCCTCTTCAGGTAGCAGGAAAAAATGCAGTAACAGGACTTCAGAACATCCCCTCAACAACATTTCATACACATCCAACAGGAGTTAGAACAGAGTACTGAATCGGTCATCTGGCATTTCCTTGTGCAGAAACAGGATATTTCCTGAAAATTCGCTGATTGAGGCTTGTCACTGTGTTTGTTCACAGAAAATCTGCTTCAAAAACTAACTGGAACAGTTCAGGACATTTCAATGAACAACACAACAGAACACAAGAAATATTTCATTGTCAAAGTGAAATGCTCTCTCTTTTATCACAAGTTGAATTTTACTTTCTGTGTGCCAGTAGGTTTAATAGGGGTTTGAGCATTCACTGATGAGAGACCTGTTGCCAATCTGTCACCCCTGTTCCCCACCATTATAGCTGCAGGGCTTCTCATTTGTAGGCATTCAGTGTCTGATCGAACGAACTGTCACTGGGAGGGGACAGCTTTCTGACAGCTCTACAGACCCCCCCAACAACTGCTCAGACCCCCCCCCCCAACAACATCTGCCCTCTCAGCCCCCTCCCTCACCACTGCGTCTTCTTCTCACTCAAACCCTCCAATCCTGGCAATATCCTTGTAAATCTTTTCTGCACTCTTTCAAGTTTAACAGCATCATACATCTTTGTTGTTTTCTGAAATAGCTCCTTAAATCTCTGATATAATTCTTTGAAATGTGCATCACAGGTGGACAGGATGGTTAAGAGGTGTTTAGCACACTTGCTTTCGTCGCTTAGACCTTTGAGTATAAAAGTTAGGACGTCATGTTGACGTTGTACAGGGCATTGGTGAGGCATTTTCTGGAGTATTGTACCCAGTTCTGACCGTCCTGCTGTAGGAAGGATATTATTCAACTGGAGAGGGTGCAGAAAAGATTTACCAGGATGTTGCTGGGATTGGGAAGTTTAAGCTATAAAAATAAATTGGATAGGCTGGGGCTTTTTTCATTGGAGTGTAGGAGGTTGGCGGGTGACCTTATTGAGGGTTATAAAATCATGAGGGGCACCGACAGGGTGAATGACAAGGGTATTTTCCCTGGGGTGGGGTAGTTTAAAACTAGGGACATATTTTTAAGGTAAAAGGAGAAAGGTTTAAAAAGATGAGGGGCAACATTTTTTAAACAGAGTGGTTTGTGTGTGGAATGAACTGCCAGAAGAAGTGGTGGATACAGTTAAAAGACATTTGAAAGGTACATGAATAAGGAAGGTTTGGAGGGATATAGGCCAAACGCAGACAGGTGGGACTAGTTTAGTTTGGGACCATGGTCCATGTGGACTGGTCAGGCCAAAGGGTTGGTTTCTGTGCTGTATGACTCTATGACTCTGTAACTGCGCCTGTAGTGATCACTGCCTTAATCTAATTTGTCAATTCACCCTCTGACCTCCTGCCCCACAGACTATAATCATTAAGAATAGGTGATAACACCTCCTCCACCATAATCCTCACACTGGCGCCCCGCAGAGCTATGTACTCAGCCCCCTACTCCAGTCCTTATACACTCACCAATGTGTGGCCAAATCCACTTCCAACTCCATTTACAAGTTTGCTGATGACACCAGCATTGTAGGTCGGCTCTCAAACAACAGACGAGAGAGAATACAGGAAAGAGATTGAGTGCTTAGCACCGTGGTGTAAAGACAGGAATCTCTCCATCAACGTCAGTGAAATGAAGGAGCTGGTCATTGCTGAGGTGGAGAGTGTCAAGAGTGTCAAGTTCACTTTATCCAGTTCTGCTGTCATGCCCTCTGAACTAGCCTTGTTTAAGGTTAGAATATGACTTCAGGCTCACTCTTCTCACCCATAAACTGAAGATAAAATGCCATCATATTATGGATTGCTGCTTTCTAGAAATCCCTTCATAATGAGGTCACTAATCAGTCCAATGTCATTGCACAATTCCAATTGCAGTATAGCCTGCTCCATAGTTAACTCTGGAATGTGCTCTAAGATAGTGTTCTCAAATCATTCCATTCTATAAACGTTTTATTTAGGCTGCATTTGACTATTTACTTTTGCAAACTCTATGGAGATTAAAATCCCACATGACTATCACTGTGCAATTCTGCCAAGCTCCCATTCTTTCATTCTTTATACACTTCCAATCATCTGGTTACTTTTAGAAGTCCTGTACACCACATCCACAAGTCGATTCCTGCCTTTATCATTTCTTGTGTCCATCCAAACAGCTTTCACATCCTACTTTCCTGAATCACTCTATTCTGATATTAATATCATAAACTAACAGAGCCACCTCTCCACCTGTTCCCAGCACCCTGTCCTTCCCAAATGTCATATAGTCTTCAGGATGCAATTGATGTTGCCCTGCAGCCCTATCTTGACACTGGCAACCACATTTATTTCTACTGGAGTCATCAGTTCATCAGTTTTGTTTCAAATGCTGCCTCCGTTCAGCGACAGACCCCATAGTTTTGCATTTTGACTGTTTTCATGGCCTATAGCCTTGCTTGTTGAGTTTTTTAGACGAGTACTTTCTACTCCTTGCCGCACCAGCCACTTTATCATTTTGCATATTCAGATCTTTCTTGATACTGTACCTTCCCAAATTTAGTCACTTATCCTCACAACTCACCAATGGATGGGACATGGTGTGGATCAGATTTCGGAGCGGAGTTTTGGATGAACTGAAGTTTACAGAGGGTGGAAGCAGGCCGGAAGAGCACTGGAATTGTTGCAGTTCCTTCTCATCTTTGTAATGATGTAACATTAATCACTTGAAGATGAAATTTTCCCAATTCCAAATTAATAATGGATTTCCGAGTACATCATATAACTAGACAGACAGCAGTCCACATTCATGGCACTAGTTGAGACAGGTTGATGTTAGGAAATATCAGCTTTTTGACAATTATACTGACTCCAAAACAGACTGATTATGAAACCTTAGTAATTTGTTCTTTACAGTTGCAACTTGCAGAACTAATCTTTGGCATTGAAACAACTGGATCTGATCTTCCATTTTCAGTAGTTTCCTTTGAAATCAGAGATGCAGGTCCCTACTTGTGGAACTTGTGACCCGAGGTGAAAAGATTCTGATTTGATGAAAGCTTCTTCTTCTTTTGACACCATTCACGATACCATCAGAATGCTCGCAGACATCACTAACCTCTCCCTATCTGATCTGAAGTCCCTACCTGCTTCAAGAAGATTACTATCAACCTGGTGCCAAAGAAAAATCATGCAGCATCTTTAATGACCACCACCCGGTGGCTCTGACCGCCGTCATTATGAAGAGCTTCGAGAGGTTTGTCATGACTCACATCATCTCCAGCCTCCCGGCCCACCTTGACCCTTTATAATTTGCCAACTGGCACAACAGGTCCACAGCAGACACCATCTCCCCGGTCTTACACTTACCCCTGGAACATCTGGATAACAAGGATACCTAGGTCAGACTCCTACGTATTGACTACAGCTCCATCTTCAACACCATAATCCCAAACAATCTCATCTCTAAACTCCACGACCCAGTTCTCTGCTCCCCACTCTGTGACTGGATCCTCGACTTCCTGACCCATAGACCACAATCAGTAAGAGTAGGTAACAACGTCTCCTCCACAATCATCCTCAACACTGGTGCCCTGCTAAGCTGTGTACACAGCCCCCTACTGTACCCCTTATACACACACGACTGAGTCACCAAATTCCACCCCAACTCCATTTACATGTTTGCTGACAGTGCCACTGACCCAGGCGGATCTCAAACAACGACAAGAGAGAATACAGGAAAGAGGCTGAGTGCTTAGTGGCGTGGTGTAAGACAGCAATCTCAGTGTCAATATCAGCAAGCGGAAGGAGCTGGTCTTTGACTTCAGGAAGCAGAGTGGAGGACACACCCCTGTCTGGATCAATGGAGCTGAGGGGGTGATAACTGGGAGCATCAACTCCCTGGGAGCGATGATCACCAACAATCTGTCCTGGTCCATTCGTATTAACATGGCGGTCAAGAAAGCACAACAACATCTCTACTTCCCCAGGAGGCTAAGGAAATTCAACATGTCCTCAATGACTCTTATCAATTTTTATAGATACACCATAGAAAGTATCCTATCCGAATGCATCACAGTGTGATTTGGCAACTGGTCTTCCTAAGACTACAAACAATTACAGAGAGTCCTGTCTGTCATACAAACCAGCCTCCCATCCACTAAAGAAGGGCTTATGCCCAAAACGCTGATTCTCCTGTTCCCTGGATGCTGCCTGACCTGCTGCGCTTTTCCAGCAACACATTTTCAGCTCCCATCCACTAACTCCAACCAACATAATCGAAGACCCCAACCACCCCAGTTATACTCTCTTCCACCCTCCAAGACCTCAGTCATGTTTTATTTTACTTCTCCATCGCACTCACACCCTGACCTCCCTGCTCTCAACCACCTGACCATCTGAATGAAGGTCAATGAAGGTTTTCATAACAGCAACTCACCCATTGATTCAGCTCTTGACCCCTTGCCAGACACAACACGGCTTCAACAACTTCAGGTTACAATGTCTGCCCCACTTCCAGGACAGTAGCAGTTAGTAATGGTTTTGCTATTCTCATTTACACTATCGCTTGGCCAACCTCCTGTCCCATTACCATCTTCTTATTGCTTTACACCATCACGCTTTTCAGCATTTATTCTCTGCTGTCCTCTGTTCTTTCCCTCCTCTCTCTGTAATCTCTCAAAGGCAATTATAGCTGAAATATCTTTCAGATTCCAATGAAAATCACAGACCCGAAACATTGGGCAAGAACATCCTTCCTGTGTTGGCCCTGTCCAGTTCTATTGGAATTTATTGATTTCTTTGAGATCCCCCATTGTTTTTCTAAACTCCAGTGAACAAAGTCCTAACCGATCTTGTCTCACCCCATTCATCAGCCCTGCCAAGTCAGCAATCAGTCTGGGAAACCTTTGCTGCACTCCCTCCATCACCAGAACACGCTCCCTCAGATAAGGAGATCAAAACCGCATGCAATAATATTCCAGGGGTGGTCTCACTGAGGCCTCTGTGTAATTGCAGCAAGACGTCCCTGCTCCTGTACCCGAATTCTCATGCTCTATTGGCCAACGTACCATTTCCCTTCTTCACCATCTGCTGTACCTACAATGCTGACAGTCAGTGACTGGTGCACGTGGACACCAAGGTCTCCCTTTCCCAAGGTTCTGCTGGAGGAATCTGGCTGACACTTTGAAGAATTGTGACCTGAGAGGAAGATTGTAATAGGCTTGTCTGTGGGGGAAAGTTCACATTCTACAAATAACAATCTAAATTCCTCAATAGCAGTATATCCAATTTGTGTTGAAGAAACCCACGTTATAACAGAACTGCCTGAATGTTGTTTCATGCAGAGAAGACATCACTCAGTAAGTTTTGCAATCTTTGTATTTTAATTAAATATATATTTAAATCTCAAATAATCTTTCCAACTGTAAAGAAAGTATGCTTTCTCTGGTAAACACTCATTCTAAGAAGAACAGCCAATACCAAATTGGGGCTGGAGTCAACCCTTCAGCCCATCAACCCTGCTGCACCATTCGGCAAGATCATGGCTGACATCTGTTTGAACTTAATTTTCCTGCACTATCCTCCAACCCATTTTAACCTAAACTCCATGGACCTCTCTTCTGCGGCTATCCCAGGATAGGCCACCCACAGTTCTCTGAGTTAGAGATTTACAAATTTTGAGAGAAAGAAGTTTTCCTCATCTGAAGTCCAATGGTTTAATCCCTTGTCAATATGCATTCCAGATTCCCCAGCCTCAAGACCATAAGAAATAATAACAGGAAGAGGCCATTCAGCCCCTTGAGCCAGCTCCACCATTCAATATGGTCATGAGTAATCCAACATTCCTCATGTCCACTTTCCTGCCTTTTCCCCATGCCCCTCGATTCCCTAACTGATTAGGAGTCTCTCTGTCTCTGCTCCTAATTGCACTCTGTGGCAAGGATTTCCAAAGACTCACAACCCTCTGAAAGAAGAAATTCCTCATCTCCATCTTAAATTGATGCCCCTTTATTCTGAGACTGTACCCTCTGGTCCCAGACTGTCCCATGAGGGGAACACCCTCTCAGCATTGACCCTGTCCAGCCCCTTCAGAATCCAATATATTTCAATGGGTTCACCTCCGATTCTTCTAAACTCCAGGGAGTCGAGTCCAAACCTGTTTAATCTTTGCCCCTAAGACAATCCCTCCATCCCAGGGATCATCCTCATGAATCAGCTCTGATCTACAACATTCACTCCAATGAACCCTGGTTTAGAGGGACTGTCTTTCCCAGTTTCCACCTTGTCAAAACTCGTCTGAGCTTTATACATTTCAACTAAATCCTCACTCATTCTTCTAGACATCAATCTCTCCTTATTAATGGGAATGTTTATCCCTCAACCCACGTGACCAAAGCAGACCATCCGATCATTATCACGTTGTCGCCTCTGGGATCTTGCTATGCAGAAACTGGCTGCTGTGTTTCCAACATTGCGACAGTGACTGCATTTTAAACATGCTTTATTTGCTGTGAGCACTTTGGGGCATCTCCAAGGTAATGATAGGTACTACAGAAATGTAAGTCGCACATCCTTAACTTGGATACTGGCTGTTCAAAGTATGTAGTCCTTTGCGATGTGGATGATGTTAGCGTTCTCTGAAGTAAGCAGCCCTCAAGATGATTGCTGATTGACTAGTCACAACAAGATCAGAGGGTAACACTATCCCTTCTCTGGAATGTGACAGATGAAAGGGAGAGCTCACTTCCTCCTCAATTTTCCAACATGCTCCGACAACGCTCAACAAAAGGAATTTCATCCCTGATCATCAAAACGGCCTTTTCTAAAGTCCTGTAGAATTAATTCAGGGAACTCTAGATAAAAGCATTAGTTATTACCGTCAAAATGACAATTCATGGGGCAGACATCTAATCCAGAACTAGTTTATGACACATTTTCCACCATAGACAGTAATATTTATTTAGAGTTGAAGATTATATCCTAATAATCTTTCACTCCCAATTCACACGTTTCAATGTCTGACCAACAAACTGCAGACAGAGATAAAGTAGAGACTGACATATTCCATTCATTAAAAACACATTTGTCCATCTTGACCCCTTAACTTTTCAGAAAGGAATGTTTTGTTATAAATGACACGACCAAGAAATATCCACCAGCTTTCGGTTCTAGCTGATGGTGTAAGGGATGCGCTGTGGTCTGATTGGATATTGTCATCCAGTTTTAGCTTCCCAATACCCCCTCTCTCACAATCACTCCTTGTCCTTGTCAATTCTGTCACTGTCAGTACAGCCTTGAGATATCGCTGTCTCACTGGCTCTTTGTGGTTCGTACAACATTTAAAAGGCATTAGGACAGGTACATGAAAAAGCAACGTTTAAAGGGTTATGGGGCACAATGTAGGAAAGTGGGACTAGTTAAGTTTGGGAAACTTGGTTGACATGGATGAGTTGGACTGTAGTGTATGTTTCTGTGCTTTACGACTCAATGACTCTGAGGATCCAGATTTGCTCTGAAATCAGGACTCAGACCAATCCAATCAATCCAACTCACTCTTTCCTCAGAATCCCATCTTCCAATAACCTATCAGCCACTAAAACCTAGTCACAGAGTCACCTCAATCACAGCCTACACATGTCTCTGACATTTTGACACTTTTCACCTTATGAATGTTGATCAGCAACATGAGCCGTTAGCTCAGGCTTTTCCAGAAGACAATGATTTAATGGTAAAGCAGGAAAAGATCAGAAAATTAAACAATGAGTACAGGGACATTACCAAGTCACCCATGCTGGATGACTTAAGAGATAAAGTGAGTGCCCAATCATATACGTCGCTATGGGTAGCACGGTGGCTCAGTGGTTAGCACTGCTGCCTCACGGCGCTAGGGACCTGGGTTCGATTCCAACTTTGGGGTTTGCACATTCTCCCTGTGTCTGTATGGGTTTCCTTTGGGTGCTCCAGTTTCCTCCCACAGTTCAAAGATGTGCAGGTCAGGTGAATTGGCCATGCTAAATTGCCCATAGTGTCCAGGGATGTGTAGGCTAGGTGCATTAGACAGGGGTAAATATAGAGTAGGGGTATGTGTCTGGGTGGGTTACTGTCTGGATGGTCAGTGTGGACTTGTTGGGCCAAATGGCCAGTTTCCATATGGAAGGGATTCTACCTCCATCTCTACAGCATCGCCATTCTGCCCCATTTCAGCTCATGTGCTGCTGACATCTTTATCCATGTCTTTGTCATTTGTGGATTTATCTGTTTTAGGGTTCTCATGCTGATCCCCATGCTTTCACCACCTATAAACTCAGCTTCATTGGAAACCCTTTGAACAGAATACTCTCACACCAAGTCCTTATTCACCCAGTACCGCTAAACCAATTCACCCTCCCAGATTTGGACATCTCAAAGAGTCTCACAGCCAATGGTGTGCAGTCACTGTTAAAAACATAGAAAGATAAACAATTGGAGCAGGAGTAGGCCATTCAGCCTTTTGAGCCTGTTCCACATTCAATATGATCGTGGCTGATTATCCAACTCAGTCCCCTGTTACTGTTTTCTCCCCCATATACTTTGATCCCTTTAGCCCTAAGAACTGTACCATTCAATGTTTTGGGCTTAACCATTTTCAGCAGCAGATAATCCAACCGGCTCCCCACTCTCTGGGTGAAGACATTTCTCTTCATCTCAGTCCGAAATCCTGAGACTGTGACCCTCTGGTTCTGGACTCCTGGTCTTCGGGAACATCCTTCCTGTCTAGTCTTATTACAACTTTATACGTTTCTATAAGATCCCCCCTCTCCACATTCTCCTAAACTCCAGTGAATATAGTCTCTCTTCATACATCAGTCCTGCCAAGCCAGCAGTCAGTCTGGGAAACCTTCGCTGCACTCCCTCCATCACCAGAACATCCTTCCTCAGATAAGGAGACCCAAACTATACAGAATAATACTCCAGGGGTGGTCACACCCATGCCCCTGTAGAATTGCAGCTAGACATCCCTGCTCCTTTACCTGAATCCTCTTGCTATATAGTCCAATGTACCTTTTTCACTGCCCACTTACTTTCAACGACTGGCACATGAGGACACTACAGTCTCATTGCACCTTTCCATTTCCCAATCTATCGCCATTGAGGTTATAACATGCTTCATTGTCGCTCACTCAGGGGATAACCTCACATTTATGATAGTGCATCACAGGTCGGCCAGACTGGGTAAGGACAACAGACTTCCTTTCTTGAAGGGACATTAGCGAACTAGATGGGTTTTTAACAACAATGGTTTCTTGGTCACCATGAGGGCCAGGTTTAATTCTAGTTTTTTATTGAATTTCAATTTCACCACTTGCCATGCTGGGATTCATTAACCTTGGTTTAGAATATTAGTCTGAGGCTTTGGATTATAACAGTGAAGATTAGCACTGTCAGCACATCGTCACTGACCAGAATTCATTCACAATAGTCTGGAAATAACACCGCCCTCTGGGACAGTATTTGGGCCAATGATGCTGGTGGGTGCTGGAAGTGATAGGGATCTCTGTCGCCACCAGCCGAGAACAAGAGTCTTGGCAAAGATTAGTTCATTTGTGGTTCCCTATTACAGTGACTAAGTCATAACTGCAATGATACAACATGCCACAAATAGATCACCACCAACAACAACAAATTGCATTGATAAAGCAACTCCAACACACTTCATTGGATCCTTATCAAACCACATCAGGAAGTACTCTGAGCCAAGAGCTTGGTCAAAGGGATTGATTGTAAAGGGATAAAGGAAAGTGAGGTGGACAGGTCTACGTGCTACTCAAGACACCAGAGTTGGGAATGTGCCAAGATTTTGAAGGCTGTGAGTGTTGGGTGAGGTTACAGACATCATGAGGTGGAGAGATATAAATCATTGATGGTACAGAGCAAGCCCACTAAGTCCATGATGGTTCCCTGTGGGGCGATTGCATTTCCCCCCGTCGTTCCTCGGAGCTCTGTAAGTTACTCATTCGAGAGCTCCATCTGATTTCCTCGTGAACCCATCAATTATTCCCATTTCCATCACCCTTGGGACATCATTCCCAATCACTACATGATGAGGTTTGTATATCTCTGTACCTCTTGCCCAAAATTTTAAATCTGGATCCCCCAGCCCTCGCATCATCAGCTAATGGATTGTAGCACAGTCGTAGTGTCCCTATCTCTGAACCGGGAAGCCTGGATTCAAGTCCCACCTACTCCAGAAGTGTGTACTAACATCTCTGAACAGGACGATTAGGAAACAAAGAGTCTGTCTCAAAACTGTCATGATCTTGCATCTTCCGTCAATCTCCCAGCCACTTGCTCCTGCTACAATAACAGCTCAGCATCCGAGGACAGGCAAAATCGTGCCTGTCCTCGGATGCTGCCTGAATTGCTGTGCTCTTCCAGCACCACTGATCCAGAATCTGGTTTCCAGCATCTGCAGTCATTGTTTTTACCACAATAACAGCTCAGCCTCTCTGGTCTAATCTTGTCACTAAAATTCCCCTATCCTTGGGATAAACCTCCTCTGCATTCTCTCAAGGGTCTTCATGTCCCTCCTAAGGTGTGGTGATCAGAAATGGGCATGATATTTTAGGAGGGGTCTAGCCAGAAGTTTAGAAAGATTTCACTCAACCTCCTGCATTCTGTGAGCAGGTTTAGAATTGTAAAAGTCACGATGTTATCAGACCGGGTGTCAATGTCAGTCAGTGAGCGAGGTAACAATTGAACAACATGGGTTACAAAGTTCAGGTCTCCATTTATATAAAGGATGTGGAGACACTGGACGAGGCACAAAATAAACTTTATGAGGTTGATACATAACAAAAAGAATCAAACACTGAAGATTGAACACTTTGGGAACCATTTATCCATAAAAGAGAAAGCTGAAGAATGACCTGATAGTGTCGTTAAACTATGAAAGGGCCCAACAGCTTTGACATCGACAGGATTGTTTAATTTGTGAGAGAGACTAAAATATGGCTCATCACCAAAAGATAGTCATTAATAAAACATAGAATCGTAGAATCTCTACAGCGTGGAAACAGGCCATTCAGCCCATCAAGTCCACATCAACTTTCCCAAGAGCATCCCACCCAAACTCAACTTCCTTACCCTATCTCTGTAACCCTGCATTTCCTACGACTAATCCACATAACCTGCACATCTTTGGATTGTGGGAGGGAACAGGAGCACCCAGAGGAAACCCACACAGAAACGGGGAGAATGTGCAAACTCTACACAGACAGACAATTCTGGCCTGAAATTCAAGGGAAACTTTCAAAGTGTGGTGAAAATGTTTTATACACTCTCACAGTCAGTGGTGGAAGTGTACAGTGCAGACACTCTCCAGTGTAAGGTACACTGTATATAAGGAGGAGGAGGATAGAAAGATCTTCTGAAGAGATGAGATAAAGACATGGTAGGAGGAGGTGCGTGTGGAGTAGTCAGGCCGAATGGCCTGTTTATATGGTGCAAATTCTACGTGAAATGTTAACACTTGAAACTCCTAAGAAGTCATATTTCAGCTGGCTTAGATAATACAGAGGAGAAAATGAGGACTGCATTTGTTGGAGATCAGAGCTGAAAAATGTGTTGCTGGAAAAGCGCAGCAGGTCAGGCAGCATCCAAGGAGCAGGAGAATCGATGTTTCGGGCATAAGCCCTTCTTTAGGCATAAGCCCTTCCTGAAGAAGGGCTTATGCCCGAAACGTCGATTCTCCTGCTCCTTGGATGCTGCCTGACCTGCTGCGCTTTTCCAGCAACACATTTTTCAACTTAGATAATACAGAGTTGAGCTCATTATAAATGTAGGAAGAGTGAATAACTCATTATGGCCATAATCACAATATTGGTCATCTGAGTGTTGCTAAAGAAATTCACTATGACATCTCCACAAACATGGACAAAAGAGAAACAGAAATATATTTTATCTTTTCAGCAAGTTTAAAATGTTCACTAAAAAAAGGACAATATTTGAAAACAAATTAATATATAAACACTTTTGAGGAATGGTCACTGGACCGGAAACATTAACTCTAGTTTCTCTCCACAGATGTTGCCAGACCTGCTGAGCTTTTCCAGCAATTTCTGTTTTTGTTTCTGATTTACAGCATCCGCAGTTCTTTTTGGTTTTTAATGTATAAACAGGGTTTGGTGACAGCATTAATTGCGTTGTCTAAAGGTATAATACTGAGCAGTTCCTTACGTACCACCCACTATGATGGTGTCACCTGGACTTGTTGTGCAGAACAGTTTTGAATCTCGAACATCAATGTCCTATTCTCTGTAAAAGATCTACCTTACTAATGTTACCTGTAACTAGCTGTTAACATGTAATAAACAACCTGTTAATGACGAAAGCTGCTTCTAGTTAGGCCAGGGCATGGTTTTCTCTCCCACACTAGATCATGCTGTCCCTGTAGATCCCTGTCGATCCTGTAGATTCTTACACTTTCGGGAGAATGGTAGCAGCAGAACTATCCCACGGTAATGTACATACAACAAACAAAAATCAGAAACTAGTACAGTATGAGGTCATTCAGCCCATCAAGTCTCTCTTGGCTTTTTTCCGAGGCTAATCTAGTTAGTCCCACTCCCTGACATTTTCCCCACATCCCAGTAAATTATTTCCCCTGAGGTAGTGCTCCAATTCCATTTCAGGTTTATTTTTGAATCTGTATAAGGCAGTGCATTCCATAACCGCTCGCTGCCTAACCCTAACTCCATCACAGGTTTTTCCCAATGTCTACCTGACTCTTTTGTCAATTATCCAATATTTTAGCTGTTTGAATATCAACCCTTCAGCAACTGGAGACAATGTCACTTTATTTACTCTATCACAACATGTCATGGTTTGAACCACCTCCCCATAACCTTCTCTACTCTAAGGATAGGAATCCCAGCTTCTTCAGTCTCTCCACATTCTGTAAGTCTGATTGTAGGCTGAATTGGGTAATAGACTGGTTCACAGCAAAGAGTCAGGAAGGAGTTGTTGTATTTTTAAAAGTAAGTTACTAAAACTCATTGCAAGTTGTGTTTACACTGTTGCTTTATTCAAACAGCAGGGAATTCTATTTGCAGATGGATCAACACCAGGAGGTGTGTACAGAGTGAGTTTGTGGAGTTGTACCCAGTTGGGGATGACAAAGGACCATCAGCCTGACAACAACTATCTGGTTGGCTCCTGGGGAGCTGACAGCTTGTGGGTGTGAACGATGTAGGGGGAAGCTTTTGGACTCCTGTAAAGGGCGGATGGTGGGTTTTATCTCTGATAAAAGAACCAAAGCCTGAGGGAACTCGTTTTACTTTCCTCACCAGTCACTATAAATTGTGGCCTTTAACCAGTAACTAAGGAACTTGGTTGTTAATGTAACTAATTGCCTGTGACTCCTGTGAAGAGTGATAAGGACCTGGAGAAACGAGACTGAAGAACTGCAGGTCCTGACAAGAAAGAGGATCATCTCAGAGAACCCTGTGGACGAGTGCCATTGAACTGCCTTCCCCAGTTTTACTTCCCTCCACCCCATGTCACCAATGTTTTTCACTGTATACATGTGCAGTTTTATAAGGGGGTAGAGGGTAGAGCTTTAACTGGCAGACTTAGATGTTGGCAGTTCTTAATTGTTTACTTGTGGTTAGAATTGCTGTATTTGTAATAACCAGTAACTGTTATTAAATATGGAAACTCAATCCCTGATTTCTGTTAGGAGAAAGTGAGGACTGCAGATGCTGGAGATCAGAGCTGAAAATGTGTTGCTGGAAAAGCGCAGCAGGTCAGGCAGCATCCAAGGAGCAGGAGAATCGATGTTTCGGGCATGAGCCCTGATCTCTGTTAGCTTGGGTCTAATCAGGGAATTTGACCAAATCTGGAGACTCTGGGAATAGTGTGGTTTGATTTTCCAGCTCACTCCCCCAGTGAGGAGTGACACATTCAAAATTGTAACTTTAATTCTGACTTTTTAAAAAAGAATGTACTGACACGAAGATTACTGACATGGCAACAGGACTGCACTTGTGCCCGAGTGCAAGGTGCCCGTGGGTGTCTCCTGGCAGGAGCTGAGACTGTAGGGCATGTGGTATGACCCTCAGAGGATGGGCATCACACCCACAGTGATGACATCAAACAGCTCCCTTCCTTCCACTGAGTGCTTACACGCAAATAACTTTCACCACATTCCTGAGTTTTGAAACAGAGAGGAAGGTGGGTGCAATGCTTTATTTTCTTTGGCATTAGATTTGACAATTTGTCCAGTAATTAGCATTTTAATTAAATCAATAATTCACTCTCCCCCAACAGTGTCAGCTCTGCTAAGATCAACCCAAAGCAGCGATCGTGTGAAATTCCTCACTCTCCTATCTTCAGCATGGTGGTGCTTAATACATTCTTCCCAACAACTTTGTACGTTGTACGTTTAATACAGCACAATGATCCACGGTGATTCACAGGAACACTGGCAAAACCAAACTGAACTCTGAGAGACACGCAACAAAATACAACAGGTGATTTAAAAACTCGCTAAAGGCTAGGTTGTAGGGGGCATCTCAAAAGAAGGAGCTACAGATGGTGAGGGTCAAGGAGGGAGTTGCAGATGGTCTAGCTGAAGGTATGGCCACCAGCAATGGAACCATTGAAATGAGGAGGGGGAGGGACAAAAGGGCAGAACGGGGTGAGTGGGGGTGGGGTGTGTGAGTGCTGCCTTGGAGGGTTACAGGGGACTGGAGGAGATAAAATGTCAACAGTTTGAAATGTGGATTCACCATCAACATTGACACTATCTTCAAATACATTAGTCAGACCAGTCCAAAAGCTAGTAAAACAAGCATCAGCTATAAAATGGCTCTTGGATATCCACAGGTACCACAAATAAACTTTATAATAGTGGCACCTCACTGCACCTGGGATTGTCTGGCACTTGTTATGAACGTGTTGTTCTGGGGTGCTCTGGG
This sequence comes from Chiloscyllium plagiosum, assembly GCF_037043375.1. Classification (NCBI taxonomy): domain Eukaryota; kingdom Metazoa; phylum Chordata; class Chondrichthyes; order Orectolobiformes; family Hemiscylliidae; genus Chiloscyllium; species Chiloscyllium plagiosum. Next base: position 4,197,710 of record NW_028270174.1, read on the forward strand.
TAAATTCAGTACCATCAACCTTTCATATTGGTATTAGTCTTTGACGTCCTGATACCAGATGAGGAAGGATAGCAACCCAAAGTGTTTGGCAGAAGAGACATTTGAGTATGTTTGTTACATAGTACTTAGTAGCTAGTTACGTTCGTTCTGGCTTTCATGTTAGATCTCAGGTTAGAATTGGCTACATAGACATAGCAGTTACAACAATCCTGGAGCTCTTGTATGCATGCACCCCTCTCCATGACAGCCCTTTATATCCTGATGGGTTGATCTTGTAATGTGATGTCAGTTAACCCTTTCAATCCTAACTGCCTTTTAGGATAATTCACCAACAATGTGTACCTCACCCCCACCCCTGACCTACTCAAACATTTGCCAGGTTAGACCATTGTAAACCATAATTCAGCAGCTTCTGCCTCTGGTTCATGAGGTTGAGGGTTCAAGTCACACTCTGCAGCCTTCTCCCTTGTAAATGACATTTCATTAAGTGAAGTGATCAAACTCTTCATTTCATTTTTCTCTTGTGTAGAATTTTATTCCCAAACAATCGAAATAAAAGGATCCATCTCAATTTCCCTGTGGGATTTCACTGAATGGAGGCAATCATCTAACACTATCTACACTGTTCACCTCAATACCCAGGCCTGTGTAAACGAATGTTTTGAGGAAGATTATTTTGGTTTTAGATGAAGTTCAGAGATCCACTCTTGAGACAGAAAATTGACAAGTCAGGCCCAAGCCCCACTTCAGAAAGTGGTGCACAAAACTCCAGGGCAGGGTTGGAGACATATTACGTTGTTAGAGGGTCTGTTTTCTGGATAAGATGTTAATTCAAGGTTCCCACCCAGTTCCTGTAAAATATAAAAGATCCATGCACTATTCCAAAGAAGAGCCGGAGAGTTCTTTGCCAAATACACATCTCCCTTAACAAACATCGATGCAAAAAATATTGGCTGGCTCATTATCACATTGTTGCTTGTATAATGTTGCTGTGCACAAATCAGCTACCAAGTTAACGTACTGGATTGTTAAGGGGTGTGGCAGGGTCAACACTGAGAAGAAGTTTCCCTTCATAGGAGAGTCTAGGACCAGACAGTATAGTCTCCGAATAAAAGGGCCTCAATTTAGGATTGAGATAAGGAGAAATTCCTTCTAGGAACTCCTGGCCACACAGAGCTGTGGGGGCAGAGTTTTTGTGTATATTTAGGGTAGATAGATTCCCAGTCAGAGAAGCAAGATTAACAGGGAAAGGACAGAGAAGTGAACATGAGGAATGTCAGATCAGCCGTGATCCTATTGATTGGCTGAGCAGGCTCGAGGGGCCGAATGGTCAACTCCTGTCTCTATTTCTTCCCGTCATATGGTCTAAATTTCTTAAATTACAACAGTGAGTCCACTTCAAAAGGACGCTTAATTGATGCCAAGTTCTCGGACTTTCTGAGGCCATGAAATACCTTCTAAAGATGTGAGACTCCTGAAGGAAGATTCAGCTCCCATCAAATGCCAGTCCAAGAGGCCACAAGAAATATGGGTGACCTCAAAATCATGGTGGCTGTGAAAGTTCCGCACAGATTGTGACCCCTAGAGTTCTGTTTCTTAATTAAATTATTTTGGTTTTCCTATCCTTCAACATCTCTTCTCCCTTCATTTCCACTGTCCACCAAGCCCATTTGCTGAAGGTTAACCATGATCCTTCAGAGGCTCCAGCCGTGAGTCACAGTTAACATTCCCATCATTCTATCTTACTTTATGAAGTGCAAGGGACCGCTCAGTTGGCTGGACGGCTGGCTTGCAATCCAGCGTGAAGGACTCTCCTTCTCAAACTCTCCCCTCGCCTGAGTTGAGGTGATCCTCAGGTTAAACCACCACCAGTCAGCTCTCACTAATGAGACAGCAACCCATGGTTGGGTAGGAATATGGTGACTTCACCATTTTAGGATTGCAAAGCACTTTAAGACATCTAGTGGTTGTGTAAAGTGCTACAGAAACTTTCTGTTTCTCTTTGTCTTTCACAACATCAGAAAAAGATCATGTATTACATCAAATTGTTGGGCCTGTCCTCATTGGAGCCCAGAGAAATGGAAGGGGATCTGATTGAAACATTTAGGACTTTGAGGGGGTTTGACAGAGTAGAGCTTCCTTTCATGGGGGAGTCTAGGAATGAGGGGAATCGTTTAAAAATTCTCCCATTCAAAACTGAGAAGAGTTTTTTCATAGGGTCATCATGTTTGGAATTCTATACCACAGTGGGCCACTGATTGTATCCGAGGCTGAGTTAGACTGGTTTTTGATTGACTACGGAGATAATAGTCACAGCAGGAAGTGGAGATGAGATTGACATCAGCTTGGCCATAATGATATTGAACAGCAGAGGAGGCTCAATGGGCCAAATAGCCTACATTTATGCTCCACTTTCTGTTAGTGACAGACCATTCAGCCCAAATGGTCCACATTGGTGTTTACACTCCATACGTATGTCCTCTCTCCTCCACTCTTCATCTCACCTTATCATCATTTCCTACTCCTATCATTGTCAAATGCTAAAGCACCTTCTTTCTGATCCATATGGATGCTGGGCACCTCCACCACTTCCTTTGGGAGTGAGTTCCCCCTTCTCCCCACTGTCAGGATAGAGGAACTTCTCCTGAATTTCCAACTGGATCTATTCATGTCTTTTATTGATGGCCCCATTAGTTGTAGAGCCAGCCACAACTGGAATAATCTTCTAATTGTCTACCCTCTGACACGATAGGCTTGACTGAACTTTCCTTTTTCCCCATTACACTGAATGCTCCCTTTGTGTCGACATGGGTTGGATAGGGCTTGTTTTCATTTTAAGGAGACTATGAGTTGAATTCAATTCTAATTCTGCCATTTAGAACATGAACTCTAAATGTCAAAACACATGCCTGGTATTTGGCTGTGACAGAGTTCATTTCCCAGAGTTTCAGTGACTCCATTCACTGGATACCAACAAGCAAGAAGCATCAATAATGAAACCCAACTTGAGTGTCCTTCAGTTACCTCACCAAGGAAACCCCGCAGCCAAATGTGCATGCCCTCACAGAATCAGCATCTCCCCCCACACTCACACACTTGGCTTTGCTGATTATGTTTGTTTAATCAATGGACCATAATGGAGCGAGGGTACAGTGGTCTTCTCAATATCAAAATGGGAGACTCAAGCATGTAAGGAAATCCCTTTCTGTTACTCTTCTGATTGTCGTTTTTCTTTTGAGAAATAAAGTCTCCCAGTTGAGGTCTGCTCTATGTTCTATATTTTACATAAATGTATGTTGGCAGCATGAGGCACATTGAAAATAACAGTGACCCTCCACTAGCCACAATGTATAGCTCCTTAAACAGGCCATGACTGAGGGAGTCAGAGATTTTACAGCATGAAAAGAGACCCTTTGGCCCATCATGTCCATTCCAGTCATTGAGTATTAATCTATTGTAATCCCATTGTCCAGCACTTGGCTCATAGCCATGTTCACTTCAAGTAATCCTGGAGGTTCGACCTCCTGTTGAATCTGCACAGCACCCTCTCGAGTACAATTACATCCCTGCCAACGTGTGGTGACCAGAACTGCACACATTCAGTGTTTACTCCCTTGCCTTGTTAATCCTCCCAAAATGCATCACCCCGCCCCCCCCATTTTCCAATGTTAAATTCCATTTGCCACTGTCCAGCCCATTGGACCAGCCTGTCTACAGTCATCCTGTTGTCAAAGGCTTTCATCCTCTCTTCTCACCGCACCACTGATCTCCACGTCATCTCTGATCAATCCCTTTGATTGGAATCTGCTGCGTGAGGTCTGATCTCCCATTGGGAGCCGCTAATCATTTGTCCTGGATACTGCTCACTTTGTTGTAGTGCTCAAAGTGGTTGCTGGGTTTTCTATATTACATGTTGAGGTCTCTGGGGATGGTGAGAAAGGGGTGCTACTAAAATGCAGGACTTCCCTTCTCCTTTTTTCTGACTTTCCCTAATCCAGTAGCTCCTGACACCTCTCTGTGACAGGGAGCCAACACCACTAACTTCATCACTGTGCACCTAGATCTGGGAGAGAGGATCTGCTTCATTCCCAGGCACTGGCTCGATGGAGTTGATGTTAGTGTTGCGTGCCTGAGGTCTCCAACAGTCTCCATGCAGATACCAGCCTCCTCACTGTCCCATTGACCACTGTATTCTGTCGTGCCTCACAGCTCCACCCGTTCTTCAACTCACCCAGGCTCCTCAGACAGCACCTTCCAAACCCATGACCACTTCCATCTCGAAGGACAAGGGCAGCAGATACATGGAAACACCACCCTCTACAAGTTCCCCTCCAAGCCACTCACCATCCTGACTTGGAAGTATATCATCGTTCCTTCACTGTCACTGGGTCACAATTGTGGAACTCCCTCCCTAAGGGCATTGTGAGTCACCTACAGCACATGGACTGCAGTGGTTCAAGAAGGCAGCTCACCCCCACCTTCTCAGGGGGGCAACAAGGGACAGGCAATAAATGCTGGACCCAACCAGTGACACTCATGTCCCACAAGTGAATAAAAAATAAATAGCTGCTGCCTAAATGCTGTCAATCTGCCTTTAAATTAACTTTGCTGTCTACATTACCATTCATTGAATATTTTCTGATGGGTTTTCTCTATCAGTGTACCACACGTTCTGATTAGCTGTGAGGGTAATCCCTGGTGTTGTGTTGGCAGAAATCATCCTAGACTCAAAAGGTTAGCTTGCTCTGTCTCCCTGGATGCTGCCTGACCCGCTGTGATCTCCAGCATCTGCAGCAACTTGCTGTCCAGAATGAGACGATCCTGGGATTCTAGAAAGTTCGACAGCGCCACCAGGAGGAACCCGCCATTGGCAGCTGAGTTTCTCGTCTTAATTCCCATTAAAACATAAAACAAAAGCAGAAAGTACTGGGGGAAACTGGGGAGATTTTGCAGAGTTTGAGATGAGAGGATCAGAGTTAATGTTTCGGGACTTTTCTTTGGAATCTGAGCTTGTTGTTCTCTCTCTGTTTCCAGTTACTGCATCACCAGCCGAAATGCCACACACAGCAAGTCCCACTGATTCCTATTGATTTGATTTGATTAATTATTGTCACATGTACCAAGGTACAGTAAAACATAGAACATAGAACATAGAAAAGTACAGCACAGAACAGGCCCTTCAGCATATGATGTTGTGCCGAGGACTAATCCTAATGTAAAATAAAATAACCTAACCTACGCACCCTCAACTCACTGCTATCCATGTGCATGTCCAGCTGTCGCTTAAATGTTCCCAATGACTCTGCTTCCACCACCACAGCTGGCAACGCATTCCATGCATTCACAACTCTCTGCATAAAGAACCTACCTCTGACATCCCCTCTATACCTTTCTCCTAATATCTTAAAACGATGACCCCTTGCCCCAGTCAATCCTACCCTGGGGAAAAGTCTCAGGCTATTGACTCTATCTATTCCACTCATTATCTTGTATACCTCGATCAGGTCTCTCTCTTCCACCTTCTCTCCAGAGAGAAAAGTCCAAGCTTATTCAACCTTTCTTCGTAAGGCAAGCCCTCCAGTCCAGGCAGCATCCTGGTAAACCTTCTTTGCACCTTCTCCAAAGCCTCTGTATCTTTTCTATAGTAGGGCGACCAGAACTGGACACAATATTCCAAGTGTGGTCTCACCAGGGACTTGTACAGCTGCAGCAAAACCTCGCTTAAATTCGATCCCCTTGTTAATGAAAGCCAAAACACCATATGATTTCTTAACAACCCTATCCACTTGGGTGGCAACTTTGAGGGATCTATGTGCTTGCACACCAAGATCCCTCTGTTCCTCCACACTGCCAAGAATCCTGTCTTTAATCCTATATTCAGCATTCAAGTTCGACCTTCCAAAATGCATCACTTTGCATTTATCCAGGTTGAACTCCATCTGCCATTTCTCAGCCCAGCTCTGCATCCTGTCAATGTCGCGCTGCAGCCTGCCATAGCCCTCCATGCTATCAATGGCACCTCCAACCTTTGTGTCATCTGCAAAGTTACTAACCCACCCCTCAACCTCCTCATCTAAGTCATTTATAAAAACTACAAAGAGCAGAGGCCCAAGACCAGAGCCCTGCGGGGCACACTCAACACTGACATCCAGGCAGAATACTTTCCATCTACAACCACTCTCTGCCTTCTGTCAGCCAGCCAATTCTGAATCCAGACACACAAATCTCCCTGTATCCCATACCTCCTGACTTTATGAATGAGCCTACTATGGGGAACCTTATCAAATGCCATGCTGAAATCCATATACACCACATCCACTGCTCTACCGTCGTCGACCTGTCTTGTCACCTCCTCAAAGAACTCAATAAGATTTGTGAGGCATGACCTGCCCCTCACAAAGTCATGCTGACTGCCTTTAATCACACTGTGTTATTCCAAATAGTCATAAATCCTATCCCTCAGAATTATTTCCAAACCCTTGCTGACCACAGACTGACTGATCTGTAATTGCCAGGGATTTCCTTATTACCATTCTTGAAAAGTTTTGTTTTGTGTGCAGTACAAGCAGATCATACCATACAGAGTGCATTAGGGTAATAGAACAGACTGAGGAATCCAATGTTACGGCTGCAGAGAAGGTGCACAGACATCAAGATCAACATTAGATTTGAAATTTGAGAGGTCCATTCAGAAAAAATGGTTAGAATCTTTACAGACTCACTGGTCCCATTATTGCTGTCTGAAATACTAGAGGTGCTTGAAATCTATTGGAAGGGACCTACAACACCCTCCACTTCACACGTCTACCATTTCTGCTGGGGGTAAGGTCTGCAGTCTTTACACAAATGAAGCCCACACTTCCCATTTATTGTACTTTCTTCTGGAGTAACTGCTGGGTTTCTCCTTCAATAACCTGCACAGGGGATGGGTCTGGCTCCTTCACTGCTGACAGGTTGCTACACTGGCTCCTCTCTGACCTCGGACGAAATGGGGCTGTGTCTGATACAATTATTGTCTTGGACAAACAGAATCTCAGAGGTGTTAGGGAACAGAAGGAGGCCATTTGGCCCATTGTGTCTGCACCAGCTCCCTGACTGAGCATCATGAGTTTGTACCAATTGTGTCCCTTTTCCTGGATTAGAGTGGTGCTGGAAAAGCACAGCAGTTCAGGCAGCATCCGAGGACCAGGAAAATCGACGTTTTGGGAAAAAGCCCTTTACCTGTGACCCTTTTCCCCAAAGCCCTTCAACATTGTTCCATTTAAATAACCATCCAATCCCCTCTTGCATGGCTCAATTAAATAACCATCCAATCCCCTCTTGCATGGCTCAATTAAATAACCATCCAATCCCCTCTTGCATGGTTCACTTAAATAACCATCCAGAGGGGGCTTGCTGGGTCTGTATTGTCTGCACTTTTGTATGTAACGGTATTGTCTAATGTACAAATGTCATTGTCACTGTCTTATATGTGGAACTGGGATTTGAGGTTTGTCCTCCTCTCCCTGTAAATTGGTTGAACGGTAGGGTTCAGGGCCCAGCTTTGCTGCTCCTCTCCCTTGTAAAATTGCTGTCTTTTGTGTACAGCTGTCAATGTTTTTTTGTAAACTGTTTTGTAATTTGTTCAATAAAAAAAAAACAGGAAAAAAAAAAAAAAAAAAACCATCCAGAGGGGGCTTGCTGGGTCTGTATTGTCTGCACTTTTGTATGTAACGGTATTGTCTAACGTACAAATATCATTGTCACTGTCTTGTCATATGTGGAACTGGGATTTGAGGTTTGTCCTCCTCTCCCTGTAAAATGGTTGAACGGTAGGGTTCGGGGCCTAGCTTTGCTGCTCCTCTCCCTTGTAAAATTGCTGTCTTTTGTGTACAGCTGTCAATGTTTTTTGTAAACTGTTTTGTAATTTGTTTAATAAAAAAAAATATATAAACAGGAAAAAAAAAAAAAAAAAAAAAAAAATAACCATCCAGAGGGGGCTTGCTGGGTCTGTATTGTCTGCACTTTTGTATGTAATGGTATTGTCTAATGTACAAATGTCATTGTCACTGTCTTATATGTGGAACTGGGATTTGAGGTTTGTCCTCCTCTCCCTGTAAAATGGTTGAACGGTAGGGTTCGGGGCCTAGCTTTGCTGCTCCTCTCCCTTGTAAAATTGCTGTCTTTTGTGTACAGCTGTCAATGTTTTTTGTAAACTGGTTTGTAAGTTGTTTAATAAAATAAAAAAAAATAAAAAAAAAATAACCATCCAGAGGGGGCTTGCTGGGTCTGTATTGTCTGCACTTTTGTATGTAACGGTATTGTCTAATGTATAAATGTCATTGTCACTGTCTTGTCACACATGGAACTGGGATTTGAGGTTTGTCCTCCTCTCCCTGTAAAATGGTTGAACGGTAGGGTTCGGGGCCTAGCTTTGCTGCTCCCCTCCCTTGTAAAACTGCTGTCTTTTGTGTACAGCTGTCAATGTTTTTTGTAAACTGTTTTGTAAATAAAAAAAAAAAAAAAAAAAAAAAAATAACCATCCAGAGGGGGCTTGCTGGGTCTGTATTGTCTGCACTTTTGTATGTAATGGTATTGTCTAATGTACAAATGTCATTGTCACTGTCTTATATGTGGAACTGGGATTTGAGGTTTGTCCTCCTCTCCCTGTAAAATGGTTGAACGGTAGGGTTCGGGGCCTAGCTTTGCTGCTCCTCTCCCTTGTAAAATTGCTGTCTTTTGTGTACAGCTGTCAATGTTTTTTGTAAACTGGTTTGTAATTTGTTTAATAAAATAAAAAAAAATAAAAAAAAAATAACCATCCAGAGGGGGCTTGCTGGGTCTGTATTGTCTGCACTTTTGTATGTAACGGTATTGTCTAATGTATAAATGTCATTGTCACTGTCTTGTCACATGTGGAACTGGGATTTGAGGTTTGTCCTCCTCTCCCTGTAAAATGGTTGAACGGTAGGGTTCGGGGCCTAGCTTTGCTGCTCCTCTCCCTTGTAAAACTGCTGTCTTTTGTGTACAGCTGTCAATGTTTTTTGTAAACTGTTTTGTAATTTGTTTAATATAATAAAATTTAAAAAAAAAAATAACCATCCAGAAGCACTACCGCACTTAGGTGGTAGTGTGGGGGTTAAATTTAAAAAAAAAACCATCCAGAAGCACTACCGCACTTAGGTGGTAGTGTGGGGGTTTTAAAAAAAAAAGGAAAAAAAAAAATAATGGCTTGAAAAAAAAAGAAAAAAAAAAGTAAAGAGGAAGGCAGAAGGCGGGTAGCCGTCCTCAGCGCTGTCACCCCGGGCAGGTACCAGGGCGGGCTGTCCTAGAGGTGGTCGAAAGGTGTGTCAGGGCGGACCGAGAACTGGAAAAAAAAAATAACCATTCAGAAGCACTACCGCACTTAGGTGGTAGTGTGGGGGTTAAAAAGAAAAAAGGGGAGTGTGGAGAAAAAAAAAATGGGACATTCCCGGGTGTCCTTGGAGAAGGAGCATGCGGCAAAAAGAAAAGAAAAAAAAAAAATAACCATCCAGAAGCACTACCGCACTTAGGTGGTAGTGTGGGGGTTTTAAAAAAAAAAGGAAAAAAAAAATAATGGCTTGAAAAAAAAAGAAAAAAAGAAAAATAAATAAATAAATAAATAAATAAAAAATAACCAGGAGATCACACACACCATGGGTGCTGGGGATAAAATAAGCACTACCGCACTTAGGTGGTAGTGTGGGGGTTAGAATTAAAAAAAAAGAAAAAAAAAAGAAAAAAAAAATAAACAGGAGATTACCGCAGTTAGGCAGTAGAAAAAAAAAGAAAAAAAAAAGAAAGAGAAAAGAAAAAAAAAATAACCATCCAGAAGGGCAGTGCTTGTCACTGGCCACCCGGGTGTTTTCCTATCTTCCTGGTGGTGGAATTTGAATAAAGATTGGTGCACTTTGTGTCTTCCACTGTGTCTCACACCTGCACACACACACCATGGGTTCTGGGGATAAAATAAGCACTACCGCACTTAGGTGGTAGTGTGGGGGTTAAAAAGAAAAAAGGGGAGGGAAAAAAAAAGCTTCCTAATAAAAGTAATGCATTAATCCATAAAACATTGTTTGAAAATCCAGAAACCATATTTACAAGAAAAAAAAAGAAAAAAAAAAAAAATAACCATCCAGAAGGGCAGTGCTTGTCACTGGCCACCCGGGTGTTTTCCTATCTTCCTGGTGGTGGAATTTGAATAAAGATTGGTGCACTTTGTGTCTTTCACTGTGTCTCACACCTGCGCGCACACACACCATGGGTGCTGGGGAAAAAATAAGCACTACCGCACTTAGGTGGTAGTGTGGGGGAAAAAAGAACAGGGGATTTAAAAAAAAAGAAGAAAAAAAAATAACAGGAGATTGATCACCCAGCATTGCCCTTTAAAATAAAAAAAAAGAAAAGAAAAAAAATATAAACAGTGGATTTAGAATCTCCTCAGTTCAGGGGACGGACTCCAAGCTGGCTGATCACAGCCAATATACTGTGTACTAGTAAATGACTTCAGTTCTGGTCTCCAATGAGAAGCAGCTGGTGCCGTTACAACTGGAGGCAGTAAGATGCTTGGCCCAAGCCTATTGGGGTGGAATTCATTGAGAAAGATTCACGTAGAATGGCTCAATATTTTTCGATTGGAAAATGGCTACCTCAGTGAAGTCCTAGTGAAATACCTGGGAGTATTTCAGGAAGGGCTTGGGACTAGCAAAGCCACTTGACAAGCTGACAAGGAAACGATTCTGAGGTTTTGCACACCCTGTCTGGTGTCAGAAATCAGGAGACTGGAGAGCGGAGGAATCATCAAACCCAATGCAGTTTGCAGAAAGGACAATACCGATCATACTGATTGTGATGCCTGGTGGCTCGGTTCACCTTTGTGGGGATTTTAAAAAAAAAGAAAAAAAAAGAAAAAAAAAATAACCAGTGCTTGTCACTGGCCACCCGGGTGTTTTCCTATCTTCCTGGTGGTGGAAATTGAATAAAGATTCGTGCACTTTGTGTCTTTCACTGTGTCTCACACCTGCACACACACACCATGGGTGCTGGGGATAAAATAAGCACTACCGCACTTAGGTGGTAGTGTGGGGGTTAAAAAAAAAAGAAAAAAAAAGAGAAAAAAAGAAGAAGAAAAAAACAAAAAAAAAATAAAAAAAAAAATAACCATCCAGAAGGGCAGTGCTTGTCACTGGCCACCCGGGTGTTTGCACAAGGACTCTCCTTGAAGGTGACTATCCCTAGACCAGCTGCCCTACAGAGAGAGGAAGGAGAAGGAGAGACCAGCACTCCCACTGCTGGTCTCTGGGACCCTGCCCAGACTTGCCTCAGCTGTTGCTGCCTGGGACTTGCCTTGGGGCCCTCCCAGGACCTCCACCACTGCTGCTGTTACTAGAGGCCCACCTCCACTGCTGCTGCCTGGGACTCAATTTTGGGGCTGCCTGGGACTTGCCTTGGGGACTCTCCCCAACAGGTCTGCCCCCACACTGCGACCGAAGGCCTACCGCAGACTTGCCTGAGGCCTGCCTCCACCGTTGCTGTTGTCCGAGGCCGGTCTCCACCGTCGTTGCTGCTGCCTGGGGCGTAACATTCGGCAGCAGAGTATGGCGAGCCCGAAGGTCGCGGGGCCCAGCCGCACCTACGCCGGGGTAGCCGCTGCCTTGGGCTCGGCTGTCCCAACCCCGGCTGCGACGTCGACCCCCTTCAGGCACCTGACCAAACGCCTGGGGGTCAAGGCCTATCCCCACCCCAACATGACCATCGAGGCCTGCAGCAAGGCCATGGCTAGTGTGGTCGGCCCACTGGCCATCGTCGCTGCGGCCCGCATGTACGGGAAGGCCGTATTTTTCCTGAGGACCGAGCAGGCGGTCCACCTGGCCGTGGAGAGGGGGCTCGCTGTGGGCGGGACACATTTGCCCGTCGACCCTCTGGAGGTTACGGCCCAGAGGGTCGTGATCTCCAACGTCCCAACCTTCATTGCCAGCGAGCTCCTTCTCCCCCACCTCACCACCCTGGGGGAGATCCGGTCAGGGGTCCAGCCGCTCCTGCTCGGTCTGAAGGACCCTGCCCTCCGACACATTTACTCCTTCCGGCGCCAGGTGTTCATTTGCCTGGCCCGGGAGGAGGTCACCGAGGGCAATTTCACTGTCCTCCATGAGGGCGCGGCCTACCGTGCCTTCTGGACGGCGGACGGCGTGCGGTGCCACCTGTGCCGCGAGGTGGGGCACATTAGAAAAAACTGCCCCACCCAGAAAGCCGCCCAGCCCGCGCCAACGGCTGATGGTGGTGCCGCCGCACCCACTCCCCCTCCCCCGAAGTCAACACCACAGGCCCCGGCACCGGAGGCTAAGCCAGGGGCTTGCAATGTCCCAGCCTCTGGCAGGGAGGGGGGTGAGCGTCCGGCCGGCCAGAAGGCGCTGAAGAAGACGCGGCGCGTCAGGCCCGCCCACGGGGAGACCACCCTATCCCCTTCCCCGACACCTAGCCCACGACCTACCCCGCCCCGGCACGACAATGCCCCTGCGGCCGTGCCAGCGTCGCCCCGGCGCGGGAACCCTGACCCCCACACTCCCGAACCCTTACCTGATCCTAACCCAGCTGACCCCACATCCACCCCCCACCCCGATGGAGAAACCCCTCGGGTTTTGACGCCCGACCTTGGCGCCGTGACACCAGGCCCGGGGGCCCCTGAGCCCGAGCCCTGCCCAACCCAGCCACGCCCTGGCACTAACCTGGGGGAGGACACCGCTGGCCCGCCTCCTGCAACGGCCGTGTCTCCGGGCTCCGGAGGGGGAACCGGGCCCCTGCCCCGCCCGCCCTCACCTGATAAACCCAGGGCGGGGCAGGAAGTGACACGGCTGGCCCTCCCCACCTTGGCCACGCCCCCTGTCTTCCCCCAGCCGTTCGTATTCCTGGAAAGGCTGGGGGGAGGGACCCCGGGCCCCGTGACCACCGAGGCGGGCGGGGAGGGGAAGGCCCATAAATCCCCCCCCGGTCTCTCTGGGGAAGAGGCACCGGCCCTCGGAGGGGAGGGACTCTCCTGCAGCGCGCCGGCGGGAGTGAGTGACTGTCTGTGTGCTGGGACTCTCCTCCGCTATCGCCGAAGGAAGGAAGGAAGGAAGGAAGGAAAAAGAGAAGAAGAAGAAGAAGAAGAAGAAGAGAGGCAGGAGGTGGGAGCCTTTTTGGTCTGGCTCCTGGTCTCGGAGCTGCGGCCTAGGCCTCGCCACCGCAGGTCTCTGGGGCTCTGCCCGGACCTGTCTCGGCTGTTGCTGCTTGGGGCCTGCCTCCAATACAGCCTGGGACTTGCCTTGGGGCCCCTCGCGGGACCTCCACCGCTGCTGCTGTGGTCTGAGGCCTGCCTCCGCAACTGCTGCCTGGGACTCGGCTTGGGGCTGCCTGGGACTTGCCTTGGGGACCCTCCCCAACAGGTCTGCCCCCACCACTGCAACCGAGGGGACTTCCCAGGACTCGCCAGAGGCCTGCCTCCACCGCTGCTGCCTGGGACTCGCCTTGGGCCCATCTCCACCACTACTGCCTGGGACTCGACTTTGGGGCTGCCTGGGACTTGCCTCGGGGACTCTCCCCAACAGGTCTGCCCCCACCACTGCGACCGAGGGCTTACCTTGGACTCGCCCGAGGTCCGCTTCTGCCACCGCTGTCGCTGCCTGGGACTTGCCTCTGGCGACTCGCCTCGGGCCCCTCCACCACTGCTGCTACCAGGGGCCCACCTCCACCGCTGCCTGGGGCCGAAGTACAAAGCGGCAGAATATGGCGAGCCCCAAAGTCGCCGGGCCCAGCCGCACCTACGCCGGGGTAGCCGCTGCCTTGGGCCCGGCTCCCACAACCCCGGCTGCGACGTCGACCCCCTTCAGGCACCTGACCAAACGCCTGGGGGTCAAGGCCTATCCCCACCCCAACATGACCATCGAGGCCTGCAGCAAGGCCATGGCTAGTGTGGTCGGCCCACTGGCCATCGTCGCTGCGGCCCGCATGTACGGGAAGGCCGTATTTTTCCTGAGGACCGAGCAGGCGGTCCACCTGGCCGTGGAGAGGGGGCTCGCTGTGGGCGGGACACATTTGCCCGTCGACCCTCTGGAGGTTACGGCCCAGAGGGTCGTGATCTCTAACGTCCCGCCCTTCATTGCCAGCGAGCTCCTCCTCCCCCACCTCAACACCCTGGGGGAGATCCGGTCGGGTGTCCAGCCGCTCCTGCTCGGTCTGAAGGACCCTGCCCTCCGACACGTTTACTCCTTCCGGCGCCAGGTGTTCATTTGCCTGGCCCGGGAGGAGGTCACCGAGGGCTCATTTACTGTCCTCCATGAGGGCGCGGCCTATCGCGCCTTCTGGACGGCGGACGGCGTGCGGTGCCACCTGTGCCGCGAGGTAGGGCACATACGAAAAAACTGCCCCGCCCAGAAAGCCGCCCAGCCCACACCAATGGCTGACGGTGGTGCCGCCGCACCCACTCCCCCTCCCCCGAAGTCAACACCACAGGCCCCGGCACCGGAGGCTAAGCCAGAGGCTCCCAATGCTCCAGCCTCCGGCAGGGAGGGGGGTGGGCGTCCGGCAGGCCAGAAGGCGCAGAGAAAGACGCGACGCGTCAAGCCCGCCCATGGGGAGACCACCCTATCCCCTTCCCCGGAACCTAGCCCACGACCTACCCCGCCCCGGCACGACAATGCCCCTGCGGCCGTGCCAGCGTCGCCCCGGCGCGGGACCCCTGACCCTCAAACCCCCGAACCTGTACCTGACCCTGACCCCAATGACACTACACCCACTCCCCACCCCGATGGAGAAACCCCTCGGGCTTTAACACCTGGCCCGGGGGCCCCCGAGCCCGAGCCCTGCCCAACCCAGCCACGCCCTGGCACTAACCTGGGGGAGGCCACCGCTGTTCCGCCTCCTGCAACGGCCGTGTCTCCGGGCCCCGGAGAGGGAACTAGGCCCCTGCCCCGCCCACCCTCACCTGATAAACCGGGGGTGGGGAAGGAAGTGACACGGCTGGCCCTCCCCGCCCTGGCCACGCCCCCTGTCTTCCCCCAGCCATTCGTATTCCGGGAAAGGCTGGGGGGAGGGACCCCGGGCCCCATGACCACCGAGGCGGGCGGGGAGGGGAAGGCCCAGAAATCCCCCCCGGTCTCTCTGGGGAAGAGGCACCGGCCCTTGGAGGGGAGGGACTCTCCTGCAGCGCGCCGGCGGCGCTGCCCCTCTCCGGGGGACGAGCCAACGGTGCCCCTCGACTGTCCCGCACCGCGGCCCGACTCGCCCAAACCCCTGGGGGCTACAGCAGGGCCTCCTGCTGCCTTGACTCCTCCGGCCCCTGGGGAGGACCTCGATGACCACGAGGGCCGTGGTGCGGGCGACGACGGAGGACCCTCTGCTGGGTCGTCGAGCGGTGGAGGGGAGGAGGGTGTTATCCTCGCTCCTCCCTCCCAGACTGTTTTTCCGGGGGCCTTGGCCCTGGGGGATGACCTTTTCCTGGGGGATGACCTTTTCCCCGAGGAGCCAGGCGTCCCGGTGTCGGGAGAGGAGCGGGGCCCCGAGCCTCTGCCGCCCGACGACCCGAACTCGGGGCGTTCCGGGAAGGGGTGCGTCGAGGAAGGTACCGCCGGTGACCCTGGGGGTGGGGTCGCCGGGGGTTTGAGGCCGGTTGGCGGCGCCGGACCAGCCCCCATTCTCTCGGTGGGGGAGGGGTCGGTGACCGAGGGCGACCTCCCGGAGGAGGGTTCGGGATCGGTGGCGGACACCGGGGACGACGCGGACTCCGTCTGCAGTGACTTTTTTGAGTCCCGGGTGCCCCCCACCGATCTCTCCCTCATCCCCCTCGAGGAACTCCGGGAATTTGTCGAGGAAACTCGGAGTCGCCGGGATAGAGCCCAACTGGCGCTCGACCGCTGGAGCTCTTTTGAGAAAGTTTACTGGTCGGCCCTCGCTGCCCGCCAGGCGCCTGGGCTCGATGTCAATGAGCGAAAGCGAGTCAGGAACTTCCTGGGAGCACTCCTGGTGAGGGCGAGGGACTTCAGTGCCCCTCCCTCGTCCTCCCTGTAAATATATACACGGGTTTGTTAATTGTACTGGTGGTGGTTGCACAACGCTTCCGACATGGAGACAACTATAGCCAGCCTCAACATCAACGGCAGCAGGGAGTCGCAGCGCAGATTCCAGACCCTCTCGGTCCTTCGGGACGGGAGGTATGCGGTGTGCTTCCTGCAAGAAACCCACACTACCCCGGGAGACGAAGCCACCTGGCTCCTGGAGTGGCGAGGGGGGGTCTACATGAGTCACCTCACCCGCAGATCTGGCGGGGTGGCTATCCTGTTGGCCCCGCATTTTCAGCCGGAGATCTTGGGGGTCAGGGAGCCAGTGCCAGGCCGTTTGCTTCACCTGACGGTTCGGCTGGGGGGCGCGGTGCTTCACTTGGTGAACGTCTACGCTCCCCCGGCCGGGCCGAGGCAAGCGAGCTTCTTCCAAGAAGTGTCCGCTCATCTCGCTTCCATCGACGAGGGCCAGTGCGTCGTCCTCGGGGGAGATTTTAATTGCGTCCTCGAGGGCAGGGACCACGGCGGTGCCCGCACTGACCGCGCGTCAGGGAAGAGGTTGGGGGACTTGGTCAAGTCCTTCGACCTGGTGGACGTCTGGCGGAATCTCCATCCCGACTCCATCGCCTTCACCTTCGTGAGGCCTGGGGTCGGAGTGTCCAGAATCGACCGCCTGTACGTTTCGCGGGCGTACGCCTCCTGTTTCCCGAAGGCCTCCATGCGGCAGGTGTCGTGCACGGACCACCACCTGGTGTGGGCGGAACTCCTTCCGTTCGGCGCCAGGCTCGGCTCCGCGTACTGGCACTTTAACAACCTGCTGCTGGAGGACGAGCGGTTCCGGGACTCGTTTCGTCGCTTCTGGGCCGGCTGGAGAAGGAAGCGGGGAAGCTTCCCCTCCCTGAGGCTATGGTGGGACGTGGGCAAGGCTCACGTCCGCGTCTTCTGTCAGGAGTACGCGAGGGGGTCGACGAAGAGGCGGAAATCCAGGATCGGGGAGTTGGAGAGGGAGTTGCTCGACCTGGAGTCACGCCTCGGTCAGCCCGACGCGGACCCGGCCCTGCGCGGGGTGTACGAAGAGAAGAAGGCCGCGCTCCGGGACCTGCAGCTCGTCGGGGCTCGGGGCGCGTACGTGAGGTCGCGGATCCAGCTCCTCCAGGACCTGGACCGCGGCTCCCCCTTCTTCTACTCGCTGGAAAAAAGGCGTGGCACCCGTCAGCAGCTCCTTGTGCTGCTGGCCGACGACGGGTCCCTCGTCTCGGATCCGGAGGGCGTCAGGGCCCACGTCCGAAACTATTACACAGCCCTGTTCTCTCCGGATCCGTCCAGCGAGGATGCTCGCAGAGTTCTGTGGGAGGACCTGCCGCAGCTCGGCCCGGAGGACGCCGGAAGGCTCGACGCTCCCGTCACTTTGGAGGAGCTGACCGGCGCCCTCGACCGGCTCTCGAGGGGCAAAACCCCGGGGCTGGACGGGCTGACTGTGGAGTTCTTCAGGGCGTTCTGGGACGTCCTGGGGAGCGACTACGCACAGGTCCTGGGGGAGTGTTTAAATGCCGGACAGCTGCCCCTTTCTTGGCGCAGGGCGGTCATCGTCCTGCTGCCAAAGAAGGGGGACCTTCGTTCCTTAAAGAACTGGCGTCCGGTCTCCCTCCTCGGCACGGATTACAAAATCTTCGCCAGGGTGTTGTCTTCTCGCCTGGCCTCCGTGCTGGCCCACATGATCCACCCGGACCAGTCCTACACGGTCCCGGGCCGGAGGATACACGATAACGTCCACCTGGTCCGGGACCTGATCCATTTCTGTCGACGGGCTGGTCTGCCGAGCGCCTTCCTGTCTCTCGACCAGGAGAAGGCGTTCGACAGGGTCGATCACGAGTACCTGCTCGGGACTCTGCGGGCATTCGGGTTCGGGGCGCAGTTCGTCGCCCGGATCCGACTTTTGTACGCCGCCGCAGAGTGTCTGGTTAAAGTTAACGGGTCCCTGACGGCGCCCCTTCGCTTCGGGAGAGGAGTGCGTCAAGGCTGCCCCCTGTCCGGCCAGCTGTATTCCCTGTGCGTGGAGCCTTCCTGCGCCTCTTGCGGAGGAGGTTGTCGGGGCTGGTTCTGCGCGGCGCGGGCACGGGGGTGGTCCTCTCGGCCTACGCCGACGACGTGCTCCTCACTTTCACCGACCCGGCTGACCTGGGGAGGATGCGCGAGTGCCAGGCCGTGTACTCGGCGGCGTCTTCCGCCAGGATCAACTGGGCCAAATGTTCCGGACTACTGGTCGGCCCGTGGCGGGTGGACTCTCTGCCGGAGGAGTTACGGGGGTTCAGCTGGAGTACCACCCATCTCCTCTACCTGGGGGTCTACCTCAGCCCGGCTGAGGAATCCTGGCCGGCCAACTGGCAGGAGCTGGAGGCCAAAGTCTCGGCTCGCCTAGGCCGCTGGACAGGACTGCTCCGAGTGCTATCTTACAGGAGTCGAGTGCTGGTCATAAACCAGCTGGTGGCCGCCATGCTGTGGTACCGGCTGGTCACTTTGGTCCCTCCTCTTGGCTTTGTCGCTGGCATCCAGAGAACGTTGGTCGATTTCTTCTGGGACAAAAAGATGCACTGGGTCGCCGCGCAGGCTCTGAGTCTCCCTATTGAGGAGGGCGGTCAGTCGCTGGTGTGCGCCCGCACCCAGGTCGCGACGTTCCGCCTTCAGACCTTGCGGCGATACCTTTACGTCGAGCCTCCTCCTAGATGGTGCGCCCTGGCGACGTATTTTTTCCGCCAGGTGCGTAACCTCAACTACGACACGCAGCTCCTGTTCGTCGACCGTGACGGTTTGGAGGTCGCCCTCAAGACGCTGCCTGTCTTTTACCAGGACCTGATCACTGTCTGGAACATGGTCGAATCGCGTCGCGCCTACCCTCCGGCTGGAGTAGCGGCTGTCGTCAGGGAGCCGTTGCTCAGGAATCCGCACCTCCGTACTCGCGGGTTCGAGTGGCTGTCGGAGGAGAGGGCCGCGGCGGCGAGGGTGACCAGGGTCGGGGACGTGCTGGGTGCCGGGGGCCTGGGCTGGACGCTGCCGCAGGACATAGCAGGCAGGGCGGCGGTAGACGTCCAGTACGTGGCCACCGCCATCCGACGCCTCAAAACGGCGGTGCTCGGACCCGACGTAGTACACCAGTTGGAGGACGCTCAGGTGTGCGGTGGGATCCCGTCCGAGCTCACCCCAGCCCGGACGGAATTTCACATTGGCCCCAAGGTCCCGTACTTCCCGCGGGAGCCTGTGCCCCACAACCTGAGCCGCCTCCGAAATTTTAACTTTGTTTCGTTTAGGGAGGTGAACAGGAGAGCCCTGTACAGACTGCTGCTGCACACCGTCCACCTCTTCTCCCTCATCCACCGTCCGGACACGCCTTGGCGTGCCCATTTGCCACCGGGCGGTGGGGATCCCCAGTGGAGGGCTCTCTACGCGGGAGTCCTCCCCCTTTCTCTCGGGGATCTGGGGTGGAGGGTGCTGCACGCAGCAGTCCCCTGCAACCGCAGATTGCGGTGGTTCACGGACACCCAGCCCAACTGCTTGTTCTGTGGCGCTGTGGAGTCCGTGGACCACGTCTATATTGGGTGTGGGCGTTTGCACTCCCTTTTTGATTTCCTTAAAAACCTTCTCCTCTGTTTTTGGCTGCACTTCAGTCCCACGCTCCTGATCTTTGGGCACCCGGTACGGAGGAAGGAGGGCAGGTCTGAAGACCTCCTCGTGGGTCTGCTCCTGGGCCTGGCCAAACTGGCCATCAACAGGTCCAGGCAGCGGGCCGTGGAGGGGGTCGTTAGGGCCGACTGCCTGCCCCTCTTCCGCGGTTACGTTAGAGCCCGGGTGTCCTTGGAGAAGGAGCACGCGGTGTCCACCAACACCCTGGAGTTGTTCAGGGAGAGGTGGGCGCCGCAGGGTGTGGAGTGCATTATTTCTCCCTCCAACTCTATTTTGATTTAGTCCCTACCCTCCCCTTCACTGTTTTGATCACACAGCACTGTCCCTTGCTGTGAAGGGCAGTGTTTGTCACTGGCCACCCGGGTGTTTTCCTATCTTCCTGGTGGTGGAAATTGAATAAAGAGTGGTGCACTTTGTGTCTTTCACTGTGTCTCACACCTGCACACACACACCATGGGTGCTGGGGATAAAATAAGCACTACTGCACTTAGGTGGTAGTGTGGGGGTTAAATAAAAAAAAAAAAAAAAAAAAAAAAAATAAATCCCCCCCGGTCTCTCTGGGGAAGAGGCACCGGCCAAAAAAAAAGAGAAAAAAAAAAGAAAAAAAAAAAAAAAAAAAAAAAAATAAATCCCCCCCCGGTCTCTCTGGGGAAGAGGCACCGGCCCTCGGAGGGGAGGGACTCTCCTGCAGCGCGCCGGCGGGAGTGAGTGACTGTCTGTGTGCTGGGACTCTCCTCCGCTATCGCCGAAGGAAGGAAGGAAGGAAGGAAAAAGAGAAGAAGAAGAAGAAGAAGAAGAAGAGAGGCAGGAGGTGGGAGCCTTTTTGGTCTGGCTCCTGGTCTCGGAGCTGCGGCCTAGGCCTCGCCACCGCAGGTCTCTGGGGCTCTGCCCGGACCTGTCTCGGCTGTTGCTGCTTGGGGCCTGCCTCCAATACAGCCTGGGACTTGCCTTGGGGCCCCTCGCGGGACCTCCACCGCTGCTGCTGTGGTCTGAGGCCTGCCTCCGCAACTGCTGCCTGGGACTCGGCTTGGGGCTGCCTGGGACTTGCCTTGGGGACCCTCCCCAACAGGTCTGCCCCCACCACTGCAACCGAGGGGACTTCCCAGGACTCGCCAGAGGCCTGCCTCCACCGCTGCTGCCTGGGACTCGCCTTGGGCCCATCTCCACCACTACTGCCTGGGACTCGACTTTGGGGCTGCCTGGGACTTGCCTCGGGGACTCTCCCCAACAGGTCTGCCCCCACCACTGCGACCGAGGGCTTACCTTGGACTCGCCCGAGGTCCGCTTCTGCCACCGCTGTCGCTGCCTGGGACTTGCCTCTGGCGACTCGCCTCGGGCCCCTCCACCACTGCTGCTACCAGGGGCCCACCTCCACCGCTGCCTGGGGCCGAAGTACAAAGCGGCAGAATATGGCGAGCCCCAAAGTCGCCGGGCCCAGCCGCACCTACGCCGGGGTAGCCGCTGCCTTGGGCCCGGCTCCCACAACCCCGGCTGCGACGTCGACCCCCTTCAGGCACCTGACCAAACGCCTGGGGGTCAAGGCCTATCCCCACCCCAACATGACCATCGAGGCCTGCAGCAAGGCCATGGCTAGTGTGGTCGGCCCACTGGCCATCGTCGCTGCGGCCCGCATGTACGGGAAGGCCGTATTTTTCCTGAGGACCGAGCAGGCGGTCCACCTGGCCGTGGAGAGGGGGCTCGCTGTGGGCGGGACACATTTGCCCGTCGACCCTCTGGAGGTTACGGCCCAGAGGGTCGTGATCTCTAACGTCCCGCCCTTCATTGCCAGCGAGCTCCTCCTCCCCCACCTCAACACCCTGGGGGAGATCCGGTCGGGTGTCCAGCCGCTCCTGCTCGGTCTGAAGGACCCTGCCCTCCGACACGTTTACTCCTTCCGGCGCCAGGTGTTCATTTGCCTGGCCCGGGAGGAGGTCACCGAGGGCTCATTTACTGTCCTCCATGAGGGCGCGGCCTATCGCGCCTTCTGGACGGCGGACGGCGTGCGGTGCCACCTGTGCCGCGAGGTAGGGCACATACGAAAAAACTGCCCCGCCCAGAAAGCCGCCCAGCCCACACCAATGGCTGACGGTGGTGCCGCCGCACCCACTCCCCCTCCCCCGAAGTCAACACCACAGGCCCCGGCACCGGAGGCTAAGCCAGAGGCTCCCAATGCTCCAGCCTCCGGCAGGGAGGGGGGTGGGCGTCCGGCAGGCCAGAAGGCGCAGAGAAAGACGCGACGCGTCAAGCCCGCCCATGGGGAGACCACCCTATCCCCTTCCCCGGAACCTAGCCCACGACCTACCCCGCCCCGGCACGACAATGCCCCTGCGGCCGTGCCAGCGTCGCCCCGGCGCGGGACCCCTGACCCTCAAACCCCCGAACCTGTACCTGACCCTGACCCCAATGACACTACACCCACTCCCCACCCCGATGGAGAAACCCCTCGGGCTTTAACACCTGGCCCGGGGGCCCCCGAGCCCGAGCCCTGCCCAACCCAGCCACGCCCTGGCACTAACCTGGGGGAGGCCACCGCTGTTCCGCCTCCTGCAACGGCCGTGTCTCCGGGCCCCGGAGAGGGAACTAGGCCCCTGCCCCGCCCACCCTCACCTGATAAACCGGGGGTGGGGAAGGAAGTGACACGGCTGGCCCTCCCCACCCTGGCCACGCCCCCTGTCTTCCCCCAGCCATTCGTATTCCGGGAAAGGCTGGGGGGAGGGACCCCGGGCCCCATGACCACCGAGGCGGGCGGGGAGGGGAAGGCCCAGAAATCCCCCCCGGTCTCTCTGGGGAAGAGGCACCGGCCCTTGGAGGGGAGGGACTCTCCTGCAGCGCGCCGGCGGCGCTGCCCCTCTCCGGGGGACGAGCCAACGGTGCCCCTCGACTGTCCCGCACCGCGGCCCGACTCGCCCAAACCCCTGGGGGCTACAGCAGGGCCTCCTGCTGCCTTGACTCCTCCGGCCCCTGGGGAGGACCTCGATGACCACGAGGGCCGTGGTGCGGGCGACGACGGAGGACCCTCTGCTGGGTCGTCGAGCGGTGGAGGGGAGGAGGGTGTTATCCTCGCTCCTCCCTCCCAGACTGTTTTTCCGGGGGCCTTGGCCCTGGGGGATGACCTTTTCCTGGGGGATGACCTTTTCCCCGAGGAGCCAGGCGTCCCGGTGTCGGGAGAGGAGCGGGGCCCCGAGCCTCTGCCGCCCGACGACCCGAACTCGGGGCGTTCCGGGAAGGGGTGCGTCGAGGAAGGTACCGCCGGTGACCCTGGGGGTGGGGTCGCCGGGGGTTTGAGGCCGGTTGGCGGCGCCGGACCAGCCCCCATTCTCTCGGTGGGGGAGGGGTCGGTGACCGAGGGCGACCTCCCGGAGGAGGGTTCGGGATCGGTGGCGGACACCGGGGACGACGCGGACTCCGTCTGCAGTGACTTTTTTGAGTCCCGGGTGCCCCCCACCGATCTCTCCCTCATCCCCCTCGAGGAACTCCGGGAATTTGTCGAGGAAACTCGGAGTCGCCGGGATAGAGCCCAACTGGCGCTCGACCGCTGGAGCTCTTTTGAGAAAGTTTACTGGTCGGCCCTCGCTGCCCGCCAGGCGCCTGGGCTCGATGTCAATGAGCGAAAGCGAGTCAGGAACTTCCTGGGAGCACTCCTGGTGAGGGCGAGGGACTTCAGTGCCCCTCCCTCGTCCTCCCTGTAAATATATACACGGGTTTGTTAATTGTACTGGTGGTGGTTGCACAACGCTTCCGACATGGAGACAACTATAGCCAGCCTCAACATCAACGGCAGCAGGGAGTCGCAGCGCAGATTCCAGACCCTCTCGGTCCTTCGGGACGGGAGGTATGCGGTGTGCTTCCTGCAAGAAACCCACACTACCCCGGGAGACGAAGCCACCTGGCTCCTGGAGTGGCGAGGGGGGGTCTACATGAGTCACCTCACCCGCAGATCTGGCGGGGTGGCTATCCTGTTGGCCCCGCATTTTCAGCCGGAGATCTTGGGGGTCAGGGAGCCAGTGCCAGGCCGTTTGCTTCACCTGACGGTTCGGCTGGGGGGCGCGGTGCTTCACTTGGTGAACGTCTACGCTCCCCCGGCCGGGCCGAGGCAAGCGAGCTTCTTCCAAGAAGTGTCCGCTCATCTCGCTTCCATCGACGAGGGCCAGTGCGTCGTCCTCGGGGGAGATTTTAATTGCGTCCTCGAGGGCAGGGACCACGGCGGTGCCCGCACTGACCGCGCGTCAGGGAAGAGGTTGGGGGACTTGGTCAAGTCCTTCGACCTGGTGGACGTCTGGCGGAATCTCCATCCCGACTCCATCGCCTTCACCTTCGTGAGGCCTGGGGTCGGAGTGTCCAGAATCGACCGCCTGTACGTTTCGCGGGCGTACGCCTCCTGTTTCCCGAAGGCCTCCATGCGGCAGGTGTCGTGCACGGACCACCACCTGGTGTGGGCGGAACTCCTTCCGTTCGGCGCCAGGCTCGGCTCCGCGTACTGGCACTTTAACAACCTGCTGCTGGAGGACGAGCGGTTCCGGGACTCGTTTCGTCGCTTCTGGGCCGGCTGGAGAAGGAAGCGGGGAAGCTTCCCCTCCCTGAGGCTATGGTGGGACGTGGGCAAGGCTCACGTCCGCGTCTTCTGTCAGGAGTACGCGAGGGGGTCGACGAAGAGGCGGAAATCCAGGATCGGGGAGTTGGAGAGGGAGTTGCTCGACCTGGAGTCACGCCTCGGTCAGCCCGACGCGGACCCGGCCCTGCGCGGGGTGTACGAAGAGAAGAAGGCCGCGCTCCGGGACCTGCAGCTCGTCGGGGCTCGGGGCGCGTACGTGAGGTCGCGGATCCAGCTCCTCCAGGACCTGGACCGCGGCTCCCCCTTCTTCTACTCGCTGGAAAAAAGGCGTGGCACCCGTCAGCAGCTCCTTGTGCTGCTGGCCGACGACGGGTCCCTCGTCTCGGATCCGGAGGGCGTCAGGGCCCACGTCCGAAACTATTACACAGCCCTGTTCTCTCCGGATCCGTCCAGCGAGGATGCTCGCAGAGTTCTGTGGGAGGACCTGCCGCAGCTCGGCCCGGAGGACGCCGGAAGGCTCGACGCTCCCGTCACTTTGGAGGAGCTGACCGGCGCCCTCGACCGGCTCTCGAGGGGCAAAACCCCGGGGCTGGACGGGCTGACTGTGGAGTTCTTCAGGGCGTTCTGGGACGTCCTGGGGAGCGACTACGCACAGGTCCTGGGGGAGTGTTTAAATGCCGGACAGCTGCCCCTTTCTTGGCGCAGGGCGGTCATCGTCCTGCTGCCAAAGAAGGGGGACCTTCGTTCCTTAAAGAACTGGCGTCCGGTCTCCCTCCTCGGCACGGATTACAAAATCTTCGCCAGGGTGTTGTCTTCTCGCCTGGCCTCCGTGCTGGCCCACATGATCCACCCGGACCAGTCCTACACGGTCCCGGGCCGGAGGATACACGATAACGTCCACCTGGTCCGGGACCTGATCCATTTCTGTCGACGGGCTGGTCTGCCGAGCGCCTTCCTGTCTCTCGACCAGGAGAAGGCGTTCGACAGGGTCGATCACGAGTACCTGCTCGGGACTCTGCGGGCATTCGGGTTCGGGGCGCAGTTCGTCGCCCGGATCCGACTTTTGTACGCCGCCGCAGAGTGTCTGGTTAAAGTTAACGGGTCCCTGACGGCGCCCCTTCGCTTCGGGAGAGGAGTGCGTCAAGGCTGCCCCCTGTCCGGCCAGCTGTATTCCCTGTGCGTGGAGCCTTTCCTGCGCCTCTTGCGGAGGAGGTTGTCGGGGCTGGTTCTGCGCGGCGCGGGCACGGGGGTGGTCCTCTCGGCCTACGCCGACGACGTGCTCCTCACTTTCACCGACCCGGCTGACCTGGGGAGGATGCGCGAGTGCCAGGCCGTGTACTCGGCGGCGTCTTCCGCCAGGATCAACTGGGCCAAATGTTCCGGACTACTGGTCGGCCCGTGGCGGGTGGACTCTCTGCCGGAGGAGTTACGGGGGTTCAGCTGGAGTACCACCCATCTCCTCTACCTGGGGGTCTACCTCAGCCCGGCTGAGGAATCCTGGCCGGCCAACTGGCAGGAGCTGGAGGCCAAAGTCTCGGCTCGCCTAGGCCGCTGGACAGGACTGCTCCGAGTGCTATCTTACAGGAGTCGAGTGCTGGTCATAAACCAGCTGGTGGCCGCCATGCTGTGGTACCGGCTGGTCACTTTGGTCCCTCCTCTTGGCTTTGTCGCTGGCATCCAGAGAACGTTGGTCGATTTCTTCTGGGACAAAAAGATGCACTGGGTCGCCGCGCAGGCTCTGAGTCTCCCTATTGAGGAGGGCGGTCAGTCGCTGGTGTGCGCCCGCACCCAGGTCGCGACGTTCCGCCTTCAGACCTTGCGGCGATACCTTTACGTCGAGCCTCCTCCTAGATGGTGCGCCCTGGCGACGTATTTTTTCCGCCAGGTGCGTAACCTCAACTACGACACGCAGCTCCTGTTCGTCGACCGTGACGGTTTGGAGGTCGCCCTCAAGACGCTGCCTGTCTTTTACCAGGACCTGATCACTGTCTGGAACATGGTCGAATCGCGTCGCGCCTACCCTCCGGCTGGAGTAGCGGCTGTCGTCAGGGAGCCGTTGCTCAGGAATCCGCACCTCCGTACTCGCGGGTTCGAGTGGCTGTCGGAGGAGAGGGCCGCGGCGGCGAGGGTGACCAGGGTCGGGGACGTGCTGGGTGCCGGGGGCCTGGGCTGGACGCTGCCGCAGGACATAGCAGGCAGGGCGGCGGTAGACGTCCAGTACGTGGCCACCGCCATCCGACGCCTCAAAACGGCGGTGCTCGGACCCGACGTAGTACACCAGTTGGAGGACGCTCAGGTGTGCGGTGGGATCCCGTCCGAGCTCACCCCAGCCCGGACGGAATTTCACATTGGCCCCAAGGTCCCGTACTTCCCGCGGGAGCCTGTGCCCCACAACCTGAGCCGCCTCCGAAATTTTAACTTTGTTTCGTTTAGGGAGGTGAACAGGAGAGCCCTGTACAGACTGCTGCTGCACACCGTCCACCTCTTCTCCCTCATCCACCGTCCGGACACGCCTTGGCGTGCCCATTTGCCACCGGGCGGTGGGGATCCCCAGTGGAGGGCTCTCTACGCGGGAGTCCTCCCCCTTTCTCTCGGGGATCTGGGGTGGAGGGTGCTGCACGCAGCAGTCCCCTGCAACCGCAGATTGCGGTGGTTCACGGACACCCAGCCCAACTGCTTGTTCTGTGGCGCTGTGGAGTCCGTGGACCACGTCTATATTGGGTGTGGGCGTTTGCACTCCCTTTTTGATTTCCTTAAAAACCTTCTCCTCTGTTTTTGGCTGCACTTCAGTCCCACGCTCCTGATCTTTGGGCACCCGGTACGGAGGAAGGAGGGCAGGTCTGAAGACCTCCTCGTGGGTCTGCTCCTGGGCCTGGCCAAACTGGCCATCAACAGGTCCAGGCAGCGGGCCGTGGAGGGGGTCGTTAGGGCCGACTGCCTGCCCCTCTTCCGCGGTTACGTTAGAGCCCGGGTGTCCTTGGAGAAGGAGCACGCGGTGTCCACCAACACCCTGGAGTTGTTCAGGGAGAGGTGGGCGCCGCAGGGTGTGGAGTGCATTATTTCTCCCTCCAACTCTATTTTGATTTAGTCCCTACCCTCCCCTTCACTGTTTTGATCACACAGCACTGTCCCTTGCTGTGAAGGGCAGTGTTTGTCACTGGCCACCCGGGTGTTTTCCTATCTTCCTGGTGGTGGAAATTGAATAAAGAGTGGTGCACTTTGTGTCTTTCACTGTGTCTCACACCTGCACACACACACCATGGGTGCTGGGGATAAAATAAGCACTACTGCACTTAGGTGGTAGTGTGGGGGTTAAATAAAAAAAAAAAAAAAAAAAAAAAAAATAAATCCCCCCCGGTCTCTCTGGGGAAGAGGCACCGGCCAAAAAAAAAGAGAAAAAAAAAAAAAAAAAAAAAAAAATAAATCCCCCCCCGGTCTCTCTGGGGAAGAGGCACCGGCCCTCGGAGGGGAGGGACTCTCCTGCAGCGCGCCGGCGGGAGTGAGTGACTGTCTGTGTGCTGGGACTCTCCTCCGCTATCGCCGAAGGAAGGAAGAAAAAAAAGAAAGAAAGAAAGAAAAGAAGAAGAAGAAGAAGAAGAAGAGGCAGGAGGTGGGAGCCTTTTTGGTCTGGCTCCTGGTCTCGGAGCTGCGGCCTAGGCCTCGCCACCGCAGGTCTCTGGGGCTCTGCCCGGACCTGTCTCGGCTGTTGCTGCTTGGGGCCTGCCTCCAATACAGCCTGGGACTTGCCTTGGGGCCCCTCGCGGGACCTCCACCGCTGCTGCTGTGGTCTGAGGCCTGCCTCCGCAACTGCTGCCTGGGACTCGGCTTGGGGCTGCCTGGGACTTGCCTTGGGGACTCTCTCCAACAGGTCTGCCCCCACCACTGCAACCGAGGGGACTTCCCAGGACTCGCCAGAGGCCTGCCTCCACCGCTGCTGCCTGGGACTCGCCTTGGGCCCATCTCCACCACTACTGCCTGGGACTTGCCTCGGGGACTCTCCCCAACAGGTCTGCCCCCACCACTGCGACCGAGGGCTTACCTTGGACTCGCCCGAGGTCCGCTTCTGCCACCGCTGTCGCTGCCTGGGACTTGCCTCTGGCGACTCGCCTCGGGCCCCTCCACCACTGCTGCTACCAGGGGCCCACCTCCACCGCTGCCTGGGGCCGAAGTACAAAGCGGCAGAATATGGCGAGCCCCAAAGTCGCCGGGCCCAGCCGCACCTACGCCGGGGTAGCCGCTGCCTTGGGCCCGGCTCCCACAACCCCGGCTGCGACGTCGACTCCCTTCAGGCACCTGACCAAACGCCTGGGGGTCAAGGCCTATCCCCACCCCAACATGACCATCGAGGCCTGCAGCAAGGCCATGGCTAGTGTGGTCGGCCCACTGGCCATCGTCGCTGCGGCCCGCATGTACGGGAAGGCCGTATTTTTCCTGAGGACCGAGCAGGCGGTCCACCTGGCCGTGGAGAGGGGGCTCGCTGTGGGCGGGACACATTTGCCCGTCGACCCTCTGGAGGTTACGGCCCAGAGGGTCGTGATCTCTAACGTCCCGCCCTTCATTGCCAGCGAGCTCCTCCTCCCCCACCTCAACACCCTGGGGGAGATCCGGTCGGGTGTCCAGCCGCTCCTGCTCGGTCTGAAGGACCCTGCCCTCCGACACGTTTACTCCTTCCGGCGCCAGGTGTTCATTTGCCTGGCCCGGGAGGAGGTCACCGAGGGCTCATTTACTGTCCTCCATGAGGGCGCGGCCTATCGCGCCTTCTGGACGGCGGACGGCGTGCGGTGCCACCTGTGCCGCGAGGTAGGGCACATACGAAAAAACTGCCCCGCCCAGAAAGCCGCCCAGCCCACACCAATGGCTGACGGTGGTGCCGCCGCACCCACTCCCCCTCCCCCGAAGTCAACACCACAGGCCCCGGCACCGGAGGCTAAGCCAGAGGCTCCCAATGCTCCAGCCTCTGGCAGGGAGGGGGGTGAGCGTCCGGCAGGCCAGAAGGCGCAGAGAAAGACGCGACGCGTCAAGCCCGCCCATGGGGAGACCACCCTATCCCCTTCCCCGGAACCTAGCCCACGACCTACCCCGCCCCGGCACGACAATGCCCCTGCGGCCGTGCCAGCGTCGCCCCGGCGCGGGACCCCTGACCCTCAAACCCCCGAACCTGTACCTGACCCTGACCCCAATGACACTACACCCACTCCCCACCCCGATGGAGAAACCCCTCGGGCTTTAACACCTGGCCCGGGGGCCCCCGAGCCCGAGCCCTGCCCAACCCAGCCACGCCCTGGCACTAACCTGGGGGAGGCCACCGCTGTTCCGCCTCCTGCAACGGCCGTGTCTCCGGGCCCCGGAGAGGGAACTAGGCCCCTGCCCCGCCCACCCTCACCTGATAAACCGGGGGTGGGGAAGGAAGTGACACGGCTGGCCCTCCCCGCCCTGGCCACGCCCCCTGTCTTCCCCCAGCCATTCGTATTCCGGGAAAGGCTGGGGGGAGGGACCCCGGGCCCCATGACCACCGAGGCGGGCGGGGAGGGGAAGGCCCAGAAATCCCCCCCGGTCTCTCTGGGGAAGAGGCACCGGCCCTTGGAGGGGAGGGACTCTCCTGCAGCGCGCCGGCGGCGCTGCCCCTCTCCGGGGGACGAGCCAACGGTGCCCCTCGACTGTCCCGCACCGCGGCCCGACTCGCCCAAACCCCTGGGGGCTACAGCAGGGCCTCCTGCTGCCTTGACTCCTCCGGCCCCTGGGGAGGACCTCGATGACCACGAGGGCCGTGGTGCGGGCGACGACGGAGGACCCTCTGCTGGGTCGTCGAGCGGTGGAGGGGAGGAGGGTGTTATCCTCACTCCTCCCTCCCAGACTGTTTTTCCGGGGGCCTTGGCCCTGGGGGATGACCTTTTCCTGGGGGATGACCTTTTCCCCGAGGAGCCAGGCGTCCCGGTGTCGGGAGAGGAGCGGGGCCCCGAGCCTCTGCCGCCCGACGACCCGAACTCGGGGCGTTCCGGGAAGGGGTGCGTCGAGGAAGGTACCGCCGGTGACCCTGGGGGTGGGGTCGCCGGGGGTTTGAGGCCGGTTGGCGGCGCCGGACCAGCCCCCATTCTCTCGGTGGGGGAGGGGTCGGTGACCGAGGGCGACCTCCCGGAGGAGGGTTCGGGATCGGTGGCGGACACCGGGGACGACGCGGACTCCGTCTGCAGTGACTTTTTTGAGTCCCGGGTGCCCCCCACCGATCTCTCCCTCATCCCCCTCGAGGAACTCCGGGAATTTGTCGAGGAAACTCGGAGTCGCCGGGATAGAGCCCAACTGGCGCTCGACCGCTGGAGCTCTTTTGAGAAAGTTTACTGGTCGGCCCTCGCTGCCCGCCAGGCGCCTGGGCTCGATGTCAATGAGCGAAAGCGAGTCAGGAACTTCCTGGGGGCACTCCTGGTGAGGGCGAGGGACTTCAGTGCCCCTCCCTCGTCCTCCCTGTAAATATATACACGGGTTTGTTAATTGTACTGGTGGTGGTTGCACAACGCTTCCGACATGGAGACAACTATAGCCAGCCTCAACATCAACGGCAGCAGGGAGTCGCAGCGCAGATTCCAGACCCTCTCGGTCCTTCGGGACGGGAGGTATGCGGTGTGCTTCCTGCAAGAAACCCACACTACCCCGGGAGACGAAGCCACCTGGCTCCTGGAGTGGCGAGGGGGGGTCTACATGAGTCACCTCACCCGCAGATCTGGCGGGGTGGCTATCCTGTTGGCCCCGCATTTTCAGCCGGAGATCTTGGGGGTCAGGGAGCCAGTGCCAGGCCGTTTGCTTCACCTGACGGTTCGGCTGGGGGGCGCGGTGCTTCACTTGGTGAACGTCTACGCTCCCCCGGCCGGGCCGAGGCAAGCGAGCTTCTTCCAAGAAGTGTCCGCTCATCTCGCTTCCATCGACGAGGGCCAGTGCGTCGTCCTCGGGGGAGATTTTAATTGCGTCCTCGAGGGCAGGGACCACGGCGGTGCCCGCACTGACCGCGCGTCAGGGAAGAGGTTGGGGGACTTGGTCAAGTCCTTCGACCTGGTGGACGTCTGGCGGAATCTCCATCCCGACTCCATCGCCTTCACCTTCGTGAGGCCTGGGGTCGGAGTGTCCAGAATCGACCGCCTGTACGTTTCGCGGGCGTACGCCTCCTGTTTCCCGAAGGCCTCCATGCGGCAGGTGTCGTGCACGGACCACCACCTGGTGTGGGCGGAACTCCTTCCGTTCGGCGCCAGGCTCGGCTCCGCGTACTGGCACTTTAACAACCTGCTGCTGGAGGACGAGCGGTTCCGGGACTCGTTTCGTCGCTTCTGGGCCGGCTGGAGAAGGAAGCGGGGAAGCTTCCCCTCCCTGAGGCTATGGTGGGACGTGGGCAAGGCTCACGTCCGCGTCTTCTGTCAGGAGTACGCGAGGGGGTCGACGAAGAGGCGGAAATCCAGGATCGGGGAGTTGGAGAGGGAGTTGCTCGACCTGGAGTCACGCCTCGGTCAGCCCGACGCGGACCCGGCCCTGCGCGGGGTGTACGAAGAGAAGAAGGCCGCGCTCCGGGACCTGCAGCTCGTCGGGGCTCGGGGCGCGTACGTGAGGTCGCGGATCCAGCTCCTCCAGGACCTGGACCGCGGCTCCCCCTTCTTCTACTCGCTGGAAAAAAGGCGTGGCACCCGTCAGCAGCTCCTTGTGCTGCTGGCCGACGACGGGTCCCTCGTCTCGGATCCGGAGGGCGTCAGGGCCCACGTCCGAAACTATTACACAGCCCTGTTCTCTCCGGATCCGTCCAGCGAGGATGCTCGCAGAGTTCTGTGGGAGGACCTGCCGCAGCTCGGCCCGGAGGACGCCGGAAGGCTCGACGCTCCCGTCACTTTGGAGGAGCTGACCGGCGCCCTCGACCGGCTCTCGAGGGGCAAAACCCCGGGGCTGGACGGGCTGACTGTGGAGTTCTTCAGGGCGTTCTGGGACGTCCTGGGGAGCGACTACGCACAGGTCCTGGGGGAGTGTTTAAATGCCGGACAGCTGCCCCTTTCTTGGCGCAGGGCGGTCATCGTCCTGCTGCCAAAGAAGGGGGACCTTCGTTCCTTAAAGAACTGGCGTCCGGTCTCCCTCCTCGGCACGGATTACAAAATCCTCGCCAGGGTGTTGTCTTCTCGCCTGGCCTCCGTGCTGGCCCACATGATCCACCCGGACCAGTCCTACACGGTCCCGGGCCGGAGGATACACGATAACGTCCACCTGGTCCGGGACCTGATCCATTTCTGTCGACGGGCTGGTCTGCCGAGCGCCTTCCTGTCTCTCGACCAGGAGAAGGCGTTCGACAGGGTCGATCACGAGTACCTGCTCGGGACTCTGCGGGCATTCGGGTTCGGGGCGCAGTTCGTCGCCCGGATCCGACTTTTGTACGCCGCCGCAGAGTGTCTGGTTAAAGTTAACGGGTCCCTGACGGCGCCCCTTCGCTTCGGGAGAGGAGTGCGTCAAGGCTGCCCCCTGTCCGGCCAGCTGTATTCCCTGTGCGTGGAGCCTTTCCTGCGCCTCTTGCGGAGGAGGTTGTCGGGGCTGGTTCTGCGCGGCGCGGGCACGGGGGTGGTCCTCTCGGCCTACGCCGACGACGTGCTCCTCACTTTCACCGACCCGGCTGACCTGGGGAGGATGCGCGAGTGCCAGGCCGTGTACTCGGCGGCGTCTTCCGCCAGGATCAACTGGGCCAAATGTTCCGGACTACTGGTCGGCCCGTGGCGGGTGGACTCTCTGCCGGAGGAGTTACGGGGGTTCAGCTGGAGTACCACCCATCTCCTCTACCTGGGGGTCTACCTCAGCCCGGCTGAGGAATCCTGGCCGGCCAACTGGCAGGAGCTGGAGGCCAAAGTCTCGGCTCGCCTAGGCCGCTGGACAGGACTGCTCCGAGTGCTATCTTACAGGAGTCGAGTGCTGGTCATAAACCAGCTGGTGGCCGCCATGCTGTGGTACCGGCTGGTCACTTTGGTCCCTCCTCTTGGCTTTGTCGCTGGCATCCAGAGAACGTTGGTCGATTTCTTCTGGGACAAAAAGATGCACTGGGTCGCCGCGCAGGCTCTGAGTCTCCCTATTGAGGAGGGCGGTCAGTCGCTGGTGTGCGCCCGCACCCAGGTCGCGACGTTCCGCCTTCAGACCTTGCGGCGATACCTTTACGTCGAGCCTCCTCCTAGATGGTGCGCCCTGGCGACGTATTTTTTCCGCCAGGTGCGTAACCTCAACTACGACACGCAGCTCCTGTTCGTCGACCGTGACGGTTTGCAGGTCGCCCTCAAGACGCTGCCTGTCTTTTACCAGGACCTGATCACTGTCTGGAACATGGTCGAATCGCGTCGCGCCTACCCTCCGGCTGGAGTAGCGGCTGTCGTCAGGGAGCCGTTGCTCAGGAATCCGCACCTCCGTACTCGCGGGTTCGAGTGGCTGTCGGAGGAGAGGGCCGCGGCGGCGAGGGTGACCAGGGTCGGGGACGTGCTGGGTGCCGGGGGCCTGGGCTGGACGCTGCCGCAGGACATAGCAGGCAGGGCGGCGGTAGACGTCCAGTACGTGGCCACCGCCATCCGACGCCTCAAAACGGCGGTGCTCGGACCCGACGTAGTACACCAGTTGGAGGACGCTCAGGCGTGCGGTGGGATCCCGTCCGAGCTCACCCCAGCCCGGACGGAATTTCACATTGGCCCCAAGGTCCCGTACTTCCCGCGGGAGCCTGTGCCCCACAACCTGAGCCGCCTCCGAAATTTTAACTTTGTTTCGTTTAGGGAGGTGAACAGGAGAGCCCTGTACAGACTGCTGCTGCACACCGTCCACCTCTTCTCCCTCATCCACCGTCCGGACACGCCTTGGCGTGCCCATTTGCCACCGGGCGGTGGGGATCCCCAGTGGAGGGCTCTCTACGCGGGAGTCCTCCCCCTTTCTCTCGGGGATCTGGGGTGGAGGGTGCTGCACGCAGCAGTCCCCTGCAACCGCAGATTGCGGTGGTTCACGGACTCCCAGCCCAACTGCTTGTTCTGTGGCGCTGTGGAGTCCGTGGACCACGTGTATATTGGGTGTGGGCGTTTGCACTCCCTTTTTGATTTTCTGAAAAACCTTCTCCTCTGTTTTTGGCTGCACTTCAGTCCCACGCTCCTGATCTTTGGGCACCCGGTACGGAGGAAGGAGGGCAGGTCTGAAGACCTCCTCGTGGGTCTGCTCCTGGGCCTGGCCAAACTGGCCATCAACAGGTCCAGGCAGCGGGCCGTGGAGGGGGTCGTTAGGGCCGACTGCCTGCCCCTCTTCCGCGGTTACGTTAGAGCCCGGGTGTCCTTGGAGAAGGAGCACGCGGCGTCGACCAACACCCTGGAGTTGTTCAGGGAGAGGTGGGCGCCGCAGGGAGTGGAGTGCATCATTTCTCCCTCCAATTCTATTTTGATTTAGTCCCTACCCTCCCCTTCACTGTTTTGATCACACAGCACTGTCCTTTGATGTGAAGGGCAGTGTTTGTCACTGGCCACCCGGGTGTTTTCCTGTCTTCCTGGTGGTGGAAACTGAATAAAGATTCGTGCACTTTGTGTCTTTCACTGTGTCTCACACCTGCGCACACACACACCATGGGTGCTGGGGATAAAATAAGCACTACCGCACTTAGGTGGTAGTGTGGGGGAAAAAAAGAAAAAAAAAAGAGAAAAAAAAAGAAAAAAAAAAGAAAAAAAAAAGAAAAAAAAAAGAGAAAAAAAAGAGAAAAAAAAGAGAAAAAAAAGAGAAAAAAAAGAGAAAAAAAAGAGAAAAAAAAGAGAAAAAAAAGAGAAAAAAAAGAGAAAAAAAAGAGAAAAAAAAGAGAAAAAAAAACTCCCCCCTGCCTGCCTGGGGAAGAGGCACCAGCCCTTGGAGGAGAGAGACACTCCAGCAGCGCACAGCTGCCGCTGCCGCCCCTCTCCAGGGGACGAGCCAACGGTGCCTCTTGACTGTCCTGCACTGTGGCCCGACCTACCAAAACCCCCGGGGGCTATAGCAGGGCCTCCAAAAAAAAAAAAAGAAAAAAAAAAAAAAATAAATATATACGGGTTTGTTAATTGTACCGGTGGTGGTTGCACAAAGCTTCCGACATGGAGACGACTATAGCCAGCCTCAACATCAACGGCAGCAGGGAGTCGCAGTGCAGATTCCAGACCCTCTCGGTCCTTCAGGACGGGAGGTATGCGGTGTGCTTCCTGCAAGAAACCCACACTACCCCGGGAGACGAAGCCACCTGGCTCCTGGAGTGGCGAGGGGGGGTCTACATGAGTCACCTCACCCGCAGATCTGGCGGGGTGGCTATCCTGTTGGCCCCGCATTTTCAGCCGGAGATCTTGGGGGTCAGGGAGCCGGTGCCAGGCCGTTTGCTTCACCTGACGGTTCGGCTGGGGGGCGCGGTGCTTCACTTGGTGAACGTATACGCTCCCCTGGCCGGGCCGAGGCAAACGAGCTTCTTCGAAGAAGTGTCCGCTCATCTCGCTTCCATCGACGAGAACCAGTGCGTCGTCCTCGGGGGAGATTTTAACTGCGTCCTCGAGGGCAGGGACCACGGCGGTGCCCGCACTGGCTGCGCGTCGGGGAGGAGGTTGGGGGACTTGGTCAAGTCCTTCGACCTGGTGGACGTCTGGCGGAATCTCCATCCCGACTCCATCGCCTTCACCTTCGTGAGGCCTGGGGTCGGAGCGTCCAGAATCGACCGCCTGTACGTTTCGCGGGCGTACGCCTCCTGTTTTCCGAAGGCCTCCACGCGGCAGGTGTCGTGCACGGACCATCACCTGGTGTGGGCGGAACTCCTTCCGTTCGGCGCCAGGCTCGGCTCCGCGTATTGGCACTTTAACAACCTGCTGCTGGAGGACGAGCGGTTCCGGGACTCGTTTCGTCGTTTCTGGGCCGGCTGGAGAAGGAAGCGGGGAAGCTTCCCCTCCCTGAGGCTATGGTGGGACGTGGGCAAGGCTCACGTCCACGTCTTCTGTCAGGAGTACGCGAGGGGGTCGACGAAGAGGCGGAAATCCAGGATCCGGGAGTTGGAGAGGGAGTTGCTCGACCTGGAGTCACGCCTCGGTCAGCCCGACGCGGACCCGGCCCTGCGCGGGGCGTACGAAGAGAAGAAGGCCGCGCTCCGGGACCTGCAGCTCGTCGGGGCTCGGGGCGCGTACGTGAGGT
The DNA here is from genome assembly GCF_037043375.1 of Chiloscyllium plagiosum. NCBI lineage: Eukaryota > Metazoa > Chordata > Chondrichthyes > Orectolobiformes > Hemiscylliidae > Chiloscyllium > Chiloscyllium plagiosum. The sequence continues at coordinate 4,234,127 of NW_028270174.1, forward strand.
CGCGGATCCAGCTCCTCCAGGACCTGGACCGCGGCTCCCCCTTCTTCTACTCGCTGGAAAAAAGGCGTGGCACCCGTCAGCAGCTCCTTGTGCTGCTGGCCGACGACGGGTCCCTCGTCTCGGATCCGGAGGGAGTCAGGGCCCACGTCCGGAACTATTACACGGCTCTGTTCTCTCCGGATCCGTCCAGCGAGGATGCTCGCAGAGTTCTGTGGGAGGACCTGCCGCAGCTCAGCCCGGAGGACGCCGGAAGGCTCGACGCTCCCGTCACCTTAGAGGAGCTGACCGGCGCCCTCGACCGGCTCTCGAGGGGCAAAACCCCGGGGCTGGACGGGCTGACTGTGGAGTTCTTCAGGGCGTTCTGGGACGTCCTGGGGAGCGACTACGCACAGGTCCTGGGGGAGTGCCTAAATGCCGGACTGCTGCCCCTTTCTTGGCGCAGGGCAGTCATCGTCCTGCTGCCAAAGAAGGGGGACCTTCGTTCTTTGAAGAACTGGCGTCCGGTCTCCCTCCTCAGCACGGATTACAAAATCTTTGCCAGGGTGTTGTCTTCTCGCCTGGCCTCCGTGCTGGCCCACATGATTCACCCGGACCAGTCCTACACGGTCCCGGGCCGGAGGATACACGATAACGTCCACCTGGTCCGGGACCTGATCCATTTCTGTCGACGGGCTGGTCTGCCGAGCGCCTTCCTGTCTCTCGACCAGGAGAAGGCGTTCGACAGGGTCGATCACGAGTACCTGCTCGGGACTCTGCGGGCATTCGGGTTCGGGACGCAGTTCGTCGCCCGGATCCGACTTTTGTACGCCGCCGCAGAGTGTCTGGTTAAAGTTAACGGGTCCCTGACGGCGCCCCTTCGCTTCGGGAGAGGAGTGCGTCAAGGCTGCCCCCTGTCCGGCCAGCTGTATTCCCTGTGCGTGGAGCCTTTCCTGCGCCTCTTGCGGAGGAGGTTGTCGGGGCTGGTTCTGCGCGGCGCGGGCACGGGGGTGGTCCTCTCGGCCTACGCCGACGACGTGCTCCTCACTTTCACCGACCCGGCTGACCTGGGGAGGATGCGCGAGTGCCAGGCCGTGTACTCGGCGGCGTCTTCCGCCAGGATCAACTGGGCCAAATGTTCCGGACTACTGGTCGGCCCGTGGCGGGTGGACTCTCTGCCGGAGGAGTTACGGGGGTTCAGCTGGAGTACCACCCATCTCCTCTACCTGGGGGTCTACCTCGGCCCGGCCGAGGAATCCTGGCCGGCCAACTGGCAGGAGCTGGAGGCCAAAGTCTCGGCTCGCCTAGGCCGCTGGACAGGACTGCTCCGAGTGCTATCTTACAGGAGTCGAGTGCTGGTCATAAACCAGCTGGTGGCCGCCATGCTGTGGTACCGGCTGGTCACTTTGGTCCCTCCTCCTGGCTTTGTCGCTGACATCCAGAGAACGTTGGTCGATTTCTTCTGGGACAAAAAGATGCACTGGGTCGCCGCGCAGGTTCTGAGTCTCCCTATTGAGGAGGGCGGTCAGTCGCTGGTGTGCGCCCGCACCCAGGTCGCGACGTTCCGCCTTCAGACCTTGCGGCGATACCTTTACGTCGAGCCTCCTCCTAGGTGGTGTGCCCTGGCGACGTATTTTTTCCGCCAGGTGCGTAACCTCAACTACGACACGCAGCTCCTGTTCGTCGACCGTGACGGTTTGGAGGTCGCCCTCAAGACGCTGCCTGTCTTTTACCAGGACCTGATCACTGTCTGGAACATGGTCGAATCGCGTCGCGCCTACCCTCCGGCTGGAGTAGCGGCTGTCGTCAGGGAGCCGTTGCTCAGGAATCCGCACCTCCGTACTCGCGGGTTCGAGTGGCTGTCGGAGGGGAGGGCCGCGGCGGCGAGGGTGACCAGGGTCGGGGACGTGCTGGGTGCCGGGGGCCTGGGATGGACGCTGCCGCAGGACATAGCAGGCAGGGCAGCGGTAGACGTCCAGTACGTGGCCACCGCCATCCGACGCCTTAAAACGGCGGTGCTCGGACCCGACGTAGTGCACCAGTTGGAGGACGCTCAGGTGTGCGGTGGGATCCCGTCCGCGCTCACCCCAGCCCGGACGGAATTTCACATTGGCCCCAAGGTCCCGTACTTCCCGCGGGAGCCTGTGCCCCACAACCTGAGCCGCCTCCGAAATTTTAATTTTGTTTCGTTTAGTGAGATAAAAAGAAGAGCCCTGTACAGACTGCTGCTGCACACCATCCACCTCTTCTCCCTCATCCACCGTTCGGACACGCCTTGGCGTGCCCATTTGCCACCGGGCGGTGGGGATCCCCAGTGGAGGGCTCTCTACGTGGGAGTCCTCCCCCTTTCTCTCGGGGATCTGGAGTGGAGGGTGCTGCACGCAGCAGTCCCCTGCAACCGCAGATTGTGGTGGTTCACGGACTCCCAGCCCAACTGCTTGTTCTGTGGCGCTGTGGAGTCCGTGGACCACGTGTATATTGGGTGTGGGCGTTTGCACTCCCTTTTTGATTTCCTGAAAAACCTTCTCCTCTGTTTTTGGCTGCACTTCAGTCCCACGCTCCTGATCTTTGGGCACCCGGTACGGAGGAGGGAGTGCAGGTCTGAAGACCTCCTCGTGGGTCTGCTCCTGGGCCTGGCCAAACTGGCCATCAACAGGTCCAGGCAGCGGGCCGTGGAGGGGGTCGTTAGGGCCGACTGCCTGCCCCTCTTCCGCGGTTACGTTAGAGCCCGGGTGTCCTTGGAGAAGGAGCACGCGGTGTCCACCAACACCCTGGAGTTGTTTAGGGAGAGGTGGAGGGCGCTGCAGGGAGTGGAGTGCATCATTTCTCCCTCCAACTCTATTTTGATTTAGTCCCTACCCTCCCCTTCACTGTTTTGATCACACAGCACTGTCCCTTGATGTGAAGGGCAGTGCTTGTCACTGGCCACCCGGGTGTTTTCCTATCTTCCTGGTGGTGGAATTTGAATAAAGATTGGTGCACTTTGTGTCTTTCACTGTGTCTCACACCTGCACACACACACCATGGGTGCTGGGGATAAAATAAGCACTACCGCACTTAGGTGGTAGTGTGGGGGTTAAATTTAAAAAAAAAACTCGCATCCAACAGTTTCTCCGGCAGTGCATTTTAGACCCTAACTACTCCCTGGGTGAAAAAGTATTTTCTTGTCACATTTGCTCTTTTTGCAAATGGTTTAAATCTGTGCCCTCTTGTTGATGATATTTTCATTAGCAGGAACAGTTCCTCCCTATCATTTGTACAGACCTCTATGGAAACCTCTTTTAGATCACCTCTTAGCCTTTTATCTGCAGGGAAAACAGTCTCAATTTCTTTAATCGATCTTCTTAACAAAAGCACCACATCCCAGCAATCATTCTTATAAATCTCTTCTCCATTCTGTCGAGCTGTAATGACGCATACTCTGGTATATTCTCAGGTTCCTCGTCTCCTGAGCCACGTTTAGAATTGTACCCCATGTTTTATATTATCTGCCCATGTTCTCCACGTAAATGCATCACCTCACACTTCTCTGCATTGAAGCTCATCAGCCAACTATCTGCTCACTCCACCAAATTGTTTATGTCCTTATGGAGTTCTACACTGTCCTCTTCATTGTTTACAATTCTTCCCAGTTAAATCCATATATGTGGCAGGTACTCATGTGACTCAGCTAACATTGTCTTTCTCATATGCTGCAGGCAAGGATGCCCCGAAGCATGGCACATTGGCGAGACCAAGCCGATGCCATCACAACGGATGAATGGACACTGTGCAACAATCACTAGACAGGAGTGCTCCCTTCCCATCAGGGAAACACTTCAGAAGTCCAGGACATTCGGCCTCGGACCTCCGGGTGACTGTCCTCTAAGGCGGACCTCGAGGCAGGCAACAACGCAAAGAGGCCAAGCAGAGGCTGATAGCTAAGTTTGGTACTATGGGAATGGCCTCAACCGGGACCTTAGGTTCATGTCACACTACAGGTGACCCCACTGCACTACACACACACATATACACACACACACACACACACACACACACGAAAACACACCCTCTCTCATACACAAGCTCTCTCTCATGCACACCCACATGCACCCCCTTGCACTCACCCCCAAGCACACACCCTCTCACAGACTCATACCCCATCACACTCACACACATGCTTGACCAAGCTTACACATAAGTATACACACACTCTGTCACATGCACTCACAGACACACTCACATACACACACCCACTCTGTCTCTCCTGCACACACACACATTTTATTTTATGGGGTAAATTTGTATTTGCAGAGTTACATTTTATTTTGCTCAAAAACTGCATAAATCCATGTAAGATTCTGTAAGCCCCACTTTAAAAATAGAATTGACTCAACAGTGGTACAGACTTTACCTTTACACATTTAATGCATTGTCTGAGCTGAGATGACACTTATTATTAGATAAGCTGACGCCACCCTGAGAATGTAATTCTGGGGTTTACATACGAAAGAACCGAAACCACCGTATCCCATTCTAAAAGATGAAAGACTTAATCTGAATTTGTTTACGAACTGTAACCTGGTGTTGTGTGATTTTTAACTCTGTTGGACTATAACCTGGTGTTGTGTAATTTTTAACTTTGTCCAAGTTAAATCTCATCTGAAATTGTCTGCTGTATACCAAAAACCAAATAAATAATGTATTTCCAGAAATGGACATAATGCAGAATCTCTGGGGAAATTCACTACTAACCTTCTCCCAGCGTGAATATTATTCATTGACCATTACTCAGTGTTTCCTATCCCTCAGCCAGTTTTGTTTCCACATCGCTATTGCCCATCTTAATCCAGGACTGTAACTTTTCTCCAAAGTCTATTGTGGGGCACTATTTGGAAAGCCTTCTGTGAGTCTGTGTATACCACGTCAACTATGTTACCCTCATCAGCCTTACAGTTATCTCTTTAAATCACTCCACCAAATATAGTTGGACACTGTTTTCGCTTAGCAGCTCAATGCTGAATCTCCCTTAGCAACCCAAGGTATGTCTCGCAATGACCAATTCTGTAATAACATATTGTTTCTGGAAGCTCCTCCACTACTAAAGTTAAACTGACTGGTCTGTATTTACTGGGCTTCTCCTTACAACTTTCCTTGAACATGGCTGCAATGTTTGCAATTCTCCAGTGGGTCTGGCATCTCCAACAAGTCAAGAGAAGATTGCAAGATTATTGCCTGTTCCTGCAATTTTTCATTCTCAATTCCTGTTGCATCTATCCTTTCTGGATTCAGCTCTTCCTGACTCCACCATGCCAGTTTTAAGAGGCAACAGTCAATCCTACACTTTCTCCGTATTACATTTTGAATCCTTGAAATGGCAGTTTCTTTATCCAGCTCAAGGCCTGACTAGTATAGAGTCATAGATAGAGTCATAGAGATGTACAGCATGGAAACAGACCCTTCGGTCCAACCCGTCCATGCCGACCAGATATCCCAACCCAATCTAGTCCCATTTGCCAGCACCCGGCCCATATCCCTCCAAACCCTTCCTATTCATATACCCATCCAGATGCCTTTTAAATGTTGCAATTGTATCAAACTACCTCAGGAATCACAAACACATCTGTTACATTAGTGCAGTGAAATGTTCCCAGTCCCCTGGGTTCACTCAGACAATCCTTTCGATTGGCCAGGGCCTGTTGCTCCTTGGTTTCTCTTCTCTAAATACTTTCATTCAATTGAGGGAGGCACAGAGCAGCTGGTTCACTATTTATAAAGACTCTAGGTTATTGGTTCAAAGGAAAAACTTACAGCAACTGGTGAAGGAGGATAAACAGGCTTTCTTCAGAATTTAGGGTTTTATCTTTCTGCAGACACAGCAGCACCACCTCCCCTTCAGAGGTCCAAAGGCTTCTGGCCATAACGTTCATACCCACAAGCTACCTGGGAGCTAGTTGTACGGTTGTTGGCAGGTAGAAAGCAGTCACCATCAACAACTGTTCCCCACTCAACAGACCAAACAGATACCTGTTGCTGGCCGGATTTCCCTCATACACACCCCCTGCTTCTATTTGCACGACATTCCTCTCTGCCTGAAGAAACAACTACATAAACAGCAATGATTGTCAGAAACTCGCTTTTAAAAAGAACAACAATCCATGTCCGACAAAACACATCTCTTCCCTTTTCAGTCCACCGTCAAAATACAGAATAAAAAAGGAGCAAGTTTTACAAAAAGCAGTCTTACAGTGCGGCGCTCCCTCAACACTGGCCTTCCGACAGTGCGGCACTCCCTCAACACTGGCCCTCCGACAGTGAGGCACTCCCTCAACACTGGCCCTCCGACAGTGAGGCACTCCCTCAGCACTGACCCTCTGACAGTGCGGCACTCCCTCAGCACTGACCCTCTGACAGTGTGGCATTCCCTCAGCACTGACCCTCCGACAGTGCGGCACTCCCTCAGCATTGACTCTCTGACAGTGTGACACTTCCTCAGCACTGACCCTCTTACAGTGCAGCACTCCCTCAGCACTGACCCTCCGACAGTGCGGCACTCCCTCAGCATTGACTTTCTGACAGTGTGACACTTCCTCAGCACTGACCCTCCGACAGTGTGACACTTCCTCAGCACTGACCCTCCGACAGTGCAGCACTCTCTCAGCACTGACCCTCCAAAAGTGCAACACCCCCTCAGCACTGACCCTTTGACAGTGTGGCATTCCCTCAGCACTGACCCTTCGACAGTGTGGCACTCCCTCAGCACTGACCCTCTGACAGTTAGGCACTCCCTCAGCACTGACCCTCCGACAGTGCGGCACTCCCTCAGCACTGACCCTCCGACAGTGCGGCACTCCCTCAGCACTGATCCTCCGACAGTGTGGCACTCTCTCAGCACTGACCCTCTGACAGTGTGGCAATCCCTCAGCACTGGCCCTCTGACACTGCAGCGCTCCCTCAGCACTGACCCTCTGACAGTGTGGCACTCTCTCAGCACTGACCCTTCGAGAGTGCGGCACTCCATCAGCACTGACCCTCCAACAGTGCGGCACTCCATCAGCACTGACCCTCTGAAGTATGGCACTCCTCGGCACTGGCCCTCTGACAGTGCAGCGCTCCCTCAGCACTGAACCTCTGACACTGCGGCACTCCCTCAGCACTGATCCTCCGACAGAGCGGCACTCTCTCAGCACTGACCCTCAGACAATGCGGCACTCCCTAAGCACTGACCCTCTGACAGTGCGGCGCTCCCTCAGCACTGACCCTCTGACAATGCGGCGCTCCCTCAGCACTGATCCTCCAACAGTGTGGCACTCTCTCAGCACTGACCCTCTGACAGTTAGGCACTCCCTCAGCACTGACCCTCCGACAGTGCAGCACTCCCTCAGCACTGACCCTCCGACTGTATGGCGCTTCCTCAGCATTGACCCTCCGACAGTGCGGCACTCCCTCAGCACTGACCCTCTGACAGTGCGGCACTCCCTCAGCACTGATCCTCCGACAGTGCGGCGCTCCCTCAGCACTGACCCTCTGACAGTTAGGCACTCCCTCAGCACTGACCCTTCGACAGTGTGGCACTCCCTCAGCACTGACCCTCTGACAGTTAGGCACTCCCTCAGCACTGACCCTCTGACAGTGCAGCGCTCCCTCAGCACTGAACCTCTGACACTGCGGCACTCCCTCAGCACTGATCCTCCGACAGAGCGGCACTCTCTCAGCACTGACCCTCAGGCAATGCGGCACTCCCTCAGCACTGACCCTCTGACAGTGCGGCGCTCCCTCAGCACTGACCCTCTGACAATGCGGCGCTCCCTCAGCACTGATCCTCCAACAGTGTTGCACTCTCTCAGCACTGACCCTCTGACAGTTAGGCACTCCCTCAGCACTGACCCTCCGACAGTGCAGCACTCCCTCAGCACTGACCCTCCGACTGTATGGCGCTTCCTCAGCATTGACCCTCCGACAGTGCGGCACTCCCTCAGCACTGACCCTCCGTCAGTGTGGAACTCTCTCAGCACTGACCCTCCGACAGTGCAGCACTCCCTCAGCACTGACCCTCTGACAGTGCGGCGCTCCCTCAGCACTGACCCTCTGACAGTGCAGCACTCCCTCAGCACTGACCCTCCGACTGTATGGCGCTTCCTCAGCATTGACCCTCCGACAGTGCAGCACTCCCTCAGCACTGACCCTCTGACAGTGCGGCACTCCCTCAGCACTGAACCTCCGACAGTGCGGCACACCATCAGCACTGACCCTTCAACAGTACGGCACTCCCTCAGCACTGGCCCTCTGACAGTGCGGCACTCCCTCAGCACTGACCCTTCAACACTACGGCATTCCATCAGCACTGAACCTGACACTGTGGCACTCCCTCAGCACTGACCCTCCGACAGTGTGGCACTCCCTCAGCACTAACCCTCTGACAGTTAGGCACTCCCTCAGCATTGACCCTCTAACAGTGTGGCACTCCCTCAGCACTGACCCTCCGACAGATCGGCACTCCCTCAGCACTGAATCTGACACTGCGGCGCTCCCTCAGCACTGACCCTCTGACAGTTAGGCACTCCCTCAGCACTGACCCTTCGACAGTGTGGCACTCCCTCAGCACTGACCCTCTGACAGTTAGGCACTCCCTCAGCACTGACCCTCCGACAGTGCGGCACTCCCTCAGCACTGACCCTCCGACAGTGCGGCACTCCCTCAGCACTGATCGTCCGACAGTGTGGCACTCTCTCAGCACTGACCCTCTGACAGTGTGGCAATCCCTCAGCACTGGCCCTCTGACACTGCAGCGCTCCCTCAGCACTGACCCTCTGACAGTGTGGCACTCTCTCAGCACTGACCCTTCGACAGTGCGGCACTCCATCAGCACTGACCCTCCAACAGTGCAGCACTCCCTCAGCACTGACCCTCTGAAGTGTGGCACTCCTCGGCACTGGCCCTCTGACAGTGCAGCGCTCCCTCAGCACTGAACCTCTGACACTGCGGCACTCCCTCAGCACTGATCCTCCGACAGAGCGGCACTCTCTCAGCACTGACCCTCAGACAATGCGGCACTCCCTCAGCACTGACCCTCTGACAGTGCGGCGCTCCCTCAGCACTGACCCTCTGACAATGCGGCGCTCCCTCAGCACTGGTCGTCCAACAGTGTGGCACTCTCTCAGCACTGACCCTCTGACAGTTAGGCACTCCCTCAGCACTGACCCTCCGACAGTGCAGCACTCCCTCAGCACTGACCCTCCGACTGTATGGCGCTTCCTCAGCATTGACCCTCCGACAGTGCGGCACTCCCTCAGCACTGACCCTCCGTCAGTGTGGAACTCTCTCAGCACTGACCCTCCGACAGTGCAGCACTCCCTCAGCACTGACCCTCTGACAGTGTGGCGCTCCCTCAGCACTGGCCCTCTGACAATGCGGCGCTCCCTCAGCACTGAACCTCTGACACTGCGGCGCTCCCTCAGCACTGATCCTCCGACAGAGTGGCACTCTCTCAGCACTGACCCTCAGACAATGCGGCACTCCCTCAGCACTGACCCTCTGACAATGCGGCACTCCTCTCAGCACTGACCGTCCGACAGTGCGGCGCTCCCTCAGCACTGACCCTCCGACAGAGCGGCACTCCCTCAGCACTGATCCTCCGTCAGTGTGGAACTCTCTCAGCACTGACCCTCCGACAGTGCAGCACTCCCTCAGCACTGACCCTCTGACAGTTAGGCACTCCCTCAGCACTGACCCTCCGCCAGTGCGGCGCTCCCTCAGCACTGACCCTCTGACAGTGCAGCACTCCCTCAGCACTGACCCTCCGACTGTATGGCGCTTCCTCAGCATTGACCCTCCGACAGTGCGGCACTCCCTCAGCACTGACCCTCCGTCAGTGTGGAACTCTCTCAGCACTGACCCTCCGACAGTGCAGCACTCCCTCAGCACTGACCCTCTGACAGTGTGGCGCTCCCTCAGCACTGACCCTCCGACAGTGCGGCACTCCCTCAGCACTGACCCTCCGTCAGTGTGGAACTCTCTCAGCACTGATCCTCCGACAGTGCAGCACTCCCTCAGCACTGACCCTCTGACAGTGTGGCGCTCCCTCAGCACTGACCCTCTGACAATGCGGCGCTCCCTCAGCACTGACCCTCTGACACTGCGGCGCTCCCTCAGCACTGATCCTCCGACAGAGTGGCACTCTCTCAGCACTGACCCTCAGACAATGCGGCACTCCTTCAGCACTGACCCTCTGACACTGCGGCACTCCCTCAGCACTGATCCTCCGACAGAGCGGCACTCTCTCAGCACTGACCCTCTGACAGTGCGGCGCTCCCTCAGCACTGACCCTCTGACAATGCGGCGCTCCCTCAGCACTGATCGTCCAACAGTGTGGCACTCTCTCAGCACTGACCCTCTGACAGTTAGGCACTCCCTCAGCACTGACCCTCCGACAGTGCAGCACTCCCTCAGCACTGACCCTCCGACTGTATGGCGCTTCCTCAGCATTGACCCTCCGACAGTGCGGCACTCCCTCAGCACTGACCCTCCGTCAGTGTGGAACTCTCTCAGCACTGACCCTCCGACAGTGCAGCACTCCCTCAGCACTGACCCTCTGACAGTGTGGCGCTCCCTCAGCACTGGCCCTCTGACAATGCGGCGCTCCCTCAGCACTGAACCTCTGACACTGCGGCACTCCTCTCAGCACTGACCGTCCGACAGTGCGGCGCTCCCTCAGCACTGACCCTCCGACAGAGCGGCACTCCCTCAGCACTGATCCTCCGTCAGTGTGGAACTCTCTCAGCACTGACCCTCCGACAGTGCAGCACTCCCTCAGCACTGACCCTCTGACAGTTAGGCACTCCCTCAGCACTGACCCTCTGACAGTGTGGCGCTCCCTCAGCACTGACCCTCTGACAATGCGGCGCTCCCTCAGCACTGACCCTCTGACACTGCGGCGCTCCCTCAGCACTGATCCTCCGACAGAGTGGCACTCTCTCAGCACTGACCCTCAGACAATGCGGCACTCCTTCAGCACTGACCCTCTGACAGTGCGGCACTCCCTCAGCACTGACCCTCTGACAATGCGGCACTCCCTCAGCACTGACCATCCGACAGTGCGGCGCTCCCTCAGCACTGACCCTCTAACAGTGTGGCACTCCCTCAGCACTGATCCTCCGTCAGTGTGGAACTCTCTCAGCACTGACCCTCCGACAGTGCAGCACTCCCTCAGCACTGACCCTCTAACAGTTAGGCACTCCCTCAGCACTGACCCTCCGCCAGTGCGGCGCTCCCTCAGCACTGACCCTCCGACAGTGCAGCACTCCCTCAGCACTGACCCTCCGACTGTATGGCGCTTCCTCAGCATTGACCCTCCGACAGTGCGGCACTCCCTCAGCACTGACCCTCCGTCAGTGTGGAACTCTCTCAGCACTGACCCTCCGACAGTGCAGCACTCCCTCAGCACTGACCCTCTGACAGTGTGGCGCTCCCTTAGCACTGGCCCTCTGACAATGCGGCGCTCCCTCAGCACTGACCCTCTGACACTGCGGTGCTCCCTCAGCACTGATCCTCCGACAGAGTGGCACTCTCTCAGCACTGACCCTCAGACAATGCGGCACTCCCTCAGCACTGACCCTCTGACAGTGCGGCGCTCCCTCAGCACTGACCCTCTGACAATGCGGCACTCCCTCAGCACTGACTGTCCGACAGTGCGGCGCTCCCTCAGCACTGACCCTCCGACAGAGCAGCACTCCCTCAGCACTGATCCTCCGTCAGTGTGGAACTCTCTCAGCACTGACCCTCCGACAGTGCAGCACTCCCTCAGCACTGACCCTCTGACAGTTAGGCACTCCCTCAGCACTGACCCTCCGCCAGTGCGGCACTCCCTCAGCACTGACCCTCCGACTGTATGGCGCTCCCTCAGCACTGACCCTCTGACAGTGTGGCACTCCCTCAGCACTGACCCTCCGACTGTGCGGCGCTCCCTCACCATTAAGCCTCTAACAGTGTGGCACTCCCTCAGAACTGACCTTCCATTGGTGTTGCTGACTTTTTCAAAATAAAGGCAAAAATCTGAATAATTGATGATGAGAGCTCATTATTCAGCTTCAACTCTGTGCTGGCCTACTATCTGTAATCGTCTTTGTTAACATCATTAGTAACTCTCTCTCTGTCTCTCTCAATCTCTCTCTCTCTGGGCTGGTTGCATGTGACTGTTTATGTCTGCCCACCCTCCCACTAATCTCATCTTCAGTATAAATACCACCCCTTCCAGTTCTGAAGAAAGGTCATAGGACTCGAAATCTTAACTCTGCTTTCTCTGCACAGGTGCTGTCAGACCTGCTGAGTTTTGCCAACAATTTGTGTTTCTGCTTCTTGCCCCCTGGTTTTACTGTTTTGTATTATTCCAGGATAACTGTTCTTATTTTCCATACGTTTTGTTCAACTCTGTGCCCCACCCTTTCGGCACATGAGAGGTTTGCTGGAACGTTTTACAGGATGCTGGATAACAGTTTGATGCAGGGGCTGCAGAAGCTGGGGCTGTATTCATGTTCTTGCTGCAGTTATACAGGGCCTTGGTGAGGTGACACCTTGAGTATTGTATGCCATTTTGGTCTCCTAGTCTGAGGAAGGATATTCTTGCTATTAAGGAATTCCAGTGAAGGTTCACCAGACTGATTCCCAGGACTGACATTTTAGGCAAGACTGAATCGACTGGGCTTGTTCTCGCTGGAATTTAGAACGAGGGGAGGATCACACAGAAACTCATAAAATCCTGATGCGACTGGACAGGCTCGATGTGGAAAGAATGTTCTTGATGTTGGGGAAGACCAGAACTGGGGGTCACAGTCAAAGAATAATGGGGAAGCCATTCAGGACTGAGGAGAGGAAGAATTTCTTCACTCAGAGAGTTGTGAACCTGTGGAATTCTCTCCCACAGGAAGCTGTTGGGGCCAGTTCATTAAATAGATTCACGAGGGAGTTGGATATGGCCCTTGTGCCTAAAGGGATCAAGGGTCGTGGGGAGAAAGTGGGACTGGGATACTGAGATTGCATGATCAGTCACGATCATATTGAATGGTAGTGCAGGCTCGAAGGGCCGAATGGCCTACTCCTGCCCCTATTTACTATGTTTCTATGTTTAAAACAAGTGAAGAGTTTTGTTGGAGTAACTAAAGAGCAATGATTTCCATTGCCTGTGGTTTTGATAATGTAATGGAACAGTGAATGGCAAAAGATCCAGAAGTAATTAGTCGCCTCTTAACACCTCCCCCTGACCTGCCCTCCTTGGTATCACCCCACCCTGGAGAACACTTGGACTTGGTCTCACTGACTTCAAATCAGGGCTGTCCCTTTAAGAGAGAGGTGAAATGTGGTTTTCTCTCAGAGGCTTCTGGGTCTATGAATTGAATTGAATTTATTGTCCCTTGTACAGAGGCACAGTGAAAAGCTTTGTCTTGCGAGCAATACAGGCAGGTCGCAGAGTTAAGTAGCATAGAGGGTAAATAATAGGTAAACAGTGGCAAAAATAAAAACACAGGTACAGGCGAATGTTAAGAGTTTGTGAAAGAGTGTAGAACGATTGTAGGAAATAGGAAACTTAGATCTGCACACAGGAGCTCGCAAGGAGTCAATCATATCTGGCGCCGTCTTGCATCCATTTAAACTCCCTTCCTAAGCAGGCGGGTGGGAGACTGGGGGGGTGCGGCAGTGCAGCCTCCGAATAGTGTTAAGGCAGCGGGAGATAGATTATCAATAAGTGAGGGGCTGAAAAATTACCAGGGGTAAGGGGAGAAATCAGAGTAATCATATCAGTCATGATCACATTAAATAGAGACAATAAAACTGCAGATGCTGGAATCCAAAATAGACAGGCAGGAGGCTGGAGGAACACAGCAAGCCAGGCAGCATCAGGAGGTGGAGAAGAGACCTGAAGAAGAGTTACACCCGAAACATTGACGTCTCCACCTCCTGATGCTGCCTGGCTTGCTGTGCTCTTCCAGCCTCCTGCCTGTCTAATTATGATCACATTAAAAGGTAGAGCAGGCTGGAGGAGCCAGATGGCCTACTCCTGTTCCTGATTCACATATTGACTTGTCCCACAGATATCCACGGGAGGAATTTCAGACTGTCACGGTGAACTTTATGTCCAACTGGCCTACATTTATTCTGCTCAAATAACAAACCTTGCTTTCATCAATTGCAAGCATGGTAGCTCAGTGGTTAGCAGTGCTGCCTCACAGTGCCAGGGACCTGGGTTCAATTCCAGCTCCAGAACACTGTGTGGAGTTTACATGTTCTCCCTATATCTGCTCTGGTTTCCTCCCACAGTCCAAAGATGTGCAGGTTAGGGTGGGGTGCTGAGCCTGTGTGGGAAGCTTTTCAGAGAGTCAGTGTGGGCTGAATGGCCTCTCTGCACTTTAGGGATTCTATACTTTTTTTGTCATCTTAATGTTACAGTGGGATCCTGCGGTGCACAATTTGGTTGCCATATTTCAACTTGACGACATTTCATTGGCTGTAAAGCACTTTTAGACATGGAAGGTGCTATATAAATGCAAGTCTTTCTTTTGTTATATCTCTGGGTATAGAAGTCCTTGAAATGATTTGTCACTCTCTGCGCCTCCTCTAGATCTTCCCTTTACTCCTCGGCTTTGTGTTCTTGACCTCGCTTTCTCCTATTTAATTGTAAACAGCGATTGTCACACAACCCGATGGACAGGCTGGCCTTCTTTCATATTATCGCCACTATTCACTGTGTCTACACAGAAACATAGAAAACACGAGGAACAGTAGGCCATTTGGCCCTTCCAGCCTGCTACACCATTCAAAAGGATCATTGTTGATCACTCAACTCAGTCTCCTGTTCCTGCTCTCTCCCCATACCTGTAGCCCAAAGAACTATATCTAATTGCTTCTTGAAAACATTCAATCATTTGCCCTCAACAGCTTTCTGTAGCAGAGAATTCCACAGGCTTTCTACTCTCTGGGTGAAGACCCAGCCCGTATCCTTAGATCCCTGGTTCTGCACTCCCGCATCATCAGGGACACATTCCCTGTGATTCTCCCATCAAGAGACCCTTACCTAACATTGAGACACACTAAGTGTTTACAATCAACAACTTTGTAATTACTTAGACAAATAAACCTAGCTGCAAAACAGAAATGTGGGTGTTTTCCTCGTTCGTGAAACTCCTGTGATTTCTGTATTCACAAAAGATTCTTTCCCGCTTTGACCATAAATCACAGGGTAGACAAGAAAATTAAAGATGTTCACCCCCTGGAATTTCCTACTGTGGTTGTGATGCTTGATTTCTTGTCTACTTGTGCCAACTATACCCATTAATTTCGCATCTCTAACTTGGTAAATAAAGCTGAGATGTTACGTAGGACAATTAGCAAATAGAAACTGACAACAAAGCAACAAAATAAAAAACAAAAGAATTGCAGATGCTGTAAATCAGAAACAAAACCAGAAATTGCTGGAAAAGCTCAGCAGATCTGGCAGCTTCTGTGGAGAGAAATCAGAGTTATCATTTTGGATCAAGTGACCCTTCCTCAAAACAGGTAATGTAATTCTCAGTCAGGTATCTAAAAGCTTCGACTCATCGAGTCGTAGGGATGTACAGCACGGGAACAGACCCTTTGGTCCATCTCGTCCACGCCGACCAGATATCCTAAATTAATCTATGACCACTTGCCAGCATTTGGCCCATATCCCTCCAAACCCTTCCTATTCATATACCCATCCAGATGCCTTTTAAATGTTGTAATTGTACCAGCCTCCACCACTTCCTCTGGCAGCTCATTCCAGACACGTACCACCCTCTGCGTGAAAAAGTTGCCCCTTCGGTCCCTTCTAAATTTTTCCCCTCTCACCTTAAACCTATACCCTCTAGTTCTGGACTCACCCACCCCAAGGAAAAGACCTTGTCTGTTTACCCTATCCATGCCCCTCATGATTTTATAAACCTCTGGCAGGGTGATCTTAACACGCTCTGTACTGATTGCATGTAGCTAACTCTGAAACTAAAGGCTGACCATGTTTTACATTCCCGTTCATGATGTCTAACTTAAAAGCACCATTGTCTCAAACTTTTTGTGCTTTCATTTATTCAAATTCTTTTTACTCTTGACAAAAGGCTGACAAAGATTTTTTTTTCCCTCAAGGGACCAGGTAGGAAGGATGTGGTGGTGTTGGAGGGGAGTCCAGAGGAGGTCCACGTGACAGATCCCAGGGATAAAGGGCTTGTCATATGAGGAGAGGTTGAGGACTCTAGGTCTGTACTCGATGGAGTTTAGGAGGATGAAGGGAGATCTCATTGAAATCTAATAAAAATAGAATATCGAAGATCCTGGATAGAGTGAACGTGGAGAATATGTTTCCACCAGTAAGAGAGACTAAGACCCTTAGGTCCTAGTCTCTTTCGAACTGAGATGAGGAGGTATTTCTTCAGCCAGAGGGTGGGGAATCTGTGGAACACATTGCCGCAGAAGGCTGTGGAGGCCAAGTCACTGAGTGTCTTCACAACCGTGATAGATAAGTTCCTGAAGAGTAAGGGTCAGAGGAGAATGGAGGTGAGAAACGATATCTGTACAAAATGAAGAGAAGCACAGATAGAGTGGATAGCCACAGGTGGTGGAGTCAGATCTATTAGGGACAGTTAAGTGCCTCTTGGATAGGCACATGGGTGATAGTACAATGAAGGGTATACAGGTTAGTCTGATCTTAGAGTAGGATAAAAGGCAGACACAACATCAAGGGCCGAAAGGCCTGTACTGTGATGTACTGTTCTATATTCTAAAAAGGCTTCCGCTCAGCCTCTGACGCTCCAGGGAATATAGCCCCAGTCTATTCAGCCTCTCCCTGTAGCTCAAACCCTCCAACCCTGGCAACATCCTTGTAAATCTTTTCTGAACCCTTTCAAGTTTTACAACATCCTTCCGATAGGATTGAACATAGAGATGGGTTTCAAAGACTGCCTTCAAATATAAGGTAGGTGTGGAGAGGTGGGGAGATGTAGAGAGGTTTAGGGGTGAGGTTAGGGTTCTGGAGATTATGCTACATGTGACAATGTGCAGATGGCTTTCAGAGTGAAACAATTTGATTCGGAGGATGTTCCAGACTTGGAGTGTCATAGGGCTCAGGGAGATTCGCGAGATAGGGAGAGTGTGAACGTGGCTGGATTGAAAACACATGATAAAAATTGAGGCGTTGAAAAGAGTGTGTTTTGTTTCACCCTATTTGAAAATTACAGACCTTTTAATATCAGTTTATAGAAAACTTAAAATGAAACCCCAAATTTCTCAACTGCCAGAAAGTATTAAGAACAAAGGTGAGCTGCTCAAGCTGGTTAACTGAATATCAGAACATAAGAAACAGGGGCAGGAGTGGGGCATTCCTGAAGAAGGGCTTATGCTCGAAACGTCGATTCTCCTGTTCCTTGGATGCTGCCTGACCTGCTGCGCTTTTCCAGCAACACATTTGCAATTCAGCCCATCAAGCCTATCCCGCCTTTCAACATCCAGCTGAGACCATGTCCTTTCACAGAGATAAGGGACAAGGTTAAAGAAGACAGCTCGTGATGTTCATAGCTCAGGGAGACATTACTGTAACATTCAGCGATCTGCGCAGCACTGAGGGATTTGTTACTCTGTCAGAGATCTTATCTTTCAATCTTTCAAGTAAAATGTTCAACTGTCTGCTCTCTTGCGTAAAAAAATCCAACAGCACGATTTTAGAGAGGAGCAGGAGATTTCTCCCCAACGAGCTGGTCAATATTTACCCTGAATCAAAGTCAAAATACCCAATTATTATCACATTGCTGAGTGTGGGATCTTTCTGTGCGCAAATTGACTGCCATATTTCCTACATTGCCTTGAATGTTTCAATTCAACTTATACATTACTGCCTGCAAAGTGCAACATGAGATATGATGAAGTTGTGGAGGGTTCTATGCCAATGCAGATCAGTCATTTATTGAGTGCTCAGTGCTAATTCCAGTTAAGTTAACCCTTGCTTTCTTACAACTGAAGAGTGACTGGATGCAGGTATGGTGTTGCCCTCATGCCCTCTCCCCCAGCCCCTCTGTTCACTGTAAATGTCGCAAACTCCTTTGTGTGCGCCCAGTCTCGAGATAATGTCCAAACAATCACTGTATCAGAACTGCAATGATTGGGAAATCGGATTGGTTCTTTAAAAGAGTCATAGAGTCAGAGAGATCTACAGCACAGACAAAGACCCTTCATGCTATCAAGTTTATTCAGGTCAAAAACAACCCCCTAACCTAATTTAGCGTCACGTTTGGCACAACACTGTGGGCTGATGGGCCCATTCCTGTCCTGTACAGTTCTACGTACTACCTATTCCAATCCCCTTTCCCAGCACTTGGCCCATAACCCTGTACACCTTGACATCACAAGTGCACATCTAAATCCTTCTTCAATGTGATGGGGGTTCCTGCCTCTCCCACCCTCACAGGCAGTGAGTTCCAGATTCATCTGGAAGCACTAGCTTTCAGAGCCCTGTTCCTTATGCCTGATGAAGGAGCAGCGCTCTGAAAGCTAGTGCTTCCAAATAAACCTGTTGGACTATAACCTGGTGTTGTGTGCTTTTTAACTTCCTTTTTCAGGTAGCAGTGAATGATTTGGATCATGCACCTCCTCTCAACTCATCAGAGTTTCCTCACTTTACCCATTAACCTCTTCATCCACCTTGCACCATCATCTCTTTGAGGTGTTTAATCTCTCTGGCTTCCCACCCTAACACAGACCTGTCCCTTCCACTTCTCCAGCTCCCCACTCCCCCCATTTCTCTCTTATAGATGCTCCCCAGGTGCTGAGTATTTGCTGCTTTGAACCAGGGGCTTGGGGCTGGGCTTGGTCCAGTCACTGCAATGTTTCTGGAGATTGTTGGCCCAGTTGAGAGTCCCTACTTGGCTGATACTTCAGGAGATACTGTGACGTTTGACTTAATGTTATAAGGTACTCGTGCACCTGGCCTCGGCATCTCTGACCCTACAACGTGCTGGACAATAGAACATAGAACAAAGAACATTACAGCGCAGTACAGGCCCTTCGGCCCTCGATGTTGCGCCGCCCTGTCATACTAATCTGAAGCCCATCCCACCTACACTATTCCAAGTACGTCCATTTGCCTGTCCAATGACGACTTAAATGCACTTAAAGTTGGCGAATCTACTACCGATGCAGGCAAAGCATTCCATGCCCTTACTACTCTCTGAGTAAAGAAACTACCTCTGACATCTGTCTTACACCTATCTCCCCTCACTTTAAAGTTGTGTCCCCTCGTGTTTGCCGTTCCCATACTTGGAAAAAGGCTCTCCCTGTCCACCCTATCTAACCCTCTGATTATCTTGTATGTCTCTATTAAGTCACCTCTCAACCTTCTTCTCTCTAACAAAAACAGCCTCAAGGCCCTCAGCCTTTCCTCGTAAGACCTTCCCTCCATACCAGCAACATCTTAGTAAATCTCCTCTGCATCCTTTCCAAAGCTTCCACATCCTTCTTACAATGCAGTGACCAGAACTGTACACAATACTCCAAGTGTGGCCGTACCAGAGCTTTGTACAGCTGCAGCATAACCTCCTGGTTCCAGAACTCGATCCCTCTATTAATAAAGGCCAAAACACTGTATGCCTTCTTAACAACCCTTTCAATCTGGGTGGCAACTTTCAGGGATCTGTGTACATGGACACTAAGATCTCTCTGCTCATCTGCTCATCCCAAGAATCCTACCATTAGCCCAGTACTTTGCATTTCGATTACTCCGACCAAAGTGTATCACCTCACACTTGTCCACATTAAACTCCATTTGCCACCTCTCAGCCCAGCTCTGCATCCTATCTATGTCTCTCTGCAACATACTACATCCTTCGTCTCTATCCACAACTCCACCGACCTTAGTGTCGTCCGCAAATTTACTAACCCATCCTTCTACGCCCTCATCCAGGTCATTTATAAAAATGACTTCCTTTTTACTGGTTAGGGTATTCTCTACTAACCTCGGTTAAGGAAATCAATTTCTCCTTATTCTTGGGCATCCTGATGGATGCTCCACTCCAATCCAGCTCTCTAGCACAACCCCCCAAAAAACAACCCAGTCATGACCTGTCTTACCTCTCCCTTCTTGGGTAATTTCTGTGCATCGTTTGCCATTCCCAAATTGTTGCCATCTCTTTGTTCTCTAACTCGTTCACCTTCTTGCTCTCTCCCTTGCTTTGTAACTCCTATAGTTCCACAACGTTTCAGCTCTCTATGGCCCTTTGTTATCGTGAGCAATCCCCATGTTCACCACTCCCTCACTGGAGGCTATACCTATAGCTGCCTGAGACCCCAAACTCTGCACCCCTTGCTTTCTTGGGTGAACACCAAAGACCCCTTGGCCAACATTCAAAGAGCAGGGGAGTTCACCCCAGCATCTCTCAATCGATATCAGTAAGAATAATTTTTTCAGAATGAGGATATTGCTATCAGTGGGAGCTTGCTGTGCACAAATTGGCTGCTGAATTTCCTGCAGTGCAACAGTGCCCGAATTTCAAAAAGCACTTCATTGGTTGTAAGATATTGCATGATATCGTGGGGTCGTAAAAGGGGCTATCAAAATGGAAATTCCATATTTTCTTCAATTCCTTTCAGCTCCACTTGCTTCTCCTCCTTTAAGATGCTCCTGAAACTGTGATCTTTGACCAAGCTTTTGGTCATCTGACCTAACATCTCCTTATGGGACTGGTTGTCACATTTAGTTTAATAGTCACTCTGCTATACTGCTAGGACAACGTAAAATATAAACTGATCTGCTGGAAAAGACCCTCATCTGGAAATAACAAATTCTGCCTCTCCTAAAAAGTAGCAGTTTAAACAATGTTGAACCAAGGAAATTATCTCCCTCATTTTCGGTCAAGACAAAAGATCCTGATCGGCAAACCAGCTAAATAAAATGGTTTTCTTTCAGTGATGTAGTTTGAAAAGATAAAAACTGATTAAGCTTCAGATACTAAGACTCCTAATTGTTTCCCATTTGAATTTGAAACTGCTCTGAAAATCTTCCATTGCTCTGTGGAGAATAGCAACTGGGTCTTGTAGACACAAACCAAAATAAAATGAGAAGTCAACTCATTCTATCTTTCTTAGTTTGGAGTCTTGATCCACAAGGTGGTTTTACAGAGTCATAGAGCTGTACAGAATGGAAATAGATCATTCAGTCCAACCCGCCCATGCTGACCAAATATCCTATATTAATCTAGTCCCATTTGCCAGCATTTGGCCCATATCCCTCTGAACCCTTCCTAATGCCTTTTAAATGTTGTAATTGTAGCAGCCTCCACCACATCCTTTGGCAGCTCATTCCATACACGCATCACCCTCTGCGTGAAAATGTTGACCCTTAGGTCCTTTTCAAATCTTTCCCCTCTCAATCTAAACCTTTTCCTTTTACTTTTGAACTCCCTCATTTTGAGGAAAAGACGTTAGCCACTGACTTTATCCATGCCCTCATGATTTTATAAACTTCTGTAAGGTCACCCCTCAGCCTCTGATGTTTCAGGGAAATAGGTCCCAGCCTATCCGACCTCTCCTTATAACTCAAACCCTTCAGTCCTGGCAACATCCTTGTAAATTGTTTCTAAACCCTTTCTAGTTTCACAACATCTTTCCTATAGCAGGGAGACCAGGACTGTACACAGTATTATTCTTATTTTCTTCAAATCCATAATACTCAATGGCAGTGTCACATCTTATCCTGCTTGTACATAAATGTGGTGGAGCTAGGATTAAGGGGGGATATAGTTTAAATCTATGTGGTATCTTAGTTAGTTTAAAGAAAAAGACTTCTTCTGAATAAACAAGTTTTTTGAGTTAATTGAAGGTATTTGATTAAAGCCTTTTGGCTCTAGAGAGCAGGAATTAAGAGAAATAAATTGATTACCCTTATAAAAGATATAAAAGCTGACCTTGGGAGTTCAGCGTTCTTCATTTTGTCGGCTGCAGTTGGAGTGGGAGGAGTGACAGCAAGGACCAGAGGCCCAACGGGAAGGTAAATTTTTAAAAGATATAAAAGTTTACCTCGTGTACAGGTGGAACGCACGCTGAGCAGGAGCGGACACAGGACTCCTGGGTAAGTGAGGTTTTATATTTAGGTGGTTGAAATACCCGAAACACTACTCGGGTAGTGTCTCCCACCCGTCCTCCTCCTCAAACCAAAAAAAAGGTTCTGTGCGCTAGATTGGTAAGGTGACAAGTTTCTTTAATACTTTTAGTTTCTCAGTTGTTTACTTTAGTGATGAAAAGGGATAGGTACATACTGCAGGGCAAGGTTTATAGCTAGGGGAAAGGCAATTACGATGCGATTAGGCAGGATTTAGGATGCACTCTTGAAATGTGGAGCTTATTCAAGGACCAGCCACTGGGTGTCCTTGATCAGTATGTACCTGTCAGGCAGGGAGGATGTTGTCAAGTGGGGGAGCTGTGGTTTACTGAGGAAGTTGAATCTCTTGTCAAGAGAAAGAAGAAGACTTATTATGTTAGGATGAGATGTGAAGGCTCAGTTAGGGCGCTTGAGAGTTACATGTTAGCCAGGAAAGACCTAAAGCGAGAGCTGTGAAGAGCCAGGAGGGGACATGAGAAGTCATTGGCTGATAGGATCAAGGAGAACCCTAAGGCTTTCTATAGGTATATCAGGAATAAATGAATGATTAGTGTAAGATTAGGGCTAATCAAGCATAGCAGTGGGAGGTTGCGCGTGGAGTCAGAGGAGATAGGGGAAGTGCTGAATGAATACTTTTCATCAGTACTCACACTAGAAAAAGGCAATGTTGTCGAGGAGAATACTGAGATACAGGCTACTAGACTGGATGGGACTGAGGTGCATAAGTAGGTGTTGGCAATTCTGGAAAGTGTAAAAATAGATAAGTTCCCTGGCTAGATGGGATTTATCCTCAGATTCTCTGGGAAGCCAGGGAGGAGATTGCCGAGCCTTTGCCTTTGATCTTTATGTTGTCATTGTCTACAGGACTAGTGCCAGAAGGCTGGAGGATAGCAAATGTTGTTCCCTTGTTCAAGAAGGGGAGCAGAGACAACCTTGGAAATTATAGACCTGTGAGCCTTACTTCGGTTGTGGGTAAAGTGTTGGAAAGGGTTTTTAGAGATGGGATTTATAATCATCTAGAAAGGAATAAGTTGATGAGAGATAGTCAACACAGTTTTGTGAAGGGTAGGGCGTGCCTCACAAACCTTATTGAGTTCTTTGAGAAGGTGACCAAACAGGTGGATGAGGGTAAAGTGGTTGATGTGGTGTATATGGATTTCAGTAAGGCGTTTGATAAGATTCCCCACGGTAGGCTATTGTCCAAAATACGGAGGCATGGGATTGAGGGTGATTTAGTGGTTTGGATCAGGAATTGGCTAGCTGAAAGAAGACAGAGGGTGGTGGTTGATGGGAAATGTTCATCCTGAAGTTCAGTTACTAAAGGTGTACCACAAGGATCTGTTCTAGGTCCAGTACTGTTTGTCATTTTTATAAATGATATAGATGAGGGCATAGAAGGATGGGTTAGTAAATTTGTAGATGATACTAAGGTCGGTAGAGTTGTGAATAGTGAAGAAGGATGTTGTAGGTTGCAGAGAGACATAGATAAGCCACATAGAGAGGTGGCAAATGGAGTTTAATGCAGAAAAGTGTGAGGTGATTCACTTTGGAAGGAGTAACAGGAATGCAGAGTACTAGGCTAATGGTAAGATTCTTGGTAGTGTAGATGAGCAGAGAGATCTCGGTGTTCAGGTACAGAGATCCTTGAAAGTTGCCACCCAGGTTGATAGGTTTGTTAAGAAGGCATACAGTGTGTTAGCTTTTATTGGTAGAGGGACTGAGTTTTGGAATCATGAGATCATGCTGCAGCTGTACAAAACTCTGGTGCAGCCACATTTGGAGTATTGTGTACTGTTCTGGTCACCTAATTATAGGAAGGATGTGGAAGTGTTGGAAAGGGTCCAGAGGAGATTTACCAGGATGTTGTCTGGTATGGAGGGAAGGCCTTACAAGGAAAGGCTGAGGGACTTGAGGCAGTTTTCATTGGAGAGAAGAAGGTTGAGAGGTAACTTAATTGAGACATATAAGATAATCAGAGGGTTAGGTAGGTTGGACAATGAGAGCCTTTTTCCTCGGATGGCAAGGGGACAACATTTGCTATTCTCCAGTCTTCTGGCACTATTCCTGTAGACAATGACAACATAAAGATCAAAGCCAAAGGCTCGGCAATCTCCTCCCTGGCTTCCCAAAGAATCCTAGGATAAATCTCATCCGGCCCAGGAGACTTATCTATTTTTACACTTTCCAGAATTGCTAAGACCTTCTTATGCACCTCAATCCCATCTGGTCTAGCAGGAGGAGACATAGCTTTAAATTGAGGGGTGATGGATATAGGACAGATGTCAGAGGTAGTTTCTTTATTCAGAGAGTAGTCGGGGCATGGAACGCACTGCCTGCAACAGTAGTAGACTTGCCAACTTTAAGGGCATTTAAATGGGCATTGGATAAACATATGGATGAGAATGGAATCGTGTAGGTTAGATGGGTTTCAGATTGGTTTCACAGGCAGGTGCGACATTGAGGGCCGAAGGGCCTGTACTGCGCTGTAATGTTCTATGACGTTGAAAGTGACACAAACGTTTGAAAGTTGGAGGATGTATCAGTGACTGGTTTATGTCATTTGACTACAGCTGCACTAAGAGAATCAGCAAAGATGTTACACGTGGAAACTCCTGCCAAAGTGAAACAGGCAGAGATAGTTACAGCACTGACACAGCAAACACAAGAGAGGCCAATACTCCAATGAGTGAGTCATCAGAGTAAATTGAAAGGATCCTATGCAGATACATCACACAATGGTTTGGCAACTGCTCTTTCTAAGCCCGCAACAAACTACAGAGCGTTGTGAACACAGCCCAGACCATCACACCAACCAGCCCTCCAACCATTGACTACACTTATACTCCGAGGTAAAAACAATGATTGCAGATGCTGGAAACCAGATTCTGGATCAGTGGTGCTGGAAGAGCACAGCAATTCAGGCAGCATCCGACGAGCAGCAAAATCGACGTTTTGGGCAAAAGCCCTTACTCAGGGCTTTTGCCCGAAACGTCGATTTTGCTGCTCGTCGGATGCTGCCTGAATTGCTGTGCTCTTCCAGCACCACTGATCCAGAATCCACTTATACTCCACTATAAACAACCAACATCATCATAGACCCCCCCCACCCCGATTATACTCTCTTCCACTGGTCAGAAAATATAAAAGCTTGAATACATTAATGGACCTCTTAACTGTTAATTCTGATCTCCCTCTCTCTACACCTTCTCTGTTCTGCTACCCTGATCCACTTTGTATGGTACAATCTGCCTGTGCAGCATGCACAACAACACTCGCCACTGTATCTCAGGACATGTGAAAACAACATATAATAAATAAATAAGCTATGATTCTGTTACAGATAAAGCAATTTGAGAATGAAAATAAAATCAGACTGCTTAAAATAAGAAAAAAATCTGAAATCAAGAGACTTGAATTTAAGAAGAATGTGAGAAAGAGAGCATTTTTTGAGGCTGGAACTAAAGATTTGGGAGAGTGAAATGAATAAAGGGAGAGAATTGAAAAAAGAATACCACCTTAATAGGCTGTGTATAAAGAAAAGAGATGTCAGATACAGAGAAAAATTCTGATCAGAATAAACCTGGATATAATCTTATCTCCAGTAAGGAAATGTTTAAACTTGTTCAGGCCCTACCAAAACTCGAGGAAAAGTGATGTGCAGGCATTCTTTGTCATTTGAAAATGCAAAACAAGTGAAGTGGCCAAAGGAAAACTCGATAATGCCAATGCAGAGGAGGATGATGGGTAGAGCACATGAGATTGCTAGTTCATTAATAGAAAAGGTTATGTCGGAGTATGACACAGTATAGGACGCTGTTTTGATTTTGATCCTGGAGAAAGTCAGCAGATCTGTCAGCATCTGTAGAGAGAGAAGAACAGACCTACATTGAATTTGAAAGGGATTTGAGAGTAATTTTGACAACTGAATACAGGCATTAGGAATATTATGTTTAATTCACTCATAGGGTGAGGGTGTTGCTGGCTAGGTCAGCATTTATTGCCCAGAGGGTAGTTAAGAGTCAAACCATATTGCTGTGGGACCAGAATCACAACTAGGCCAGAGCAGGTAAAGATGGCAGTTTCCTTCCCCAAAGGACATTGGTGAATCAGGTGGGTTTTTCCAACAATTGGGCAATAGCTTCATGGTCATCATTACACTCTTAATTCCAGATTTTACTTTTATTGAATTTAAATTCCACCATCTACATTGGCAGTATATGAGCCTAATCCCTAGGACATTACTTGGATTAATAGCCTAGTAATAATACCATTAGATCACCATCTTCCCTAAAAGAATTTGGCTTGAAGACCGGAGGGTTACAGACTGCTAGTGGGTGCACTGATAATTAAGAGCTAACCCATAAACTAGAGAGCTGATTCCCAAAGATGAATCTTATCAGATTTGAAACATTAACTCTGTTCCTCTCTCCACAGATGCTGCCAGACCTGCTGAGTTTCTCCAGTAATTTAAGTTTTTATTCTGTAAAACTAGACATTTTTCTCCTCCCACCAGCATAAACCTGAGGAGGAGACAAGGTGGGAGAGTAAAAGGATGACAAATAGCCAGGGGAAGGGAATACCCCAGGAATTCTTTGTCAAACTGGAAAGTACGATGCTGAGGGTGGAAGTGACACTCAAGGGCTGAAGTGTTGTAACAAAGTAAGATATTCAAATTCAGATCCATGGAAGGTACAAGGAAAACCCATGGGATTTTCTGGGGTCCGTAAGGAGCTAAACTAAGCCAGTATCAGAGGAGTACTATATGAGAGAGAAAGAAACTTTAAGATTGTTATTGGCTCTTTAACATTTTGAAGTCTATGTCAGAGATGGTAACAGAGAAACACTATTCTACACAGAGACCATAATCCACTGGCACCTCTTAATAAGTTTACAACTTGAAACACAAGACTATCCAGATGAAGTATTTTCTTTTAGCTATTTAGATTATTCACATTGCTGAAACAGATAATGTTCACTGACTGGGCAAGCACTTATTGTTCATCCACAAGAAGGATACTTTGTTCCATCTGGAAGGTGATGGAATAACTTTTTTTTATCACCAAGGACAGGAGAACGGATTGCTGCTCTTTTGAAAACAAGTTGCTGAAACTTGTTATGAAACTTGTTACACTGTTGTTTGCGCCAGCCTGGAGTGTTTGTGGAAAATGAAATTCTCCTAGCAACAGGTAGCTGATTGGTTTATGCAATAGTGACTAGCTGGAGATGCTAAAGGTCATCAGCCTGACATTGGTTCCCTGATTGGATCTTGGAGAGGTGATCAGATTGGATGTTTGTATTAGAGGAAAGTGTGGACTGCAGATGCTGGAGATTAGAGTCCAGAGTGTGTTGCTGAAAAAGCACAGCAGGTCAGGCAGCATCCGAGGAGCAGGAGAATTAACGTTTCGGGCAAAAGCACTTCGTCAGGAATGAGGCTGTGAGCCGAGGGGGTAGAGAGATAAATGGGTGGGAGGGAGGGGGGGAAAGGTAGCTGAGAGTGGATGGCGGTGGGGGTAATGGTAATAGGTTGGAGCCACTCCCAAACCATTCGACACCTGGAGGAAGAACGCCTCATCTTCCACCTCAGGGAACCCTCCAACCACACAGTATCAATGTGGATTTCACCAGTTTCCTCATTTCCCCTCCCCCCACCTTACCCCAGTTCCAACCTTCCAACTCAGCACCGCCCTCATGACCTGTCCATCTTCCTTCCACCCTATCTGCTCCACCTATCACCTTTACCTCCCTCCATCTACCTAATGCAGTCTCAGTCACCTTCACCCCAGCCCCACACCCCCCTCCTATTTATCTCACCATCCACTTGGCTCTAAAGCCTCATTCCTGATGAAGGGCTTTTGCCCGAAACGTCAATTCTCCTGCTCCTCGGATGCTACCTGACCTTTCCTTTTCCAGCACCACACTCTCGAGACTGTTTGTATCAGAGACTGAGAAACTGCCAGACTGCTGGAAGTGCAGGTTCTATCTCTGTAGTGAAAGTACCTGAAATCTGAAAACAAATATTCTTCCTGTGTTCCCCCATCTGGTCCCATTTCCCCACTGTTTTCCCCTCATTTATAACACCAATGTCTTTTTTATTTATTTAGAAACTGAAATAACTATTTGTTTCTATTGACATTCCTGATGAAGGCCTTATGCCCGAAAAATCGACTCTCCTGCTTCTCGGATGCTGCCTGACCTGCTGTGCTTTTCCAGCACCACACTCTTTGACTCTGACTCTCCAGCATCTGCAATCCTCACTTTCTCTGCACTGTATGTGTATGTTGAGGTTTAAAAGTGGTTTACAGCTTCAACCAGTCGAGTTCGATGTTGATAGATCAGAGTTTTGTTTATCTGCAGCTAGAACTTATTGGTTTGAAATAAACAGCGGTTTCTTGTTAAGTACAGGATCCTGGCCAGTGTTTTAGGGTCACCTGAGTCCATCAGAACTGTAATTTGGCATTTTGCACCATTGATGAAATCTTGGGAATAGTGGGGTTTGAGAATTGGTGCCCTTTCCCAAATGGTGATAAAGAATGAGGGTGTAAGTTCCCTGCCTCTGTGTATTATAGCAGAAAGGTCTTAAGTCAGGAACCTTCCCCAGTTCTGCCTCTTGCAGTGGCTCGCTGAAGGTTCAGTGCACCACTCCTCTGGAGCACTGTGTCCAGTTCTGGTCGCCCTGTTGTGGGAAAGATTCTGTTAAACTGGAGAGTGCTCAGAAAAGATTTACCAGGAATGGAGGGTTTGAGTCATGAGGTGGGGCTGAATGGGCTGGGACTATTTTCACTGGAATGTAGGAGGTTGAGGGGTGACCTTATACAGTTTTATAAAATTATGAGGAGTATAGATAAAATAAATGACAGGTGTCTTTTCCCAAGGTTGGAGGATTTCAAGCCTTGGGGTCATATGTTTAAGGTGAGAGGAGAAATATTTAAAAGAGGTATGGGGGCAACTTTTTTTACACAGAGAATGGGTCACGTGTGGGATGAACTTCCAGAGGAAGTGGTGGATGTGGGTACATCTACAATGTTCAAAAGTCATTTGGATAAGTTCATGAATAGGAAATGTTTGGAGGAATGTGGGGAGAGTGAGGGCTGTAGATGCTGGAGATAAGAGTTGAGTGTGAGTTGCTGGATAAGCACAACCGGTCAGGAGCAGGAGAATCGACGTTTCGGGCCCTTCATCAGGACAGACATTGGAGGGATATGGGCCAAGCGCGGTCAGGTGGGAGTAGTTTAGTTTGGGATTATGGTCAGCACGGACTAGTTGGAGCGAAGGGTCTGTTTCTGTGCTGGATGACTCTGTGAGAGGCTGCAACCCACAATGCAGCGCCATGTCTTGTGCCCCAAAACCTGTGACTTTCAAAGGCATGCACAAATAAGGCTCATGTAGTGAAAGAGTTACAGTAAAGCGTCAGGAATAAAGCAGATAACTTCCTCGCCACACTGTGCAAGGTGAAGGATAAATCAGAATTGGAGTAAGGTATGTCCCTTCTGACAAGGGAATACACCTTATTAATCCCCCCATCACGTTTCCTCACCTCCCCCGGGAGAAAGCAGACAGTGATGGACTGAAGACTGTAAATTGAAGGGGGTGAAGTGATGGTAGGAACCGCACTGATTAAAAACCGAGGATACCACAAATTGCAATCTGATTAAAACAAGCGTACATTCCACACCAACCGGATTCAGGTTGCAAGCCTCAAATACACAACCCCATGGCAACTCTCCAAACCCCCACCGCACTCTGATTGAAAGGAAAACTGACACCTTGCAAGGTGTTGAGAATGCTCCTGCTCCTTTATTGTCAGCACAATTCCCAAAATAAAACATATTATAAAGAACAAGGGGCGGGGTTCATCTAA
This sequence comes from Chiloscyllium plagiosum, assembly GCF_037043375.1. Classification (NCBI taxonomy): domain Eukaryota; kingdom Metazoa; phylum Chordata; class Chondrichthyes; order Orectolobiformes; family Hemiscylliidae; genus Chiloscyllium; species Chiloscyllium plagiosum. The sequence continues at coordinate 4,264,084 of NW_028270174.1, forward strand.
AATAGCATGCACTCTGCAGCACAACGCTAACATCTCAAAGTAAAGCAGACTTGATATGTCGCTGCACATGCTATAGCACACTGATATGTTTTAGGTCACACAGCAGGAGGGAGGTTTAAAAAGAGGGAGGAGGTGGGAGCTATGTTAATGAAACTGACGCTATTGGGTGAAAGACTAATGCAACAAGAAGTATGTAGAAAGGAGGAAAAGAAGCGAGACTCTGGGCTTGAAGAAAAACACGATGAAGAGTTAAGGAAGAAGGGCCGCAAACAGCGGCTACTGCTGCTGGAGCCCCCGGATTCCTGACCCCCGGGTTCTAGCTCCCGGATTCCTGACCCCCGGGTTCTAGCTCCCGGATTCCTGACCCCCGGGTTCTAGCTCCTGGATTCCTGACCCCCGGGTTCTAGCTCCCGGATTCTTGATCCCCCGGGTTCTAGCTCCCGGATTCCTGACCCCCGGGTTCTAGCTCCCGGATTCTTGATCCCCCGGGTTCTAGCTCCCGGATTCCTGATCCTGATCCCCGGGTTCTAGCTCCCGGATTCCTGATCCTGATCCCCGGGTTCTAGCTCCCGGATTCCTGATCCTGATCCCCGGGTTCTAGCTCCCGGATTCCTGATCCTGACCCCCGGGTTCTAGCTCCCGGATTCCTGATCCCCGGGTTCTAGCTCCCGGATGCCTGCCCCCCCCCCCCCGGGTTCTAGCTCCCGGGAGTCCGGAGCTGGAGTTGCAGCAGCGGCCATGGAGGAGTTAGCAGCGGCGGCGAAGGCCGAGGGGCCACCCAGAGCGGAGCGGGCGGCGGGTGCAGCAGCGAACGGGGAAGCGGGGACGGTGAGCCAGGACCCGGTCATTTACTTTGTCCGGGGCCGGGCTGCAGGCGGCCCTCCCGGGCAGGAGCAGGAGGAAGAGGCCGAGCAGCTCCAGTTCAGAGCCGTGTCCGGGCCGGCCACCCCCTGCCCCAGTTACATCAGCAACAGTGACTCCAGGCCCCGGGGAGGTGAGTGCAACACGGCATTCCCATTTTTAATTTCAGTAGGAACCGAGAGTTCAACAAACTCCTGGAGTTACAGCAGCTTCCTGCAGAAATTGGAAGTATCTGTGTGTGTTTGGAGGGTTAGGGGTGTGTGTGTGTGTGTGAGAGAGAGCCCTGTGTCTGGGGTGGGAGGTGTGTGTGTGTGTGAGAGAGCCCTGTGTCTGGGGGGGGAGGTGTGTGTGTGAGAGAGAGAGCCCTGTGTCTGGGGTGGGAGGGGTGTGTGTGTGAGTGTGTGAGAGAGCCCTGTGTCTGGGGTGGGAGGTGTGTGTGTGTGTGTGAGAGAGCCCTGTGTCTGGGGGGGGAGGTGTGTGTGTGTGTGTGAGAGAGAGCCCTGTGTCTGGGGTGGGAGGTGTGTGTGTGTGTGTGTGAGAGAGAGAGCCCTGTGTCTGGGGTGGGAGGGGTGTGTGTGTGTGAGAGAGCCCTGTGTCTGGGGGGGGAGGTGTGTGTGTGTGTGTGAGAGAGAGCCCTGTGTCTGGGGTGGGAGGTGTGTGTGTGTGTGTGTGAGAGAGAGAGCCCTGTGTCTGGGGGGGGAGGTGTGTGTGTGTGTGAGAGAGCCCTGTGTCTGGGGGGGGAGGTGTGTGTGTGTGTGTGAGAGAGAGCCCTGTGTCTGGGGTGGGAGGTGTGTGTGTGTGTGTGTGAGAGAGAGCCCTGTGTCTGGGGTGGGAGGTGTGTGTGTGTGTGTGTGAGAGAGAGCCCTGTGTCTGGGGTGGGAGGTGTGTGTGTGTGTGTGTGTGAGAGAGCCCTGTGTCTGGGGTGGGAGGTGTGTGTGTGTGAGAGAGCCCTGTGTCTGGGGTGGGAGGTGTGTGTGAGTGTGAGAGAGCCCTGTGTCTGGGGTGGGAGGTGTGTGTGTGTGAGTGTGTGAGAGAGCCCTGTGTCTGGGGTGGGAGGTGTGTGTGTGAGTGTGAGAGAGAGCCCTGTGTCTGGGGTGGGAGGTGTGTGTGTGTGTGAGAGAGCCCTGTGTCTGGGGTGGGAGGGGTGTGTGTGTGAGTGTGAGAGAGCCCTGTGTCTGGGGTGGGAGGTGTGTGTGTGTGTGTGAGAGAGAGAGAGCCCTGTGTCTGGGGTGGGAGGGGTGTGTGTGTGTGAGAGAGAGAGCCCTGTGTCTGGGGGGGGAGGTGTGTGTGTGTGTGTGAGAGAGAGAGCCCTGTGTCTGGGGTGGGAGGTGTGTGTGTGTGAGTGTGAGAGAGCCCTGTGTCTGGGGTGGGAGGTGTGTGTGAGTATGAGAGAGCCCTGTGTCTGGGGGGGGAGGTGTGTGTGTGTGTGTGAGAGAGAGAGCCCTGTGTCTGGGGTGGGAGGTGTGTGTGTGTGTGTGAGAGAGCCCTGTGTCTGGGGTGGGAGGTGTGTGTGAGTGTGAGAGAGCCCTGTGTCTGGGGTGGGAGGTGTGTGTGTGTGAGAGAGCCCTGTGTCTGGGGTGGGAGGTGTGTGTGTGAGAGAGAGAGCCCTGTGTCTGGGGTGGGAGGTGTGTGTGAGTGTGAGAGAGCCCTGTGTCTGGGGTGGGAGGTGTGTGTGTGTGTGAGAGAGAGAGCCCTGTGTCTGGGGTGGGAGGGGTGTGTGTGTGTGAGTGTGAGAGAGCCCTGTGTCTGGGGTGGGAGGTGTGTGTGTGAGTGTGAGAGAGAGAGAGCCCTGTGTCTGGGGTGGGAGGGGTGTGTGTGTGAGTGTGAGAGAGAGAGAGCCCTGTGTCTGGGGTGGGAGGGGTGTGTGTGTGAGTGTGAGAGAGCCCTGTGTCTGGGGTGGGAGGGGTGTGTGTGTGAGTGTGAGAGAGCCCTGTGTCTGGGGTGGGAGGGGTGTGTGTGTGAGTGTGAGAGAGCCCTGTGTCTGGGGTGGGAGGTGTGTGTGTGTGAGAGAGCCCTGTGTCTGGGGTGGGAGGTGTGTGTGTGAGAGAGAGAGCCCTGTGTCTGGGGTGGGAGGTGTGTGTGAGTGTGAGAGAGCCCTGTGTCTGGGGTGGGAGGTGTGTGTGTGTGTGTGTGTGTGTGTGTGAGAGAGAGAGCCCTGTGTCTGGGGTGGGAGGGGTGTGTGTGTGAGTGTGTGAGAGAGCCCTGTGTCTGGGGTGGGAGGTGTGTGTGTGAGTGTGAGAGAGCCCTGTGTCTGGGGTGGGAGGTGTGAGTGTGAGAGAGAGAGAGCCCTGTGTCTGGGGTGGGAGGGGTGTGTGTGTGAGTGTGAGAGAGAGAGAGCCCTGTGTCTGGGGTGGGAGGGGTGTGTGTGTGAGTGTGAGAGAGCCCTGTGTCTGGGGTGGGAGGGGTGTGTGTGTGAGTGTGAGAGAGCCCTGTGTCTGGGGTGGGAGGGGTGTGTGTGTGAGTGTGAGAGAGCCCTGTGTCTGGGGTGGGAGGGGTGTGTGTGTGAGTGTGAGAGAGCCCTGTGTCTGGGGTGGGAGGTGTGTGTGTGTGTGAGAGAGAGAGAGCCCTGTGTCTGGGGTGGGAGGTGTGTGTGTGTGAGAGAGAGAGCCCTGTGTCTGGGGTGGGAGGTGTGTGTGTGTGAGAGAGAGCCCTGTGTCTGGGGTGGGAGGTGTGTGTGTGAGTATGAGAGAGCCCTGTGTCTGGGGTGGGAGGTGTGTGTGTGTGAGAGAGCCCTGTGTCTGGGGTGGGAGGTGTGTGTGAGAGAGAGAGAGAGCCCTGTGTCTGGGGTGGGAGGTGTGTGTGAGAGAGAGCCCTGTGTCTGGGGTGGGAGGTGTGTGTGTGTGAGAGAGAGAGCCCTGTGTCTGGGGTGGGAGGGGTGTGTGTGTGTGTGAGAGAGAGCCCTGTGTCTGGGGTGGGAGGTGTGTGTGTGTGTGTGTGAGAGAGAGCCCTGTGTCTGGGGTGGGAGGGGTGTGTGTGTGAGAGAGAGAGCCCTGTGTCTGGGGTGGGAGGTGTGTGTGTGTGTGTGAGAGAGAGCCCTGTGTCTGGGGTGGGAGGTGTGTGTGTGAGAGAGAGCCCTGTGTCTGGGGTGGGAGGTGTGTGTGTGAGAGAGAGCCCTGTGTCTGGGGTGGGAGGTGTGTGTGTGAGAGAGAGCCCTGTGTCTGGGGTGGGAGGTGTGTGTGTGTGAGGGAGCCCTGTGTCTGGGGTGGGAGGTGTGTGTGTATGAGGGAGCCCTGTGTCTGGGGTGGGAGGTGTGTGTGTGTGAGAGAGAGCCCTGTGTCTGGGGTGGGAGGTGTGTGTGAGAGAGAGAGAGCCCTGTGTCTGGGGTGGGAGGTGTGTGTGTGTGTGTGAGAGAGAGCCCTGTGTCTGGGGGGGGAGGTGTGTGTGTGAGAGAGAGCCCTGTGTCTGGGGGGGGAGGTGTGTGTGTGAGAGAGAGCCCTGTGTCTGGGGTGGGAGGTGTGTGTGAGAGAGAGAGCCCTGTGTCTGGGGTGGGAGGGGTGTGTGTGTGAGAGAGAGAGCCCTGTGTCTGGGGTGGGAGGTGTGTGTGTGTGAGAGAGAGCCCTGTGTCTGGGGTGGGAGGTGTGTGTGAGAGAGAGAGAGCCCTGTGTCTGGGGTGGGAGGTGTGTGTGTGAGAGAGAGCCCTGTGTCTGGGGTGGGAGGTGTGTGTGTGTGTGTGTGTGAGAGAGAGCCCTGTGTCTGGGGTGGGAGGTGTGTGTGTGTGAGAGAGAGCCCTGTGTCTGGGGTGGGAGGTGTGTGTGTGTGTGAGAGAGAGCCCTGTGTCTGGGGTGGGAGGTGTGTGTGAGAGAGAGAGAGCCCTGTGTCTGGGGTGGGAGGTGTGTGTGTGTGAGAGAGAGCCCTGTGTCTGGGGTGGGAGGTGTGTGTGTGTGAGAGAGAGCCCTGTGTCTGGGGTGGGAGGTGTGTGTGAGAGAGAGAGAGCCCTGTGTCTGGGGTGGGAGGTGTGTGTGTGTGTGTGAGAGAGCCCTGTGTCTGGGGTGGGAGGGGGAGGTGTGTGAGAGAGAGCGAGCCCTGTGTCTGGGGGTGTGTGAAGGGCTGTGACAGTGATTTGTGAGCAGCATTGGTGTATCTCCCCTCCTAATTGCCCCAGAGTGTCTGGGTCCTACTATCTGCTGCAAGTGTTAGGACTGGCCTTCCTCTGGAGGTAACTGTCCCTCCTTGTTCCATCCTCAAACCGGGGTTCGCCTTTTCCTGGGCTCCTTGAAATACTTACCTTTATATAGCACCCTGTCCAACCGCAGGCTGTACCAAAGAACCTCTACAATCACTGACATGCTTTGACTGTTGCCACTGTTGTAAACCAACTCCCGCACAACAAGCTCCCATAAACAGAAATGATGTGGACGAGCTGGTGTTGGACTGGGGTTGACAAAGTTAAAAATCACACAACACCAGGTTATAGTCCAACAGGTTTAATTGGAAGCGCTAGCTTTCAGAACGTTGCTTCTTCATCAGGTGGCTAGCTAGTACTTGTACTTCCAAATAAACCTGTTGGATTGTAACCTGGTATTGTGTGATTTTAAACAGAAATGAGTTAGACGTCCCCATTGGTGAGGCGAAAGTGAGGACAGCAGATACTAGAGATCAGAGTCAAGTGTGTGGTGCTGGAAAAGCACAGCAGGTCAGGCAGTATCCGAGGTGCCCGAAATGTTGATTCTCCTGCTCCTCAGATGCTGCCTGACCTGTGCTTTTCCAGCAACACACATTAGACTCTGATCACCATCTGTGGTATTGGTCAAGAAACTGAGACGGGCAGGGGTCTGGCTCCTGCTGTTCTTCAAAGTTGTGTCTGTGGGATCTTTGGCTTCTGTCCAAGAGACCGCTGGTGACTCTGGGTGAAGAAAGTGGCTCGGGTTGAAAGTCTCATGTTGACAACTGGCCCCTGTGACAATGCGGTCCTGCCCTGGGGGGTGTCAGGCTGGATTCTGTGCTCCATAGAACAGTACAGCATAGGAACAGGTCCTTAGGCCTACAGTGTTGTACTGAACATGACACAAAATTAAACTAATCCCTTCTGCCTGCCCTTGGTGCATATTCCGTGCCCCCCATTCCTTGCGTATCAGTGTGCTTATCTAAAAGCCCCTTAAACATCCCTATCATATCTGTATCTGCAACCATCCCAGGCAACACGTTCCAGACTCCTACCACACTCTGTGTAAAAATGTACACTCCATATACATTTGAAAGCACCATCTGACCCACCAGGGACAATGCTGCTACTGAGTCATATCAACGTCTACTGTTTACTGAATCTTTTCACTCACCAAACAAGATAATAAGTCCCTTTTAAACAAAGGCAAGAGAAAATCTCAGGATCTCTGAAGAAACATGAACTTTGGTTGCAGCTGTCTGTGTTCCACTCAGCTGATATTCTCAATTAGCTTGACAGAAGTACACTTAAATTATACCCTAAGATCTTGACGTTTTAAAAAAAAAAGTGATTCCACGATGTGAAATGGTCATTCATTGCCTGTCCCTAGTTGCCCCTTGAGAAGGTGGGGGTGAGCTGCCTTCTTGAGCCGCTGCAGTCCATGTGCTGTGTGTAGACCCACAATGCCCTTAGGGAGGGGATTCCAGGATTCTGACCCAGGAACAGCGATGTTTTTCCAAGTTCTTTGTTCATCCCACCCTATTCTAATCTCAGAATAAGAGGCTGCACATTTAAAACAGAGATAAGAAAGAATTTTTCTCTGAGGGAAGTGAGTCTGGAGAATTCCTTACCACAGAGAGCTGTCGAGGGTGGCTTCTTCACTATTTTCAAGGCTGAGATGATAAGACGGATTTTTCTTTTGTTCAGAATGGGAAATGGCGGCAGGAAAGTGGAGTTGAGGATTATTAGATCATTCATGATCTCATTGAGTGGTGGAGCAGATGTGATGGATTGTATTGCCTACTCCTGTTCCTATGTCTGATGGTCTTATTACTCTGTGAACATCTTCAGTTGTCCTTCCTGTTTTTCCACCTCTTCCCTTAAATACTGTTCACCTCCACCACTCCCTAAGGGAGTGACTTCCACATTCTCACCACCATCTCTGGGAAAAAGAGCTTTTTCTTGAATTTCAGGTTGCGTTTATTTGAGTTAATCTTACAGTCAAATTTGTGTTATTGAAATTCATGTTCCTTCACTGCATTACTCCCTCAGCGCTGACCCCTCCGACAGTGTGGTGCTCCCTGGGCTCTCCCAGTTTTCCAAGGTGGTCAACATACTGAATATCAGGAATAAAAGGAATCTTTGTAATTATCATTTTCAGTCATGGCTACCTGTTAACACGGTTTCTTTTTGGATTGTTTGTTTTCAGATCCCTCCTGAGTGCAGTACTGTGTCAGTGCTGGGCAATGCAGTTTAAGTGGGTTCTGTTTTTCTGAATCCAGAGTTATGAATGAGATGGATCTGAGTGTGCAAGACAGTGAGGTGGGTGAAATCTGACCGTGTGGGACGTGGGTAGGAGAGGGAGGAGTCTGATTGTGATGTTGCAGACATTGCACAGTGAGTCTCTGACAGAAAGTGGTCTCTTCCTGTCCTTTAGCTTGGTGAGTGAGTGCGAGTGGCAGATAATCTGTAATGTTGCTATTTGTCTCCTGGAGTACTGCATACTTGTTCTGTATCTAGCAAAGACTAGGATTTGGTCCTAATTGCCCTCAAACTGAGTAGTTTGCTGGGCATTTCAGAGGGTAGTTAAGAGTCAGCCATATTGGGTCTGGAGTCACATGGAGGCCAGGTAAGCACCAGTTAGTAAACCGAATGGGTTTGTACAGTAAACAATGATAGTCTCAGTGATACTGCCCATGAGACTTGCTTTATATTCCAGTGCTATTAATTTAAATTAAATTCCACCAGTGATCATGGTTGGAATTTAACCCATGTTGTCAGAGACCCTGGGCCTTCTGTATTACTAGTCTAGTGACATTACACCATAATCTCCACACCATTGAGACGATTGGTGTAGGTATTTCAGAATGTCGAAATGAAGTACCAATTTATCCTGTTTGTACATGAAAGGCAGCATTGGAATAGTTTAATATTCCATTATAGATGATGTTCCTGGAAATAAGGTTTAAATCCGTGAATAAGGATCATTCATTTGTCTGTCTTTCCCCAGGATGCCCCTAGAATTGATGTGAATTACTTTAGGACCATGTATAACTTTGGAACTGGAGTAAGCCATTCAGCCCATTGAGCCTGCCCCACTGTTCAGTATAGCGATGATTGATTGAAATTTTCAATGCCTTTTACTCATCCCATCTCCACAACCCTGAACAATGCGTCACTGGTCATCGAAATTTATCAGTCTCCACCTTAACCAGACTCAAAGACTAAGCCTCCACAGCCGTCTGTCAGAGACAGTTCCAAAGGTTCACAATCCTCAGGGTAAAATAGAGTTCTCTTCCACTTGGACCCTTTTATTTTTAAATTGTGTCCCTGGTTCTGGGCTCCCCAGCCATGGGAAACGTCTTACCCTGTCTATCCTTTTTAAAATAATTTTGTAAGTTTCAATCAGATCACCTCTCATTCTTTAGAGACTGTGCAGAATTGGTGTGGTGTAGGTTTGGTCTTACTCACTGAAGTTCTACGGAATTGAGAAGTGATCTTCTTGAGATCCCCCCAGGATAGATATTGAGGGGATGTTCTCCTATGGGCGGGGTGGGGGGAGAGAGTCTCAAACCGAGGATGCAGTAAAACTATTCACACAGAGCTGAGAGGGATAGCAGGGAGGTAACATTCCTTTTTCTCCCAGAGAGCAGTGGAGCTTTGATCATTCGATTGATTCAAGGGTGAGTTAGGTTTTAATTGTGGAGAGTGAGGTCAGCTGGAAAGTATGGGTGAGGTTACGATCAGAGCAATCACTAATGTGTTGAATGGCACATCAGACTCTATGTTCTTGCGTTCTTAGAGTGTAGGTGGCAATGTACACAAAGCAAGATCACGAGCAGTGGGTGAAATAATTAATAATAATTATTAATTTGGTAGGGTTCATAAGGATGGGGATGTTGACTGAGAACCATCTCATCTCACCTCATGAGATCATTTTTAAAGACTATCGGGTGGGGGCAGGGGATCTGCTGAACCACTCACCTGAAGTGCTCAGCTCTGAGGGAAGACTCACTGTTTACACTGTATTTTCAACCAAAACCCCTCTATCGAGGAGCTCAATGCATCAATAATTGAACCACATTCAACATGGGTGAGAGCAAAGTTTGGCTAATGAAATACTGGTGCAGAGTAACCACTGTTGTGATGGAGGAAATGTGATGGCTACACTGCACACAGCAAGATCCCATAAAAAGCGGGTACGATAATGAGATGATTTTATGACTTCCAGGAGGTGTTGGATTTAACACTTGGAGACAAATGATCTGAAGTGAGGAGAAAGCAGGAGTAGGCTATTCACTCGGATGATTATAGAATTCCCACAGTGTGGAAGCAGGCCATTCGGCCCATCGAGTCCACACTGACCCTTCAAGAGAATCCCACCCAGACCACCCTTGTACTCTGTGAGCCTACATCTCCCATGGCTAACCCACCTAGCTGGACCGAATGGGCAATTTCCCATGGTCTTAACCTGCACATCTTTGGATTGTGGGAGGAAACCGGAGCACCTGGAAGAAACCCACGCAGACACAGGGAGAATGTGCAAACTCCACACAGACAGTTGCCCGAGGGTGGAATCGAACCCGGGTCCCTGGTGCTGTGAGGCAGCAGTGCCAACCACTGAGCCACCACGCCACTCCGATCAGCCATGGTCAAATTGAATGACAGAGCAGTATAGAAGAGCCGAATGGCTTACTCCTGTTAATATTATCTGTTTTATTGAGAACCACATTTGTTCAGTGGGATTTGTTTTGTTGTTGAGGATAAATATTATCAGGGCACCTCCCAAACCCATGACCACTTTGATCTAGAAAGACAAGGGCAGCAGATACACGGGAACACCACCCCCTGTAAGTTCCCCTCCAAATCCCTCTCCAACCTGACTTGGAAATATATCGCCGTTTCTTCACTGTCACTGGGTCACAATCCTGGAACTCCCTCCCTAAGGGGCATTGTGGGTCTACCCACAGCACATGGACTGCAGCGGCTCAAGTAGGCAACTCACCCCCACCTTCTCAAGGGGGCAATTGTGCCATCATCCCAAGAATGAATTAAAAAAACACAAATGGCAGAATGTCAAGATGAACAGTCCTGGGAAAAACATGACAAAAAAGTCAACAATAAAAACATTGTGAATGTAGGAAACCTGTCAAACAGGATAATCTGGTGACAGTAATGGGTGGTGTATCACTTACTAATTTGGTAAGGTTAATTTGTAGTTCCTCTGACAGCTACAAGAATTCCCAAAGCCCTTTCTTTGCCAAAAAATCCTTCCTTTTCAAGCAAAGCACTATTGCCCAGAGGGCAGTTAAGAGTCAACCACACTGCTCTGGATCTGGAGTCACATGTGGGTCAGGGAGGTGTGTATATGCCCCTCTAGTTCTGGACTCCCCCACTTCAGGGAAAGGACTATGTCTATTCACCCTATCCATGCCCCTCATAATTTTGTAAACCTCTAAGGTCACCCCTCAACCTCCGACGCTCCAGGGAAAACAGGCCCAGCCTGTTCAGCCTCTCCCTATAGCTCAAATCCTCCAACCCTGGCAACATCCTTGTAAATCTTTTCTGAACCTTTTCAAGTTTCACAACATCCTTCCTATAGCAGGGAGACCAGAATTGCACACAATATTCCAAAAGTGGCCTGATCAATGTCCTGTACAGCCACAACATAACCCTTCAACTCTATGCTCAATGTTCTGTCCAATAAATGAAAGTAAACCAAATGCCTTCTTCACTAACCTATCCACCTGCAACTCCACTTTCAAGGAACTAAGATTGGTTTAAAAAAAAACTTCTCTTGTCTTTTTCATAACTTTAGTCTCAATTTGGGTAAAGCTGAAGATTAAAAATGGCAGGAGATCTCCGACCTGTGTTATGCTCCTGTTGCTCAATGTGGGAGCTCAGGGACACAGCTGATATCCCTGATCTGTTCACACGCAAGTAGTGTGTCCAGTTACAACTCTTGTTAGACCACATGACTGCTCTGGAGCTTTAGGAGGACTCACTGTGGAGCATACACGATGCTGAGGAGGTCGTGGATAGAACGTTTAGTGAATTGGTCACACCGCAGGTTAGGATTGCTGAGGGAGAAAGGGAATGGGTGACCAAAAGATAGAGAGAGTAGGAAGGCAGTGCAGGTGTCCCCTGCGGTCATCTCCCTCCAAAACAGGTATACCGTTTTGTATACTGTTGGGGGAGATGGCTCACCAGGGGAAGGCAGCAGTAACCAGGGTCATGGCACTGTGGCTGGCTCCGCTGTTCAGAAGGGCGGGAAAAAGAGTGGAAGGGCTATCATCATAGAGGATTAAATTGTAAGGGAAGGAGATAGACCAGGGGTGGGGAACCTGAGGCCTTAAGGCTGTATATGGCCTTCTAGGCCGCTGTGTGTGGCCTTTTCAATGAATCCAAATTTTGCAAAACAAATCTTTTATTTTTTATTTATGTTTTTTTGTCCTTTATTATTTTTATTTTAATCTTAAAATGAATGTATTTAAATTACCAGAGAGTAAAAGAAAATTCAACGAAATAATCCTCACAGACACTCTGCCACAATTTTTAAAAATATGAATTTTGAAGAATATATAATTGAAGTCTCTTGGATGTGGCCTTATTGGATTACAACTAGCATAATGCGGCCTTCCAACATGAAAGGGTTCCCCACCGCTGAGATAGACGCTTCTGTGGTCGAAAACGAGATTCCTGTTGCCTCCCAGTGCACGGGTCAGGGATGTCTAGGATTGACTGCAGAAAATTGTGAAGGGGGGAGGGTGAACAGCCAGTTGTCGTGGTGCACGTAGGCACCAATGATATCGGTAAAAAATGGGATGAGGTCCTACAAGAAGAATTTAGGGAGTTAGGAAGCAAGTTAAAATGTAGGACCTCAGAGGTAGTAGTCTCAGGATTACTACCAGTGCCACGTGCTAGTCAGAGTAGGAATGAAAAAATAATCAGGATGAATGAGTGGCTTGAAAGATATTGCGGGAGGGAGGGGTTTCAGATTTTTGGGACATTGGCACCGGTTCTGGGGGAGGTGGGACTTACAAATTGGACAGTGTACACCTGGGCCGGGCTGGAACCAATGTCCTAGGGGCCGCTTTTGCTAACGCTGTTGGGGAGGGTTTAAACTAATGTGGCAAGGGGATGGGAACCAAATGAGGAGGTTAGTCGACAGTAAGGAGGTAGTAACTAAAGCCTGTAAGGAACTAAATAATGAAGTCAGCGTGACTAAGGGGAAGAGTAGGCAGGAAGTGGAGGATGAACGCAGAGGGACTGGTGGTCCGAGGTGCATTTGTTTCAATGTGAGAAATGTAGTAGCTAAGACAGATAAACTTAGCGCTCCGATTAGTATCTGGGAGTATGATGTTATTGTGATTACTGAGACTTGGTTGAGAGAAGGGTATGATTGGCATCTAAATATCCCAGGATATCGACGCTTCAGATGGGATAGAGAGGGAGGTAAAAGGGGTAGAAGGGTTGCATTACTGGTCAGAGAGGATATCCCAGCTGTGCTGAAGGAGGGCACTATGGAGGACTCGAGCAGTGAGGCAATATGGGCACTGTGTTTATATGCTGAGTCCATGTTTAAGCATGCTTTACCCCTGTAAATATTTTAGTGTGAGCATCTTTTGGATTTGAAAGGGATGATGCAATTGAAACGATGCTTTAATTATGTAGGCAGGTTAGTATTAGAGTCATAGAGATTGACAGCACAGAGAAAGACCCTTCGGCCCATCAAATCTATACCCGTCAAAAACAAGCACTTAATTATTCTAATCTGATTTTACAGCAGGTGGGCCATAGCTCTGTTTATCTTGTACTGTAGAATTCCCTGCAGCCTGTCTGTTTCTGTTAATTTGGGTAAATATACAGCTCCTGGAGTCCTAGAATTTGTGGCCAGTGTTTGTTGCTCATCCAAAATCGCCCTTGAACTGAGTTTCTTGCTTTGCTCAGCCATTTCAGAGGGCAGACGAAAGTGGGTACTGCAGATGCTGGAGATTAGATTCAAGATCAGAGTGGTGCTGGAAAAAGCATAGCGGGTCAGGCAGCATCCGAGGAGCAGGAAAATCAACGTTTTGGGCAGACCCTTCATCAGGAATGATTTCAGAGGGCAGTTGGAGTCACCCCATTGCTGTTGGTCTGGAGTCGTGTGTAGGCCAGACCAGGTAAGGATGTCAGATTTCCCTCCCTACAGGACATTAGGGAACCAGAAGGGTTTTTATGTGATGAACCCTGTGTTTATATTTTCACATAATTCTACCTCCATTAATCATGTTACATCTGATTGCTAGAGTTTCCCCATGGAAAGGGTCCATGAATGAAAGCAGATACAGGAACACTGACCAGAATTTATGCCAGTGAATGACCGAACAGGGTTGAGTGGCTTCCTGCTGTTCCTATCGTGGAGAATTGTGCAACATGGAAAAGGAGGCTGTTCTCCCCATCATGCCCCTAAAGACTTTAGTCCCATTTCCTGGCTCTTTCCTAAGGCACTGCATCTCTCTCTCTTTTTTTAATTTTTTATATATTTATATAATTCCCTTTTATAAATGTTGCTATTGAATTTCACCACCTTTCAAATTGCAACCAGAGGTATAAATAATTTCTCTTTTTCTCTGAAGGACACAGACTGGAGGCCAGGATTGATTGGTCCTGCCCTTGTCAGTTTCTCCTTTCCGTCTATATCAGAAGCTGTCACAATTTTCAACTGAATTTACCTTTAACCCTGCCGCTCTAAGCAAGACAATCCTAGTTTCTCACTAAAGACCCTTGTCCAGTCCTAAATATCCTCTGCACCCCTTGTCCAGGGTCTTCCCTAAAGTGCAGCCTAACCAGTATATTGTCAGGACTTAACAATAACTTACCTGTATTTTTTTTTTGTAATGAATTGTTTGCTCAGTTTCAGAGGTTTGTTGTACCTTAACGTCTGGGTCTGTATCTCTCTCTCTCTGTCTTTCTCTGCGCCCTTTTTAAAACTGTTTCATCTGGTTTATAGTCTCCAACCTCATTCACCACCAAAATGAATTATTTCACACTTCTGGACTCTGCAAGTTATCTGCTGATTTCATCCACTGACCTCCCGAATTATGTCTATCCTCAGCATTTGCTATCTGGTACTTTGAAAATGTTCCCTTTTATACCCTAGTGCAGGTTTGTAATTTTTTTTTCTGACGTGAGAATTGGATTCAGTGGCACAAATTATCCATGGCCTCATTCTCTATTGGTACTGCATCAGGGTCTGTGCTTTCCTTGAGATGTCTCTGACTGGGGGGGAGACTTCGCCCGATTGGAGTTGGATGAGAGTGTGTGTGTGTAATTTTATGGTTAATTGGGACTGAGCTAAGGGGATGGAGCCAACAGACTGTACGCACCAATGGTACTGTCTGTTGCAGTGTCCCAGAGCTGTGTCGGGGATTGTTTACGCATTTATAGGTCCAATGTCATGTGATGCGGAATTTTCACTCCAGGCTTTGCATTTGGCCAGCCATTTTGGTCTACACCCAACCTGCGCTAAGGAGTGAGCAGCCCTTCGGTGCTTGAGAATGGTACTGGTATATCACCAGCTAGAGGAAAGCTCCATTTAACCAGGTGCTGAGCATCCCCGTCTGCATTTGGAACCTTCACTTCCCCCTCACCTCACCCCCTTTGCTGGAGATCTGCAGCTGGACTAGATTCTGAGGATTTGCAGAAAATAAGCTTCTCCATTTGCTATTCCAGAGGCATATTTTATATATGAGAGAGAGAGAGAGAGGGAAGATTACAGCGTGCCCTTGCTATTGAGGCTGTTTCTAGGTTCTCTGCAGTGTCAGCACAAACTCCCTCCCTCCCTCTCCCTCTCTCTCTGTCTCTGTGTCTCTGCACTGTGATCCCTTCGTACAGAGCCAACCTCCCTGCTGCAGGATTTACTGTCAGCTTCCAGTTAGCTGGCTCACCATGTCTGACCTGACTCCCCAGAGCGATGCTCCAACACCCACCACAGACAAGATCACCCAGGCGGCCAGAGAGACCATCTACTTGTGCAACTTCCGCGTCTCGGTGGATGGAGAATGGCTGTGTTTGCGGGAACTGAATGATATCTCCCTTACACCTGACCCAGAGCCCACCCATGAAGGTAACGATCATTTGCAGACCCTGCAAGCTGCTCTTTGCTGATTCTCGTGTTCCCCACCCTCCCAAATCCTTAAACCACGACAGCAGCAACATTGCCATTATTGAAAACCTCGTTTTGCTGTGTTTAAAGAGCCCTGTACAATCTGCTCTCAATGATTTTACTGTTTATTGCAGACAGACTAAACCTAAAACCACCTCAGTGCCACATAACCTTGTTGAATTGCTTTAAATGTTATTGCCATTGTGGATCACAGTATTTTGTTTTCCTCCACCACATTACAAGCCTGTTTTGGTTTTATTAATGGACGGGACCAATTGATATAATTTAATCACTGGCGCAGACTTGATCCTGTAGCGTCTGCCGCCTCAGGTTACACCAGAGACCGTCTCGATGGTTTTCAGCTAGTCTGTGTCGAGCCAGTGTATAGCACTGCTGTCAGATCTGCACAGGGTTGTTTTCTTTCTAAATGAGAAGCCTTTTTGAATGTTAACAATTGCACCAACAGCAGAAAGCAACACAAGAGCTCATCTCTTTCACTCGGAGAAACGTTAGGTTCTGCTGCGTGCCTGATCTGAAGGCAGATGAGGGAAGGCCATGTTTGGGGAAATGTGCTGAGTTGTGGTGACCATGCAGCAATTGCCCTCTGTTCCTGTCACCCCCCCCCCCCCCAACGCATGACCTTTGAACTGCATCAGTTGTCCTGGGGAGGGGGGCGGGAGGATACTTGATAATACAAAGAGGTACTTTCATCACTGCCTTTCTTCAGAGGAGGGGCAGGCGACGCGCTTGCTCCCTAATTGGAGTCTCATTTAGCCCGGGCCCTGCTTCATTGCCAGGGTTAACCCTTCCTGCCCATGCTGTTCCACAGGATGCAGGGCTCCCACACACTCGAGGTGTTCACATGCAGCCGAAAGCTTTGTGATGGTGGTGAAGGTTTCAGGTGTAGCAGTACAGGCTGATCCCCCCCCCCCCCTCTAGTTTTTGCTTTGTTTCAGAATTGATTTATCTTACAGAGGACAGCCCTGCTTTTCAGAGGGAAGCCCACATTTATTAAGGTTCAGTAGTAAGCCTCTTCTTTAACAGCATAGAGATTTAGTACGTTCAGTGCTAAGTTGGTGATTTGGAACAGACACAATGGGGAGATAAGAATATAGAGAAGCAATATAAAGTAACTCGAACACTTCGAGTCATAAAGATGGACAGCACGGAAACAGACCCTTCGGTCCATCACGTCCATGCCGACCAGATATCCCAACCCAATCTAGTCCTATTTGCCAGCATTTGGCCCATATCCCTAAACCCTTCCTATTCATATACCCATCCAAATGTCTTTTAAATACTGTAATTGTACCAGCCTCCATCACTTCCTCTGGCAGCTCATTCCACACACATACACCCGCTTTGTGAAAAGGTTGCCCCTTAGGTCCCTTTCACATCTTTCCTCTTTCACCCTAAACCTATGCCCTCTAGTTCTGGACTCACCCACCCCAGAAAAAAGACCTTGTCTATTTATCCTGTCCATGCCCCTCCATGATGTTATAAACCTCTATAAAGTCACACTTCTAAGAAGATAGGTAGAGCAAGGTGTGCAGAAGGATTTAGATAGATAGGTTAAGTGAGGGGGCGAGGGTCTGGCAGATGGAGTACAATGATGGTAAATGTGAATCATCCATTTTAATAGGAATAACAGCAAAACGGACTATTATTTAATAGTGAAAAGTGGCAGCGTGCTCCTGTGCAGAGGGGCCTGGTGGCCTTTGTGCATGAATCACCAAAGTTGGTTTGCAGGTGCAGCAGGTAATTCGAGAGATGGAGTTTAAAACAGGGAGGTCATGTTGCAGCTGGACAGGGTGCTGTTGAGGTCACACCTGGAGTACTGTGTACAATTTTCATCTCCCTTAAGAAAGGATGTACTGGCACTAGAATGGGTGTAGAGGAGGTTCACTAGGTTGGTTCTGGAGTTGAGAGGGTTGGCTTATGAGAAGACACTGAGTAGACTAGACAATACTCATTGGAATTTATAAGAATGTGGGTGGCTCTTATAGCAATATAATTTTATGAAGGGAATCAATAAGATAGAAGCAGGGAGGGGGAGGTTGTTTCCAATGGGGGATGAAACTAGAACTAGGGGGCATAGTTTCAAAGTAAGGGGGAGTAGACTTGGGACTGAGTTGAGGAGGAACTTCTTCACCCAAAGGGTTGTGAATCTGTGGAATTTCCTGCCCAGTGAAATAGCTGATGCTTCCTCATTGTTTTTATGGCAAAGATAGATTTTTGAACAGTAAGGGAATTAACGGTGGATGGTGAGAGGGTGGGTGAGTGGAGCTGAGGCCATGTAAAGATCAGCCATGATCTTATTGAATGTTGGAGCAGGCTCGAGGGGCCAGACGGCCTACTCCTGCTCCTGGTTCTTATGTAAGAACTGAGAATCATGGAGGCTTGCATTTAAAAATTTAACTGTGCAGGACAGGTTTCTTTTAAGAAATAGAGAAGAGATTCCAGAATTAATGAGTGGAAGCATAAAACATATAAGCAAGTAAATTGTTCAGACCTGACTGAGATACTGGCTAACTCCCAGCGGGAGTATTGAACTCATTTTGGTCTTCATACTTTAGGATGTCCAGGCCTCTGTCACGGTGCAAAGGAGATGGACCAGACTGGGACCAGGGATGAGGCAGGCGTGGGGAGAGGGACTGGGGAAACTCGGTTTGATTTTCTCCAAGCAGAGAAGGTTTGAGGGAGATTTAATCCTCAAAATCATCAAGGATTTTGACTGTGGATAAAGAGAAATTCTTTTTCCATTGGATGTGTCAGTTAGCAGAATTATGGAAATCGGTAAAAACGAGAAGGGATCTGAGATTTATTTTCTCCACAGTGGGCTGTTCTGGTCTCGAACATTGTCTGCTTGAAAAGACAGTGTGAACCTCCAAAAGGGAATTAGATGGGCACGTGTCAGGACTCTGGGGCAAAGAGCAGTGGGAGTGGGACTAATTGGATAGCTCTTTGGAAGAGCCAGCATAGAAATGGTGGACTGAATGGCCTCCTTCCTGCTGTGTGAGTCTGTACAATCGATAACACATTGACAGCTGCTCAGGTCACACAGCAGTTTCCTGGAATTATCGTCGGCTGTCCCTTTGGGATTTCTGCTGCGGCAGTGAGGGCTTGTTACTGGTTTCACAGCTTTTCTGCAAAGCAGTTTCAGTTTCCTGTTTCAGTTCCTTACCTGAGCCCCTGAAGATGGATGGTTGGTGTGGGTGAGATTGGAGCCACAGCACAGGGTTTAATCCCCATTCCATCTTGGGGTAGATTCAGGACCTGCCTGTTTGCCTGTGGTGGAGGTCATGGTACTGTGACCCATCTGTATGATGTATGTACCCCTTCAGTCAGACAGTGTCAAGGATGTGTTTAGATTGTGGGTGGTTGTCAGAAGCACAGTTACAAATCCGACATTGGCCATGGGGTTTTCAGTAGTTCCCCCCCCCACCCCCTCAAGGTTGAGAGAGCTTGTGGGTGAGAGGGCACTGTGTATCTACAATAGCTTCAGATCCTTTTACAGTACCATTAAACTCAAACCAGTTTCATCTCTTATTTGAAAGATTAAAGTTTGCCTTTAAAAGCACCCAAGTGGAATTTAAGTTGAGTGGGAGCTTTCTGTCGCTGTAATTTAACACAGAATTGAGCCATTCAGCCCATCTGCTAGCTGTGTGTTCTGTAATTACACAGATACAACCCAAGTCTTACCGTATCAGTTTTATTTTGCACCCATCCCCTTTATTTTTCCCTCATTTTAGAAGAAATTGTTTCTTTTGGTGGTTTTATTTGCATGACATTTTGTCCTTTTTTTTCCCTTTTTACTTTTTGCTGCTCTTTGCAAAGACTCTTGGGAGGATTTAACAGTTTGGGTGGATCAGATACTTGAGGAAGCAGAAGGTGGGTAACAGGATTGTTTTTTGGCTCTTGTGTCTTTGTGAGCTAGTGGTCAAGTCACTGCATGTTCTTTGACCTTGTGTGAGCACCATGCTGATGTAGTGTAGCCACGTACAGAGATGGTAAACACAGAGGAGCCTCCACTCCCCCTCCCCTACAACCCTCAGAGGTCTCAATCAGTGTCGCACTGGACTCCTCAGGCAGTCATATCACTCTGCCAATGGCAGCTGTGCCTTCACATACCCTCGTGTCACTGTGTCTGTGGTCTGTGTGTGTGTGTGTTTATTCTTTCACTCTTCCCTCCTCTTTTTTTTCCTTTTTTTCTTTCTCCTCCCTTTTTCTTTTTTCTCCTTTTTTTCTTTTTTTTTTTCTCTCTCTCTCTTTTTCTCTCTCTCTCTCTCTCTTTTTCTCTCTCTCTCTCTTTTTCTCTCTCTCTCTTTTTCTCTCTCTCTCTTTTTCTCTCTCTCTCTTTTTCTCTCTCTCTCTTTTTCTCTCTCTCTCCTTTTCTCTCTCTCTCTTTT